>NW_020824918.1:0-311685 GCF_003285875.2 Drosophila novamexicana
CTATATGATATAGTGGTCTTAATAGAATTTTACATTATATAAGGAGTATAATGAAACTAATAAATGCCGTGTTTGGTTCAGATATCTTGATAAACAACATGTTTTTTCATACAACAACTTAATTTTGGACCGATCGTTCCTATGGCAGCTATATCATATAGTGGTCCTATCTTAATAGGATTTTGCATATATATGAGGAGTATAGTTAAACAAATATATGTCCAGTTTGGTTCAGATATCTTGATAAACAAAATGTTTTTTCATACAACAACTTAATTTTCGACCGATCGTTCCTATGGCAGCTATATGTTTTAGTGGTCCTATCTTAATAGGATTTTGCATTAATATGATGAGTATAGTTGAACAAATATATGCCGAGTTTGGTTCAGATATCTTGATAAACAAAATGTTTTTTCATACAACAACTTGATTTTCGACCGATCGTTCCTATGGCAGCTATATGATATAGTGGTCCTATCTTAATAGGATTTTGCATTTATATGAGGAGTATAGTTAAACAAATATATGCCCAGTTTGGTTCAGATATCTTGATAAACAAAATGTTTTTTCATACAACAACTTAATTTTCGACCGATCGTTCCGATGGCAGCTATATGATAGTGGTCCTATCTTAATAGGATATTGCATTTATATGATGAGTATAGTTAAACAAATATATGCCGAGTTTGGTTCAGATATCTTTATAAACAAAATGTTTTTTTAACAACAACTTAATTTTCGACTGATCGTTCCTATGGCAGCTATATGATATAGTGGTCCGATCTTAATAGGATTTTGAGTATATATCAGGAGTACAGTAAAACTAATAACTACCGAGTTTGGTCAAGATATCTTGAAACACAAAATATTTCATCATTTCATCACCGATAGTTCCTATCGCAGCTATATGATATAGTGGTCTTAATAGGATTTTGCCTATATATGGGGAGTAAAGTAAAAATAAAAAAATAAATGCCGAGTTTGGTCAAGATATCTTGAAAAACAAAATGTTTTTCGTACAACTTATTTTCGACCGATCGTTCCTATGGCAGATATATGATATTGTAGTCCCATCTTAAAAGGATTTTGCCTATATATAAGGAGTATAGTAAAACTAATGCCGAGTTTGGTCAAGATATCTTGAAAAACAACATGTTTTTTCATACAAAAACTTACTTTTCGACCGATTGTTCCTATGGCAGCTATATAATATAGTGGTCCTATCTTAATAGGATTTTGCATTTATATGAGGAGTATAGTTAAACAAATATATGCCCAGTTTGGTGCAGATATCTTGATAAACAAAATGTTTTTTCATACAACAACTTAATTTTCGACTGATCGTTCCTATGGCAGCTATATGATATAGTGGTCCTATCTTAATAGGATTTTGCATTTATATGATGAGTATAGTTAAACAAATATATGCCGAGTTTGGTTCAGATATCTTTATAAACAAAATGTTTTTTCATACAACTTAATTTTCGACCTATCGTTCCTATGACAGCTATATGATATAGTGGTCCGATCTTAATAGGATTTTGCGTATATATGAGGAGTACAGTAAAACTAATAACTACCGAGTTTGGTCAAGATATCTTGAAACACAAAATATTTCATCATACAACAACTTAATTTTTGACCGATAGTTCCTATGGCAGCTATATGATATAGTGGTCTTAACAGGATTTTGCATTATATAAGGAGTATAATAAAACTAATAAATGCCGAGTTTGGTTCAGATATCTTGATAAACAAAATGTTTTTTCATACAAAAACTTAATTTTCGACCGATCGTTCCTATGGCAGCTATATGATATAGTGGTCCTATCTTAATAGGATTTTGCATTTATATGAGGAGTATAGTTAAACAAATATATGCCGAGTTTGATATATGTTTGATATATGATATACTGGTCCTATCTTAATAGGATTTATCATTTATATGAGGAGTATGGCAAAACTAATAAATGCCGAGCTTGGTAATGATATCTTGAAAAACAAAATTTTTTTCATACAACTTTATTTTCGACCAAACGTTCGTATGGCAGCTATTGTAGTCCCATCTTAATAGGATTTTGCCTATATATGAGGAGTATAGTAAAACTAATAACTGCAGATTTTGGTCAAGATATCTTTAAAAACAAAATTTTTTTTCATACAACAGCTTAATTTTGACCGATCGTTCCTATGGCAGCTATATGATATAGCGGTCCGATCTTAATAGGATTTTGCCAATATATGAGTAGAATAAAACTAATAAATGCCGAGTTTGGTAAATTTATTTTGAAAAACAAAATTTTTGTTCGTTTCTATGGCAGCTAGTGGTCCGATCTTAATAGGATTGCCTATCAACCTATTTTCGACCGATCGTTCCAATGGCAGATATATGATATAGTAGTCCCACTTTAATAGGATTTTGCCGAAATATGAGGAGTATAGTAAAATTAATTAATGCCGAGTTTGGTCAAGATATCTTGAAAAACAAAGTATTTTTCATACAAGAATTTACATTTCGACGGATCGTTCCTATGGCAGCTGTACGATATAGTTGTCCCATCTTATTAGGACTTTGCCTATATAAGAGGAGTATAATAAAACTAATTAACGCCGAGTTCGGTAAAGATATCTTGAAGAACAAAATTTTTTTTCATACAACTTAATTTTCGACCGATCGTTCCTATAGCAGCTTTATGATATAGTAGTCCCACTTTAATAGGATTTTGCCTAAATAAGAGGAGTAGTATAGTAAAACTAATAAATGCCGAGTTTGGTCAAGATATCTTGAAAAACAAATATTTTTTCATACAACTTAATTTTAGACCGATCGTTTCAATGGCAGCTACATGATACAACGGTCCGATCTTAATAAGATTTTGCCTATATATGAGGAGTATACTAAACCTAATAAATGCCGAGTTTGGTCAAGATATCTTGAAAAACAAAATGTTTTTCGTACAACTTATTTTCGACCGAACGTTCCTATTGCAGATATATGATATTGTGGTCCGATCTTAATAGGGTTTTGCGTATATATGAGGAGTATAGTAAAACTAATAACTGCATATTTTGGTCAAGATATCTTGAAAAACAAAATATTTTTTCACACAACAACTTAAATTTGACCGATCGTACCTATGGCAGCTATAGGATATCCAATCTTAATAGGATTTTGCATTTATATGAGGAATATACTAAATCTAATTAATGCCGAGTTTGGTCAAGATATCTTGAAAAACAAAATGCTTTTTATACAAAAACCTATTTTCGATCGTTCCCATGGCAGATATATGATATAGAGTCCCATTTTAATAGGATTTTGCCTATATATGAGGAATATAGTAAAATTAATTAATGCTGAGTTTGGTCACGATATCTTGAAAAACAAAATGTTTTTTCATACAACAACTTAATTTTCGACCAATCGTTCCTATGACAGCTATATGATATAATAGTACATATATATGTGGAATAGTAAAACTAATAAATGTCGAGTTTGGTTTAGATATCTTGAAAACAGAATGTTTTTGCATACAACAACTTAATGTTCGACCGGTCGTTCCTATAGCAGCTATATGATATAGTAGTCTCATCTTATAAGGATTTTGCCTATATATGAGGAGTACAGTAAAACTAATTAACGCCGAGTTTGGTCAAGATTTCTTGAAAAACTAAATTTTTTTCATACAAGAATATACATTTCGACCGATCGTTCATAGTCTCATCTATAAGGATTTTGCCTATATATGAGGAGTATAGTAAATCTAATAACTGCAGATATCTTGAAAAACAAATTATTTTTTTTATACAACTTATTTTTGTCCGATCGTACCTATGGCAGCTATATGATATAGTGGTCCGATATTAATAGGATTCTGCATATATATGAGGAGTTCAGTTGAACTTATAAATGCCGAGTTTTGTTCACATATCTTCATAAACAAAATGTTCTTTCATACAACTTAATTTTTGACCGATCGTTCCTATGGCAGCTATATGATGTAGTGGTCCGATCTGAATAGGATTTTGCATTTATATGATGAGTATAGTTAAACAAATATATGCCGAGTTTGGTTCAGATATCTTTATAAACAAAATGTTTTTTCATACAACTTAATTTTCGACCTATCGTTCCATGGCAGCTATATGATATAGTGGTCCTATCTTAATAGGATTTTGCATTTATATGAGGAGTATAGTTAAACAAATATATGCCGAGTTTGATATATGTTTGATATATGATATACTGGTCCTATCTTAATAGGATTTATCATTTATGTGAGGAGTATGGCAAAACTAATAAATGCCGAGCTTGGTAATGATATCTTGAAAAACAAAATTTTTTTCATACAACTTTATTTTCGACCAAACGTTCGTATGGCAGCTATTGTAGTCCCATCTTAATAGGATTTTGCCTATATATGAGGAGTATAGTAAAACTAATAACTGCAGATTTTGGTCAAGATATCTTTAAAAACAAAATTTTTTTTCATACAACAGCTTAATTTTGACCGATCGTTCCTATGGCAGCTATATGATATAGCGGTCCGATCTTAATAGGATTTTGCCAATATATGAGTAGAATAAAACTAATAAATGCCGAGTTTGGTAAATTTATTTTGAAAAACAAAATTTTTGTTCGTTTCTATGGCAGCTAGTGGTCCGATCTTAATAGGATTGCCTATCAACCTATTTTCGACCGATCGTTCCAATGGCAGATATATGATATAGTAGTCCCACTTTAATAGGATTTTGCCGAAATCTGAGGAGTATAGTAAAATTAATTAATGCCGAGTTTGGTCAAGATATCTTGAAAAACAAAGTATTTTTCATACAAGAATTTACATTTCGACGGATCGTTCCTATGGCAGCTGTACGATATAGTTGTCCCATCTTATTAGGACTTTGCCTATATAAGAGGAGTATAATAAAACTAATTAACGCCGAGTTCGGTAAAGATATCTTGAAGAACAAAATTTTTTTTCATACAACTTAATTTTCGACCGATCGTTCCTATAGCAGCTTTATGATATAGTAGTCCCACTTTAATAGGATTTTGCCTAAATAAGAGGAGTAGTATAGTAAAACTAATAAATGCCGAGTTTGGTCAAGATATCTTGAAAAACAAATATTTTTTCATACAACTTAATTTTAGACCGATCGTTTCAATGGCAGCTACATGATACAACGGTCCGATCTTAATAAGATTTTGCCTATATATGAGGAGTATACTAAACCTAATAAATGCCGAGTTTGGTCAAGATATCTTGAAAAACAAAATGTTTTTCGTACAACTTATTTTCGACCGAACGTTCCTATTGCAGATATATGATATTGTGGTCCGATCTTAATAGGGTTTTGCGTATATATGAGGAGTATAGTAAAACTAATAACTGCATATTTTGGTCAAGATATCTTGAAAAACAAAATATTTTTTCACACAACAACTTAAATTTGACCGATCGTACCTATGGCAGCTATAGGATATAGTGGTCCAATCTTAATAGGATTTTGCATTTATATGAGGAATATACTAAATCTAATTAATGCCGAGTTTGGTCAAGATATCTTGAAAAACAAAATGCTTTTTATACAAAAACCTATTTTCGATCGTTCCCATGGCAGATATATGATATAGAGTCCCATTTTAATAGGATTTTGCCTATATATGAGGAATATAGTAAAATTAATTAATGCTGAGTTTGGTCACGATATCTTGAAAAACAAAATGTTTTTTCATACAACAACTTAATTTTCGACCAATCGTTCCTATGACAGCTATATGATATAATAGTACATATATATGTGGAATAGTAAAACTAATAAATGTCGAGTTTGGTTTAGATATCTTGAAAACAGAATGTTTTTGCATACAACAACTTAATGTTCGACCGGTCGTTCCTATAGCAGCTATATGATATAGTAGTCTCATCTTATAAGGATTTTGCCTATATATGAGGAGTACAGTAAAACTAATTAACGCCGAGTTTGGTCAAGATTTCTTGAAAAACAAAATTTTTTTCATACAAGAATATACATTTCGACCGATCGTTCATAGTCTCATCTATAAGGATTTTGCCTATATATGAGGAGTATAGTAAATCTAATAACTGCAGATATCTTGAAAAACAAATTATTTTTTTTATACAACTTATTTTTGTCCGATCGTACCTATGGCAGCTATATGATATAGTGGTCCGATATTAATAGGATTCTGCATATATATGAGGAGTATAGTTGAACTTATAAATGCCGAGTTTTGTTCACATATCTTCATAAACAAAATGTTCTTTCATACAACTTAATTTTTGACCGATCGTTCCTATGGCAGCTATATGATGTAGTGGTCCGATCTGAATAGGATTTTGCATATATATGAAGAGTATAGTAAAACCAATCAATGCCGAGTTTGGTCAAGATATCTTGAAAAAAACCACATTTTTTTCATACAACTTAATTTTCGACCGATCGTTCCTATGGCAGCTATATGATATAGTGGTACGATCTTAATAGTATTTTGCATCTATATAGTAAAGTAAAACTAATAACTGCCGAGTTTGGTCACGATATCTTGAAAAACAAAATGTTTTTTCATACAACAACTTAATTTTCGACCAATCGTTCCTATGACAGCTATATGATATAATAGTACATATATATGTGGAATAGTAAAACTAATAAATGTCGAGTTTGGTTTAGATATCTTGAAAACAGAATGTTTTTGCATACAACAACTTAATGTTCGACCGGTCGTTCCTATAGCAGCTATATGATATAGTAGTCTCATCTTATAAGGATTTTGCCTATATATGAGGAGTACAGTAAAACTAATTAACGCCGAGTTTGGTCAAGATTTCTTGAAAAACAAAATTTCTTTCATACAAGAATGTACATTTCGACCGATCGTTCATAGTCTCATCTATAAGGATTTTGCCTATATATGAGGAGTATAGTAAATCTAATAACTGCAGATATCTTGAAAAACAAATTATTTTTTTTATACAACTTATTTTTGTCCGATCGTACCTATGGCAGCTATATGATATAGTGGTCCGATATTAATAGGATTCTGCATATATATGAGGAGTATAGTTGAACTTATAAATGCCGAGTTTTGTTCACATATCTTCATAAACAAAATGTTCTTTCATACAACTTAATTTTTGACCGATCGTTCCTATGGCAGCTATATGATGTAGTGGTCCGATCTGAATAGGATTTTGCATATATATGAAGAGTATAGTAAAACCAATCAATGCCGAGTTTGGTCAAGATATCTTGAAAAAAACCACATTTTTTTCATACAACTTAATTTTCGACCGATCGTTCCTATGGCAGCTATATGATATAGTGGTACGATCTTAATAGTATTTTGCATCTATATAGTAAAGTAAAACTAATAACTGCCGAGTTTGGTCAAGATATCTTGAAAAACAAAATTTTTGTTCATACAAATTAATTTTCGACCGATCGTTTCTATGGCAGCTAGTGGTCCGATCTTAATAGGATATTGCCTATATATGAAGAGAATAGTAAAACCAATTAATGCCGAGTTTGGTCAAGATATCTTGAAAAAAACCACATTTTTTTTCATACAACAACTTAATCTTCGACCGATCGTTCCTATGGCAGCTATATGATATAGTGGTACGGTCTTAATAGTATTTTGCATCTATATAGGAGTACAGTAAAACTAATAACTGCCGAGTTTGGTCAAGATATCTTGAAACACAAAATATTTCTTCATACGACTTAATTTTTGACCGATCGTTCCTATGGCAGCTGTATGATATATTGATCCGATCTGAATAGGATTTTGCATATATATGTGGAATATAGTAAAACTAATAAATGCCGAGTTTGGTTCAGATATCTTGAAAAGCAGAATGTTTTTTCATACCACAATTTAATGTTCGACCGGTCGTTCGTATGGCAGCTATATGATATAGTGGTACGATCTTAATAGTATTTTGCATCTATAAAGGAGTACAGTAAAACTAATAACTGCCGAGTTTGGTCTGTAGTGCGTATATGCCCGTACAGAATACCCTGTATTCAGATATAAAGTATGCAGCACTTTGTTGCATACAATAACAATAATAACGTAAACAAGCCCAGAGCCAGCTTATGTATTGGCTCGGTCTCAGATTACGCAGCGCGGTTCACTAGCCTCACTAGCTGACCGTTTATGCTTACGCTGCAGATCCCACGCTCCGTCTGAGCGCATTCCGTGAGCAATATATATGCTCACTAATACACGCATATGCGAGCTACTCACTCTCCCTCTCTTTGTAGCTGTTAACGAATAACAGCATAAGAATATATGTATATCCATAGGCTAAGCGCTCATGGTAAAAACGGAATAAAATCATTATCAATATCCAAGCTAACCAGCACTGACGTAAAAAGAAAATCAATTCAACTATGAAAAGTAACAAAAAAGCTTAAACAAAAAAATATATTTAAACAAAAAAGTATATAAAATGAAAGAACAACAAATACTTGATGTAAAATTCAATTCGAGGGCAAATTGAAAGCAGTGCAAAAACGCAAAGCCACGCCCACAAAATATTTAAAAAAAAAAAAAAAAAATTTAACAACAACAAAAGAAAATTAACAGAGGAGACAAACGTGCAAACCAAAGACAGCCTGTGCGATGACCAGCACCGGCACCGCCTGAGCCCATAGGCCCCGGACAGCAGCAGCAGATACCAAAAGAGTGAAAGGCAGTCCGCCCTTTGCACCAACGCAGGAAGTAAATGAGCAACGTTGGACTGGAAGAAGCTGCTCCTGTTGAGCAAAGGGATGCACCCAGCCTGCAAGAGGCTTTAGAGGTGTACCCCAACGATGGACCACGCCCACTCACAATAGCTGAGTACCGGGCACGACAACAGAAGAAAGAAAAGAAGAAAACTAAACGAAGCGGAAGAAGGTTCAAACTGCTTCAACAGAGAAGACTCCTACAGGATCTCATCAAGACAGCAACAACGCCCCAGGAGAAAAAGGAACAATTAAAGAATCTCGAAATCATCGAGAAACAACTTCGTACTGGTGCGAAGCAACGCAATAAGGGCTGCTAAACTGCCAATGCCTAAATTGCCTTTAAATATAAATTCTAATTCAAGCCGATGCGCGAAAGCGCTACTTGAAAAATACTAAAATCTGTTAGGCTTTTACTAACACATACGGTTGGACTATTAATTGTATAAATAAAAATTGTCAGCCAACCGTATGCCCTAACTAACTCAAATTTTTCCTTTCGTAAATCAGTCTATAATGAATTATTACAGAAACTATAAAATTAAAATAGATTTATATCACATATTTCCGTAAAAAAAAAAAAAAATATATATATATATATATATATATATATATATATATGTCTAATTGTACATAAGTACAAAAGACTAAATTAACTTTGAGAATATACAAGAATTTAAAATTGAAAAGAATTCATACCAGTATATGAGTTCGAATACGAATATATAGAAACATTCGGCACAGTGACAAGTCCACTCTATTCATGTTCTAAAATAGAGAGCGGAATAATCTTGTCTACACTACCCTACGGCAAAATAAAAACAATTATTGACGAGCATTCGATTCTAGGGCAGACAACAATTGTCTTAGTACGTCTGCGTAGGTAGTAGTCAAACCAAAAAGCAAGAATATTTATATAGGAATATGGGGGGAAAAGAATCAAAGGCAGATGATAACACTGCCAATGTAGTTAACGTAGTAGAAGTCGTAGACAACACTCCCCATGTGCAGTTAACAAACATACTGCTAATAATACCCATTGTAATAGCTTCAGTAGACATCCTTCTGAAGATTTATCTTCTTCATAAAAAATCACTGAGGAAGCGTTACATGAGTCGAGCCAACGACTTAGACAAGGTCTAAGCCACTGCTTAAATAAAATATTTAAGTAGCGGAAGCTTACATGGACTGGTCCCAAATCGTAGAAAAGATAAAGCGGCATAGGGAAAATTTCGATAAATCATACAAGTGCCTTAATAAAAGCACACCAGTTTTAAGACCCACTATAATTAAACATACTGAGATCCTTGTATATGAGTACAATGAAATCAGGAGTATAGTTACCGAGTGTCAAAATAAACTGACAAGTTTACACAGAGTCCAAACTTCAGACGTTTTACAGCGTCTAAGGGATAATCTGATAAACTTAAATAAAAAGTATGATCTCCAGCTTTATCTACCATCGGTGTTAAATACACCAGTAACATTTGATAAGTCACTACTGACAAACGACCAAATAGAAGATACATAATTAGTAAACATGGCACAAACAGTTGTAGAATTTATCAAGCTAGCCACATCTCTAATACCAGAGTTTGACGGTAAGCCGGAAAATCTACAAAGTTTTCTAGATTCTCTGAATCTATTAGAAACCTTAAAAGGCACACATGAGCTAACGGCCATAAGCCTTATAAAAACAAAACTAAAAGGCCATGCAAGAAATCTAATAAGTAATGAGCAGACAATTGCTGCAATCATTACGCAACTGTCAAATGCAGTAAAAGGAGAATCGGTAGAAGTTGTATCTGCCAAGCTACTTAATCTGCAACAGAAAAACAAAACGGCTAACCAATACACCCAAGAGGTGGAAAAACTGACAAAGGCCCTTGAAGGCGCCTATATCAGTAAAGGTCTAAGCCAATCACTTGCAAACAAATACAGCACTACAACAGCTGTAAAAGCTATGACCCAAAATTGTTCGATTGATAAGGTAAAACTTATCATGCAGGCAGGCACATTCACAAATATGAATGATGCCGTATCCAAATTTGTCAATAGCTGCACGGAGATAACAGGTCAAAGTAACACTGTCCTGTATTATCGACGAGGTGCAAGCAATAATAATAGAGGAGGCCGAGGTTATAATCGTGGCAGAAATTACAACCACAACAACTATAACCGAGGCAGTAACAACAATAACAATAATTACAATAACCGTGGAGGAAGACGAGGCCAAAATAGAGAAAGAGGCCGAGGTAACTCCAACCAAGGTTATAATAGTAACCATGTGAGAATGGCGCAAAATACGCCGGAAAACTCTCAGAACCCTTTAGGAAACAACCAGTAAAGTAATGTAAAGGTTCATTCCATCAATTACAGTCTTAATATATTTGTCACTTTTTATAATCATTCAACTGATACTGGTGCAGATATCTCACTTTTAAAAATAAATTCAGACAATTTCAAAATTCGAGAAGAAAAAATTATAAACATCCAAGGCATAGGCCATAGGCCATAGGTGTAATAAAATCTCAAGGAACAACTTCAATAGAACTTCAATCCACAAAATATATTATTCCACACGAATTTCATTTAGTAGATTCAGATTTTTCAATACCGTGTGATGGAATAATAGGCATTGATATTATTAAAAAATTCAATTGTCAATTAGATTTCAAACCAAGTGAAGACTGGTTTACAATTAGACCTCAAAATTTAAATTATCCAATTCATGTTCCGATAACATATAGTGCTGGCAACAACACAGTTCTCTTGCCAGCCAGATCCCAAGTAATTCGAAAAATAGACATTAATACAGTAAATGATTACATATTTGTTCCTAATCAAGAAATACATAATGGAATTTATGTTGCAAATACAATAGCAGCATCCAAACATGTATACATTCGCCTTCTAAACACAACTAATTTCGACCAATTGGTCAAAGTAAACAAAATCCAATATGAAAATTTAAAAGATTACGACATTCATAGCACTACTCCAGAAAATAGAAGCGAACAAGTACTTTCAAAATTAAATAAAAATTTTCCAGAACAATTCAAAAGTCAACTAACAGAATTATGCACCAAGTATAGTGATGTGTTCGGACTGGAAACCGAACCAATAGCGACAAATAATTTCTATAAACAAACATTAAGACTTAAAGATGATGAACCCATTTATATTAAAAACTACAGAAGCCCGCATAGCCACGTTAAAGAAATTCAAAAACAAGTAGGGAAATTAATAAACGACAAAATCGTAGAACCGTCTGTATCCGAGTATAACAGCCCACTCTTGTTAGTTCCGAAAAAATCATTACCAAATTCGGAAGAAAAGAAATGACGATTAGTAATTGACTATCGCCAAATCAACAAAAAACTACTTTCTGATAAATTCCCGCTCCCCAGAATTGATGATATTCTAGAGCAACTGGGCAGAGCTAAATACTTTTCATGCCTTGACTTAATGTCAGGTTTCCACCAAATTGAACTTGAAGAAAATTCAAGAAATATAACATCTTTTTCAACGAGCAATGGCTCATATCGCTTCACACGATTACCATTCGGTCTTAAAATAGCACCAAATTCATTTCAGAGAATGATGACTATAGCATTCTCGGGTTTAGAACCCTCTCAGGCATTCCTTTATATGGATGACTTAATGGTGATAGGATGTTCCGAAAAACACATGGTTAAAAACTTAACTGATGTTTTTAATGTATGTAGGAAATATAACCTAAAGTTGCATCCAGAAACATGTTCATTTGACATTTTTAGGTCACAAATGTACTGACAAAGGAGTATTGCCAGATGACAAGAACCGTGATGGAATTCAGCTCCCAATAGCTTATGCATCTCGTTCATTTACAAAGGGCAATAAGAGCACAACAGAACAAGAGTTAGCGGCAATTCATTGGGCAATTACCCATTTTAGACCATATATTTATGGCAAACATTTTACTATTAAAACGGATCACAGACCATTGACATATCTTTTTTCTATGACTAATCCCAGTTCTAAATTAACTCGCATGCGGCTAGAGCTTGAAGAATACGACTTCACAGTAGAATACCTAAAGGGGAAAGATAATTTCGTAGCAGACGCACTTTCGCATATTAATATAAAGGAGCTCAAAGATATGCAACATAAAGTCCTGAAAGTCACTACCAGGCGACAAAGTAGACAAAATAAAAACTGTACAGTAGAAAATTATGAACTTCTGCCAAGGCAAAGTCATAAAAATGTATCCAAGCCCAACGTACATGAAGTCATTACAAATGATGAAGTACGAAAAGTAGTGACCTTGCGCATAACAGAATCTAAATGTTTATTTAAACATGGAAATAAAATTATCGCAAGAATTGAAGTTAGCGATTTATATACCAATGGAGTTCTCGACCTAGGTCAGTTCTTCCAAAGGCTCGAAAAAGAGACCGGTATATTAAAAATCAGCCAACTCAAAGTGGCACCGAGCGAAAAGATCTTTGAATCAGTTTCAATAGATTCTTTTAAAAATATGGGCAATGAAATATTAAAATCTTTAAGCGTAGCGCTACTCCAGCCGGTGACCCAAATAAAAGATGAAAAAGAGATACAACAAATATTGTTTACATACCATGACGACCCAATTCAAGGAGGTCATAGCGGCATAACAAGAACGTTAGCGAAAATAAAAAGACACTACTACTGGAAAAATATGACACGTCATATAAAAGAGTACGTACGTAGATGTCAAAAATGCCAAATGTCTAAAACAAAGACGCACACAAAAACTCCTCTGACTCTCACCGAAACACCTGTGAATGCTTTCGATATAGTGATAGTGGATACTGTTGGTCCGCTACCCAAATCGGAAAATGGTAATGAATACATAGTCACATTAATATGCGACCTTACAAAATATTTAGTAGCCATTCCAATAAAAAGCAAAAGCGCAAATAATGTCGTAAAAGCTATATTCGAAAATTTCATACTCAAGTTTGGTCCAATGAAGACGTTCATCTCGGACATGGGAACAGAGTATAAAAACCAGATTTTAACTGACTTATGCAAGTATTTGAAGATCAAGAATCTCACCTCAACTGCATATCATCATCAAACATTAGGGACAATAGAACGAAGTCATCGAACTTTTAATGAATACATTCGTTCATACATCTCTGCAGACAAATCTGATTGGGATGTCTGGGTTCAATATTTCACTTATTGCTTCAACACGACACCATCAGCAACGCATGAGTATTGTCCATACAAACTAGTATTTGGCAGACTACCGAAACAGTTCATAGATTTAAACAAAACTAATTACATAGATCCTATTTATAATTTAGATGACTATTCTAAGGAAATAAAGTTTAGATTAGAAATAGCATACAAAAGAGCTAGAATTATGTTAGAAAAAGCTAAAGCTTATAGGAAATTAGCATATGACGGAAAAACAAAAAACTTTGAATTAAAAGTAGGAGATAAAGTACTTATAAGAAACGAAACAGGGCACAAATAGACCCAGCATATTTAGGACCATATATAGTAGAGAAAATAGAAGATAATGACAACATTTTTATTAAAGATAGTAAAGATAAAAGAAAAAGTTCATAAGAATAGATTAAAAATTTTTAATTCTTAATAAAATAAAATAAAAATATATGACGGCCTGATCAACCGAATGAAAAAAAAAAAAAATTTTTTTTTACAAATAAACGAATTATAAATTTTTATACCTTTAATAATTTTGTATTTTTATACTCCAACATTTTTAAATTTCTTTTTATATTCAAAAAAAAAAAAATTTTTTTTGCAAATAAACGAAATATTACAATAAAACGTATCTTGAAACAAAATTTTTATAACTTTAATACTTTTGTATTTTTATAGTCCAACATTTTTTAAATTTCTTGTCATATTCAAAACAAAAAAAAAAAAAATTTTAATTTTTATAAAAAAAAAAAAAATAAAAACCTTAATAATTAAGTTCATTTAATAACTACACATTCATAATGTTACGTTATTTCTCTAAAAGGGGAGGTGTAGTGCGTATATGCCCGTACAGACTACCCCGTACTTAAATATAAAGTATGCAGCACTTTGTTGCATACAATAACAATAATATAGTAAACGAGCCCAGAGCCACATTATGTATTGGCTCGGTCTCATATTACGCAGCGCGATTCACTAGCCTCACTAGCTGACCGTTTATGCTTATGCTGCATATCCCACGCTCCGTCTGAGCGCATTCCGTGAGCAATATATATGCTCACTAATACAGGCATATGCGAGCTACTCACTCTCCCTCTCTTTGTAGCTGTTAACGAATAACAGCATAAGTATATATGTATATCCATAGGCTAAGCGCTCATGGTAAAAACGGAGTAAAATCATTATCAATATCCAAGCTAACCAGCATTGACGTGCTGCTGTAATTATTCATTTCACAGGTCAAGATATCCTGAAACACAAAATATTTCTTCATACAACTTAATTTTTGGCCGATCGTTCCTATGAATGAATGTTTTTTCATACAACAACTTAATGTTCGACCGGTCGTTCCTATGGCAGCTATATGATATAGTGGTACGATCTTAATAGTATTTTGCATCTATATAGTACAGTAAAACTAATAACTGCCGAGTTTGGTCAAGATATCTTGAAACACAAAATATTTCTTCATACAACTTAATTTTCGACCGGTCGTTCCTATAGCAGCTAATAGGATTTTGCATATATATGAAGAGTATGGTAAAACCAATTAATGCCGAGTTTGGTCAAGATATCTTGAAAAAAAAACACATTTCTTTCATACAACAACTTAATCTTCGACCGATCGTTCCTATGGCAGCTATATGATATAGTGATCCGATCTGAATAGGATTTTGCATATATATGTGGAGTATAGTAAAACTAATAAATGCCGCATTTGGTTCAGATATCTTGAAAAAAAGAGAGTGTTTTTTCATACAACAACTTAATGTTCGAATAGTGGTCCGATCTGAATAGGATTTTGCATATATATGAGGAGCATAGTAAAACTAATAAATGCCGAGTTTGGTCAAGATATCTTGAAACACAAAATATTTCTTCATACAACTTAATTTTTGACCGATCGTTTCTATGGCAGCTACATGATACAGCGGTTCAATCTTAATAGGATTTTGCCTATATATGAGGAGTATACTAAACCTAATAAATGCCGAGTTTGGTTAAGATATCTTGAAAAACAAAATGTTTTTCGTACAACTTATTTTCGACCGAACTTTGGCAGCTATATGAGATAGTGGTCCGATCTTCATAGGGTTTTGCCTATATATGAGGAGTATAGTAAAACTAATAACAGCAGATTTTGGTCAAGATATCTTGAAACACAAAATATTTCTTCATACAACTTAATTCTTGACCGATCGTTTCTATGGCAGCTACATGATACAGCGGTCCCATCTTAATAGGATTTTGCCTATATATGAGGAGTATACTAAACCTAATAAATGCCGAGTTTGGTTAAGATATCTTGAAAAACAAAATGTTTTTCGTACAACTTATTTTCGACCGAACTTTCCTATGGCAGCTATATGAGATAGTGGTCCGATCTTAATAGGGATTTGCCTATATATGAGGAGTATAGTAAAACTAATAACAGCAGATTTTGGTCAAGATATCTTGAAAAACAAAATATTTTTTCATACAACAACTTAATTTTCGACCGGTCATTCCTATAGCAGCTATATGATGTAGTGGTACGATCTGAATAGGATTTTGCATATATATGAAGAGTATAGTAAAACCAATTAATGTCGAGTTTGGTCAAGATATCTTGAAAAAATCCACATTTTTTTCATAAAACAACTTAATTTTCGACCGATCGTTCCTATGGCAGCTATATGATATAGTGGTACGATATTAATAGGATTTTGCATATATATGTGGAGTATAGTAATACTAATGCCGAGTTTGGTTCAGATATCTTGAAAAACGAAATGTTTTTTCATACAACAACTTTATTTTTGACCGGTCGTTCCTATAGCAGCTATATGATGTAGTGATCCGATCTGAATAGGATTTTGCATATATATGAAGAGTATAGTAAAACCAATTAATGCCGAGTTTGGTCAAGATATCTTGAAAAAAACCATATTTTTGTCATACAACAACATAATTTTCGACCGATCGTTCCTATGGCAGCTATATGATATAGTGGTACGATCTTAATAGTATTTTGCATCTATATAGTACAGTAAAACTAATAACTGCCGAGTTCGGTCAAGATATCTTGAAAAACAAAATTTTTTTTTATACAACTTAATTTTCGACCAATCGTTCCTATAGCAGCTATATGATATAGTGTTCCGATCTGAATAGGATTTTACATATATATGATGAGCACAGTAAAACTAATAAATATCGAGTTTGCTCAAGATTTCTTGAAAAACAAAGTTTTTTCATACAAGAATTTACATTTCGACCGATCGTTCATATGGCAGCTGTATGATATAGTTGTCCCATCTTATTAGGATTTTATCTATATAAGAGGAGTATAATAATACTAATTAACGCCTAGTTCGGTCAAGATATCTTGAAAGCAAATTTTTTTTCATACAACTTAATTTTCACTGATCGTTTCTATGGCAGCTAGTAGTCCTATCTAATATGATTTGGCCTATATATGAGGAGTATACTTAAACTAATAAATGCCGAGTTTGGTCAAGATATCTTGAAAAACAAAATGTTTTTTCATACAACAACCTATTTTCGACCGATCGTTCCTATGGCAGATATATGATGTAGTGGTCCAATCTGAATGGGATATTGCATATATATGAGGAGCATAGTAAAATTAATAAATGTCGAGTTTGGTCAAGATTTCTTGAAAAACAAAGTTTTTTTCATACAAGAATTTACATTTCGACCGATCGTTCCTATGGCAGCTGTATGATATAGTTGTCCCATCTTATTAGGATTTTGCCTATATAAGAGGAGTATAATAAAACTAATAAATGCCTAGTTTGGTCAAGATATCTTGAAAAACAAAATGTTTTTTATACAACAACCTATTTTCGACCGATCGTTCTTATGGCAGATATATGATATAGTAGTCCTATTTTAATAGGATTTTGCCAATATATATAGGAGCATAGTAAAACTAATAAATGTCGAGTTTGGTCAGAATTCCTGGAAAAAAAATTTTTTTCATACAAGAATTTACATTTCGACCGATCGTTCCTATGGCAGCTGTATGATATAGTTGTCCCATCTTATTAGGATTTTGCCTATATAAGAGGAGTATAATAAAACTTATTAACGCCGAGTTCGGTCAAGATATCTTGAAAAACAAAATTTGTTTTCATACAACTTAGTTTTCGACCGATCGTTCCTGCGGCAGCTATAGGATATAACGGTCCGATCTTAATAGGATTTTGCATATATATGAGCTTAGTAAAACTAATGAATGCCGAGTTTGGTCAAGATATCGTGAAGAGCAAAACGTTTTTTCATACAACAACTTAATTTTCGACCGGTCGTTCCTATAGCAGCTATATGATGTAGTGGTCCAATCTGAATAGGATATTGCATATATATGAGGAGCATAGTAAAACTAATAAATGTCGAGATTGGTCAAGATTTCTTGAAAAACAAAGTTTTTTTCACACAAGAATTCACATTAAGACCGATCGTTCCTATGGCAGCTGTAAGGGACAACTATGTCCCATCTTATTATGATTTTGCCTATATAAGAGGACTATAATAAAACTAATTAACGCCGAGTTCGGTCAAGATATCTTGAAAAACAAAATTTTTTTTCATACAACTTAATTTTCGACCGATCGTTCCTACGGCAGCTATAGGATATAACGGTCCGATCTTAATAGGATTTTGCCTATATAAGAGTTTAGTAAAACTAATAAATGCCGAGTTTGGTCAAGATATCTTGAAGAGCAAATCGTTTTTTCATGCAACAACTTAATTTTCGACCGGTCGTTCCTATAGCAGCTATATGATGATCGATCTGAATATGATTTTGCATATATATGAAGAGTATAGTAAAACCAATTAATGCCGAGTTTGGTTCAGATCTCTTGAAAAACAAAATGTTTTTTCATACAACTTAATTTTCCACTGATCGTTCCTATAGCAGCTATATGAGGAATACACTTAAACTTATAAATGCCGAGTTTGGTCAAAGTATCTTGAAAAACAAATTGTTTTTTCATACAGCAACTTAATTTTCGACCGGTCGTTCCTATAGCAGCTATATGATGTAGTGGTCCAATCTGAATAGGATTTTGCATATATATGATGAGCATAGTAAAACTAATAAATATCGAGTTACATCGAGTTATCGAATTTACATTTCGACCGATCGTTCCTATGGCAACTGTATGATAGAGTTGTCCCATCTTATTAGGATTTTATCTATATAAGAGGAGTATAATAATACTAATTAACGCTGAGTTCGGTCAAGATATCTTGAAAAACAAATTTTTTTTTCATACAACTTAATTTTCACTGATCGTTTCTATGGCAGCTAGTGGTCCTATCTAATATGATTTGGCCTATATATGAGGAGTATACTTAAACTAATAAATGCCGAGTTTGGTCAAGATATCTTGAAAAACAAAATGTTTTCTCATACAAGAATTTACATTTCGACCGATCGTTCCTATGGCAGCTGTATGATTTAGTTGTCCCATCTTATTAGGATTTTGCCTATATAAGAGGAGTATAATAAAACTAATTAACGCCGAGTTCGGTCAAGATATCTTGAAAAACAATTTTTTTTCATACAACTTAATTTTCGACCGATCGTTCCTATGGCAGATATATGATGTAGTGGTCCAATCTGAATGGGATATTGCATATATATGAGGAGCATAGTAAAACTAATAAATGTCGAGTTTGGTCAAGATTTCTTAAAAAACAAAGTTTTTTTCATACAAGAATTTACATTTCGACCGATCGTTCCTATGGCAGCTGTATGATATAGTTGTCCCATATTATTAGGATTTTGCCTATATAAAAAGAGGATAATAAAACTAATACATGCCGAGTTTGGTCAAGATATCTTGAAAAACAAAATGTTTTTTATACAACAACCTATTTTCGACCGATCGTTCTTATGGCAGATATATGATATAGTAGTCCTATTTTAATAGGATTTTGCCTATATATGAGGAGTATAGTAGAACTAATAACTGCAGATTTTGGTAAAGATATTTTGAAAAACAAAATATTTTTTTATACAACAACTTATTTTTGACCGATTGTACCTAAGGCAGCTATATGATATAGTGGTCCGATCTTAATAGGATTTTGCATTATATGAGGAATATAGTAAAACTTATAAATGCCGAGTTTTGTTCAGATATCTTCATAAACAAAATGTTTTTTCATACAACAACTTAATTTTCGACCTATCGTTCCTATGGCAGCTGTATGATATAGTTGTCCATCTATATAAGGATTTTGCCTATATAAGAGGAGTTTAATAAAACTAATTAACGCCGAGTTCGGTCAAGATATCTTGAAAAACAAAATTTTTTTTCATACAACTTAATTTTCGACCGATCGTTCCTACGGCAGCTATAGGATATAACGGTCCGATCTTAATAGGATTTTGCCTATATATGAGTTTAGTCAAACTAATAAATGCCGAGTTTGGTCAAGATATCTTGAAAAACAAAATGTTTTTTCATACAACAACTTAATTTTCGACCGGTCGTTCCTATAGCAGCTATATGATGATCGATCTGAATAGGATTTTGCATATATATGAAGAGTATAGTAAAACCAATTAAAGCCGAGTTTGGTTCAGATATCTTTAAAAACAAAATGCTTTTTCAAACAACTTAATTTTCGACCGATCGTTCCTATAGCAGTTATATGATATAGTGTTCCGATCTTAATAGTATTTTGCATATATATGAGGAGCATAGTAAAACTAATAAATGTCGAGTTTGGTCAATATATCTGGAAAAACAAAATTTTTTTGCATACAAATTAATTTTCAACCGATCGTTTCTATGGCAGCTAGTGGTCCGATCTTAATAGGATTTTGCCTATATATGAGGAATACACTTAAACTTATAATTGCCGAGTTTGGTCAAGATATCTTGAAAAACAAAAGTTTTTTCATACAGCAACTTAATTTTCGACCGGTCGTTCCTATAGCAGCTATATGATGTAGTGGTCCAATCTGAATAGGATATTGCATATATATGAGGAGCATAGTAAGACTAATAAATGTCGAGTTTGGTCAAGATTTCTTGAAAAACAAAGTTTTTTACATACAAGAATTTACATTTCGACCGATCGTTCCTATGGCAGCTGTATGATTTAGTTGTCCCATCTTATTAGGATTTTGCCTATATAAGAGGAGTATAATAAAACTAATTAACGCCGAGTTCGGTCAAGATATCTTGAAAAACATAATTTTTTTTCATACAACTTAATTTTCGACCGATCGTTCCTATAGCAGCTATATGATATAGTGTTCCGATCTGAATAGGATTTTTCATATATATGATGAGCATAGTAAAACTAATAAATTTCGAGTTTGGTCAAGATTTCTTGAAGAACAAAGTTTTCTTCATACAAGAATTTACATTTCGACCGATCGTTCCTATGGCAGCTGTATGATATAGTTGTCCCATCTTATTAGGATTTTGCCTATATAAGAGGAGTATAATAATACTAATTAACGCCGAGTTCGGTCAAGATATCTTGAAAAACAAATTTTTTTTTCATACAACTTAATTTTCGACTGATCGTTCCTACGGCAGCTTTAGGATATAGCGGTCCGATCTTAATAGGATTTTGCCTATATATGAGTATAGTAAAACTAATAAATGCCGAGTTTGGTCAAGATATCTTGAAAAACAAAATGTTTTTTCATACAACAACTTTATTTTCGACCGATCGTTCCTATGGCAGCTATTTGATATATTGGTACGATCTCAACAGTATTTTGCATCTATATAGGAGTACAGTAAAACTAATATCTGCCGAGTTTGGTCAAGATATCTTGAAACCCAAAATATTTCTTCATACAACAACTTAATTTTCGACCGATCTTTCCTATGGAAGCTATATGATATAGCGGTCCGATCTTAATACGATTTTGAATATATATGTTCAGTATAGTAAAACTAATAAATGTCGAGTTTGGTCAAGATTTCTTGAAAAACTAATTTTTTTTTATAGAACAACTTAATGTTCGACCGGTCGTTCCTATAGCAGCTTTATGATATAGTGGTCCGATCTGAATAGGATTTTGCATATATATGAGGAGCATAGTAAAACTAATAAATGTCGAGTTTGGTCAAGATTTCTTGAAAACCAAATTTTTTTCATACAAGAATCTACATTTCTACCGTTCGTTCCTATGGCAGCTGTATGATGTAGTAGTCCCATCTTATTAGGATTTTGCCTATATATAAGGAGTTTAGTAAAACTAATACATGCCGAGTTTGAAAAACAAATTATTTTTTCATACAACTTAATTTTTGACCTATCGTTCCTATGGCAGCTGTATGATATAGTGGTCCGATCTTAATAGGATTTTGCACATATATGTGGAGTATAGTAAAACTAATAATTGCCGAGTTTGGTCAAGATATCTTGAAACACAAATTTTTTTTCATAGAACAACTTAATGTTCGACCGGTCGTTCCTATAGCAGCTAAATGATATAGTGGTTCGATCTGAATAGGATTTTGCATGTATATAAGGAGCATAGTAAAACCAATTAATGCCGAGTTTGGTCAAGATATCTTGAAAAAAACAACATTTTTTTCATACAACAACTTAATTTTCGACCGATCGTTCCTATAGAAGCTATATGATATAGCGGTCCGATCTTAATACGATTTTGAATATATATGTTCAGTATAGTAAAACTAATAAATGTCGAGTTTGGTCAAAATTTCTTGAAAAACAAATTTTTTTTCATAGAACAATTTAGTGTTCGACCGGTCGTTCCTATAGCAGCTAAATGATATAGTGGTCCGATCTGAATAGGATTTTGCATGTATATGAGGAGCATAGTAAAACCAATTAATGCCGAGTTTGGTCAAGATATCTTGAAAAAAACAACATTTTTTTATACAACAACTTAATTTTCGACTGGTCGTTCCTATAGCAGCTATATGATATAGTGGTCCGATCTGAATAGGATTTTCCATATATATAAGGAGCATAGTAAAACTAATAAATGCCGAGTTTGGTCAAGATATCTTGAAACTCAAAATATTTCTTCATACAACAACTTAATTTTCGACCGATCGTTCCTATGGAAGCTATATGATTTAGCTGTCCGATCTTAATAGGATTTTGCATCTATATAGGAGTACAATAAAACTAATAACTGCCGAGTTTGGTGAAGATAACTTGAAACACAAAATATTTCTCCATACAACAACTTAATTTTTGACCGATCGTTCCTATGGTCCGATCTGAATAGGATTTTGCATATATATGTGGAGTATAGTAAAACTAATAAATGCCGAGTTTGGTTCACATATCTTGCAAAACAGAATGTTTTTTCATACAAAAACTTAATGTTCGACCGGTCTTTCCTACAGCAGCTATATGATATAGTGGTCCGATCTGAATAGGATTTTGCATATATATATGAGGAGCATAGTAAAACTAATCAACGCCGAACTCGGTCAAGATATCTTGAAAAACAAAATTTTTTTTCATACAACTTAATTTTCGACCGATCGTTCCTATGGCAGCTATATGATATAGTGGTCCGATTTTAAAAGTATTTTGCATATAAATTAAATCGATCTGCTGGTCCATTGAGGCGATAGTTGATCCGTCTCTCGTCCAGCGATGCCTAGTCCAGTGATATTTAGGACGATTATGGTGGAGAGTTTGACTTCACTCTCTTCGCAATTACTGGCCTTGTGGCTCAACAATGTTTTGTAAAATATAACAAATGATATTTACCGCAGAGTGCCGGAGGAGTGCAAGTTTATTATTAAACGTCAAATACAAAAATGAAAAACTTAATACACAGAAAGTTTTACTTAAGCTAAGCCAAAACTCGCATCACGCCACAATGTCATGGTCGGCAAGCCGACTCAGCAAAATCTTAGGCAATAGCGGAAACTCTTGCAGCAAAACAAAAGTGTCCGGTTACCACCGCTGACCATTGCAGCTATTGCGCGCTGATACAAAGTATGCAGTGTCGCAATTGCAGGGGCTGTTCCTTAACTTATGACGCACGCGATAGCGAGGGCTGATTATAACTTATGAAATATCCTATATTAAGTGCTATGTGTTAACTACTCCCCACTCAGGATGATGGCCGTCCTCGGTCATATTAAAGTTGTCCAAAGCCTTCTGTATCCTTAATGTAGATCACTTTCTCCTGAGTGCCATAAAAAGGACGAAAGAGCCAATTAGTCCGACGTTCAGGACCGCACCAACCGCGAACCAGAATTTGGGCGAGCCAGCCGCAATTACCTCCTCCTTGAAATCTCGAATTGATTGCAAGCAAGTTGTTGATGTTCATACGATGCAGGAGTGGTATGCTTAGTGCCGGGTCATGTCCAATGATGTTTAAGAGCGGTGACCTCACGGTGCCAGGCTGCTTACGTGGTGATTTACGCAAGTTTACAAATTCTTTGCCATGGATAGCTGCAGACCGTTCGAAAGTTATCAGGAAGGTTCCTGGAATATGACTGCGTCATCATCTGTTCGGACGCGCGCTGTCGCTTCGTTGATAACCACGACGCCGTCGTCTACAGGCATTATCGCTTTCAGGTGGCTAGGTTGAGTGTGGCAGTTGGCGATGTTTCCCGCGTGAAGGGAGCTAGCACAGGTTTTGCGCCGTGCTCGTTCGCAGAAGGTGTTATGCGTAGTTACGGTGCATCCAGTAACTGCAAAGGTATCCTTTTCGCATTCCGCCAACGTGTCTTCGTCGAGTCGCAGAATGGTTTGTTGGTGTGAAACGGGGTAGACGGAGACCTTTTGGCACCTAAACTCAACTTTAGGGTAGACTATTAATATGTGGATAAAATTCTCGGACTGAAGCGTTGATCTTAGAAGCTTCTATTAAGCTAACTATTGGGGTATCTTGTTCGATAAGTGATTTCAGATCGGTATGATCAAGGATTGTAGGATTTACTATGTTTGCTTTTGCCAACGAGTATTAAATTTTGAATTTCTGTGTTCAGTATTCTATTTCTTGCCAACAGTGTCTCGAATAAATGAGGAGTGTCAACCAAATCGCCTTTGCGGGAACTGATAATTTTATTGATAGTGTCCGTCAGTCTGTTTATTTGTTTTTGAGTTTCGGAGTTTATTTGTATCTGTTTGGAGTTAGCCTCCACCAACTGCGTCTCTGTAACGCGGACCCTTAGGAAATCTGAAGCATCAGGGGTGCCAGCAACAACCTTCAAGGCAGTGCCTAAGAAATCGAGGCTTCGTGCAAATCTGTGATGCACTTGAAGAACGGACAACAATGTTCTAAGGTGATCTGTATCTACGTCTAGTAGTTTGCGCATATGCGACTGTGGAAAGGAATCGGACAGTTTTCCCCTCTCGTCTACCATACTAACAAATTCAGAAATGTTACATGAGTGCCTCAAGTAGCTACGTTGATCGAACAACCAGTACTTCCCCGTCTAAGACCGGAATGTAATTGGCATGCGAGAAGTCGGTGATCCGAGCATTTACCGCTGCTAGTGCCACAAGCAAAGTGAGTGCAAACCTGAAATGGACGAACAACATAAGACGGTGTTCTAACTCAAAGTTGGCTTACTAGCTAATTGTGGAGGAAAACTTATTTCAGGTAGTCCTTATGGACCACCCTCCCTTTAATGAGGACAGACGTTCCCACGTCTGCTTCGACCTTTTGTTCTGAGCATAAGGGAGTTAACTTGTTCCCTAGCCTCTTGTTGTTCTTCTGGAACACCTTTTCTCCTACTTCGAAAACGTGGTTTTGCCTGGATGCATTGCACCTTTTGATATTGTCTTGCTGTGCCTTAATTAGCCTGTCTTTGACGTTCTTGCGACGATCATAAGCTGCGGCATGGACGACCTCAATTGGTTTCTCGCGGGTTACTGAGTGCAAACTTTTCTTGTACTCTATCGTAGCCTTTAAGATTAATTCTGTAGTGTCGCTGATTTTCTTGTCTAACTTGAGGCATCTTGCAATTTCGGTCAGGGTGCTATGAAAGCGCTCCACCTGGCCGTTTGAGGTGCTGTGAGGAGGAGCCGCATTCACAATGCAAATGCCGTAGGCGTTTCGGAGCATCGAAGTGATGGTCTCGGAATTGAAGGCCGCCTCGTTATCGCAATAAATTGTCCTGGTTGCGGGGAAAAGGTTAACAATTTCCAGTAGAGGGCTTGTGACATCGTTTATCGTTTTGGATAATATCGGTTGGACGACTGCAAATTTGGAGAATTTGTCTATGCAGGTCAAGAACTGTTTCTTGTCTGTCGACAAAATGTCAATATGCAACATTTCGCCAGTATAACTTGGTATAGGCGTTTCCCGAGTTCTTGTTTCTTCGGGTGCCTATCGTACTTGGCTTTAGTGCAGACCCTGCAGTTTGCAACCACTTCTTTGGCCAAACTGGCCATATTGGGAAAATAATAGTCACGAAGTACTTGTTTAATGTTTTCCTGAGCTGCTCTGTGCGCTCGATTGTGCTCGGCAGTGATGATTTCTAACTGCTCGTTTTTGTCCGTTACAAGATTTTTGCAATGCCAGAATTGGATGGCAGGGAAATGCAAAATCAGGTCGTGTTGGAAACTTGCCAACGTGGGAAGATCGCAATGTATTGCATTAACGACTCCAGAATTCACAACTTCTTTGAGAGTTTTGAGAATTGTGCTCTTGTCAGTGTAACTGATCAAGTGGCGTGTTTTGCTGCGAAACAGCAACAAGTGTCGCTTTAGCGGAAAACGCGATTCCTCTAGGACAATCTGGTTCCTAAAGCAATTTAAAGGTTTGTCTGTTGTCTCGACCGTGTAGGTCAGGGAAAGTTCGCTGTGAACGGTTGCAGCGTCCGAACGGGGCCCATATTGCAGAGCATTAATGTTTTGCCTTGAAAGGGCATCCGCCACCAGATTCTCTTTGCCCGGTTTATAAAACATTTTGGCATTGTGCTGGTCAATGTAAGATTTCCATCTTTTAATCTTGGAATTCGTGTTCTTGTCCGACACAGGGAACGTGAGCGGCTGGTGGTCCGTGAAAATGTTAATTTCCCTAGAACCGTACAGAAAGTTCATTAAATTCAACAGGGATTTTCTTTGATACGTGCCTACTAACTGAACCATTTTCCCCTTTAAGTATGTCCGATATCGGACGCGCTATAGCGGCAAAATCTCTAATAAAGACCCTATAGTAGTTGGCTAACCCCAAGAAGGACCTAACGCTGTATACACTCTTTGGTTCAGGGAATTCCTGAATGGCTAACTTTTTTGGGATCGGATGTTGCTCCGTCTTTGGTTACAATGAAACCCAGGAATTCGATACTCTCCTTGAAGAATCGAGTCTTTTCAGGGCCTACACGCATGTTGGCGTCGATTAGACATTTTAGCACAATGTTAATGTGTTGAAGGTGCTCCGTTTCGTTTTTAGAAAAAATTATGACGTCGTCTACATAGACAAAGCAAATCTTTCCTATATGTTCCCTCAGGATATCGTCAATTGCCCTTTGGAATATGCTGCTTGCATTGCGCAGGCCGAATGGTAGGCGACAGAACTCGTACTTGCCGCTGCTTACTGAAAACGAAGTCTTTTCGCGGTCATGCTCCGCAAGGTAGATTTGATGGTACCCAGACTTTAAGTCGAGGGTAGTGAAGTATTTCGCCTTTCCTAGATTTGCTAAGATCATGGGGACGCTCGGCATGGGGTAACGGTCCGGTATGGTTTTTTCGTTCAGTTTCCTGAAGTCGATTACCAACCTTTTTTTTGGGTTACCGTATGAGTCAGTGCCTTTTTTTATCAACCAATGTTGGGCTATTGTAAGGCGATCTGGAGGGCCTGAATATGCCATCGTCCAGTAATTGTTTGACTTCTTTGTTTATGAAGTCAGAAACATCTGCATTTGAGAAGACTCTTTTGTTTCTGAGTATCATGTCCCTAAACTCTTTCTTTACGGAAGGGGGGAACACGATGTCGTTGACATCGGTGAAGTTCACATCAGCACATTGATAGTACTGGAGTTTTTCGGATGTACTCTGGTATTCCAGAGTGCTCTTTGCCAAGTTCAATTTGACTCCGGCTTGTGTTAGCAAGTCGAAGCCTATGATGGCGTCGAAAGAACTTAGGGTATCGAGGAGAAAAAACGGGGAAGTATGTTGGAAAATATTTATCAAGCATTTGCGCTTGATTTCGGTAGACCCGTGGATCGAGTTTACCGAGAATGACTTGGCGACCAGCGTTATGGTTTTTAGCTCTGTTAAGGGCTTCACATAATTTTTTGCCGCGCAAGTGTCAATCAACATCTTTAGAGTTCTCCCAGCCAACCGTCGTTCAATGTACGGAAGCCGGGAGTGTTCCCTAAAAAATTAATCGAGTCGTCACCAGGTGCGTACTCGTTCTCACTCTCTAGTTCTGCAACTGCCTCTTTGGCCGCCTTCTCGAATTCTGTTACGGCTTCTTTGGAATCTGATTGTACGACATTGTTAACGCGTTGTCGTCTTTGACCTGTTGAACGCTCTGACGAATTCTTGCGTTTTGCTGCGTTGGACTCATTAGCCTGACGCTTGCTGTAGTCGGTTTTTTGTCTAAATCTGGAGGAAGAGTCAACTAACTTCCATGGGCTGTGGAGCCTCGTGTTTGATTGTCTTTAGGGGCCTGGGGCTGGGGACCGCCCTTTTGGCGTTTCACAAAATGGGGATTTCTCTTCTGATTTTGCTCATCTTTGTTAAATCTGGTTTGTTTTCCTTGGGCACGGTTTTTGTTACTTTCAGCAATTTGCGCTCGGTCTTGCAAGGCTTTAGCGTAAGAGTTTGCGAACATGCTTCTCTCAATGCTAGCTTCTGCCTCTCTGGCAAGGGCCAGTGCGGATGGTAGATCTTTTGGTTGTGCAGGGAACACAACCGCTCTCAACGGCTTTCTAAGACCGGAGATAAAGGCGTGCAAGGCGTCGTCTCTGACTTCCCGGTTGAGCAAATCGGCGCCTTCTTGGTCGTGAGACATTACAATTTTGTTGGTTACGATCGTGAGTTTCTTTTCGACGTCATCGTAGTATTGCATCAGGGACATTTCGCCCTGCGTAACTAACTCCAAACATTGTCTCAACAAGCGCAAGGATGTTTTATCCGAGTATGTGCAATCTAGCCTAGCTAGTATTGCATCGAAATTTAGGACAGTGTTGTGAGACACTAGTAAGGCTCCAGCTGGGCCTTTGATTTTGTTCCTAATGATCGCTACCGCTTCGTAGTGTGCAGTGCTCTTTGGATAGTTCTTGAATAGTTCGTATACGTAGATGGCTGCTTGCCTCCACGCTACATACTCATCCTATATGCTGGAGAAATCCGGCACAGATTTAATAATGTCTAAGGGAATATCGCATTTGGCGTTAGGATCAAAGGATATTTTCTCGTATGTGACGATTTGCGGCGCTTCCACCTGCAAACTCTGTACTTGTGAAGCTAAAGCGGTTATTTGTGCTTGAAACTGATTTTGTTGTTGCGCTAAAGCTTGCCTGATGGCACCCTCAATGAGAGTCTGAACTTGAGCCAGCTCCATTTCTTCAGTTACAACGGTATCTGCAAGAGTAGGATCTACTGAGCAATTGATTTCCCCCTCCCAGCTATCGTCACTATTATATTCAACTTTTACTTCCCTATAATTCCAACTCATGGCTTATGGTTGCCACTTTTCAAAACTTAGGCCGATCGAGACACTTTTACAACACTGCTTGAAAAACGCAGAGGTAAATTTTCATCAAAAAAAAAAAAAATAAATAAATAACAATTGTGTACCATTAAATTTATTATTTTCGTGAAAAATTAATAAGAAACAAACAACATTGAACCAAACAACATTGGGCATGCATGTCAGTGCATCCACGCCCTCTCAACCGAGAGAGCTGCGACCAGAATTCGCTAAAATGATGAGAATTGCTGGCGCTACACCTGCGGAAATTCGTGAAATGATTTCCTTAAATACTGTAAGTGCTTCAAATACTGCAATTAAGTGCAGTAGTAGCAATTTTGCAGCAACGACATGCACATTGTTTCTATGGCAGCTATATGATATAGTGGTCCGATCTTAATAGGATTTTGCATATATATGAAGAGTATAGTAAAACTAATAAATGCCGAGTTTGGTCAAGATATCTTGAAACACAAAATATTTCTTCATACAACAACTTAATTTTCGACCGATCGTTCCTATGGCAGCGATATGATATAGTCGTCCGATCTAATAGGATTTTGCATATATATGAGCATAGTAAAACTAATAACTGCCGAGTTTGGTCAAGATATCTTGAAACACAAAATATTTCATCATACAACAACTTAATTTTTGACCGATAGTTCCTATGGCAGCTATATGATATAGTGGTCTTAACAGGATTTTGCATTATATAAGGAGTATAATAAAACTAATAAATGCCGAGTTTGGTTCAGATATCTTGATAAACAAAATGTTTTTCATACAACAACTTAATTTTCGACCGATCGTTCCTATGGCAGCTATATGATATAGTGGTCCGATCTTAACAGGATTTTGCCTATATATGAGTATAGTAAAATTAATAAATGCCGAGTTTGGTCAAGATATCTTGAAAATCAAAATATTTCTTCAGACAACTTAATTTTCGACCGATCGTTCCTATGACAGCTATATGATATAGCGGTCCGATCTTAATAGGATTTTGCATATATATGAGAGGTATAGTAAAACTAATAAATGCCGAGTTTGGTTCAGATATCTTCATAAACAAAATGTATTTTCATACAACAACTTAATTTTCGACCAATCGTTCCTATGGCAGCTATATGATTTAGTGGTCCTAACTTAATAGGATTTTGCATTTTTATGAAGAGTATGGCAAAACTAATAAATGCCGAGTTTGGTCCAGATATCTTGAAACACAAAATATTTCTTTATACAACAACTTAATTTTCGACCGATAGTTCCTATGGGAGCTATATGATATAGCGGTCCGGTCTTAATAGGATTTTGCCTATATATGAGTATAGTAAAACTAATAAATGCCGAGTTTGGTCAAGATATGTTGAAAAACAAAATGTTTTTTCATACAACTTTATTTTCGACCGAACTTTCGTATAGCAGCTACATATATGATATAGTGTTCCCATGTTAATAGGATTTTGCATTAAATGAGAAGTATAGTAAAACAAATATTTGCCGAGTTTGGTTCAGATATCTTAATAAACAAAATGTTTTTTCATACAACAACTTAATTTTTGACCGTTCGTTCCTATGGCAGCTATATGAAATAGTCGTCCGATCTTAATAGGATTTTGCACATCTATAGAGGAGTACAGTAAAACTAATAACTGCCGAGTTTGGTCAAGATATCTTAAAAAACAAAATGTTTTTTCATACAACAACTTATTTTCGACCGATCGTTTCTATGGCAGATTTATGATATAGTAGTCCCATCTTATTAGGATTTTGCCTATATTTGAGGAGTATAGTAAAACTAATTAACGCCGAGTTCGGTCAAGTTATCTTGAAAAACAAAATTTTTTTCATACAACTTAATTTTCGACCGATCGTTCCTATGGCAGCTAGTTGTCCGATCTTAATAGGATTTTGCATATATATGAGGAGCATAGTAAGACTAATAAATGCCGAGCTTGGTCAAGATATCTTGAAACACAAAATATTTCTTCGAATACAATACATCTACCTTTCTGCCGGGCCGTGGCCTCGTACAACTATGCTAGCGGGCCGTGGCCTCGCACCAACTACACTAGCGGGCCGTGGCCTCGCACCAACTCCACTACCTAAACACCAACCGGCAACGCCCACCCCGGAGCCACAATCTCGTACCGCATGCCTCTCGTTCGAGGTTAGGTCGAACACCGGTTAGTTCCGATGTTAAGGTAAGCCGGATTACCAGGAAACAGAGAATAATCCAATACTTTCTAGATAATTACAACGTTGGCACTTTATTCACTATTATTGACTATTATTATTATTGACACTATTATCGATTGAGTTCGCAGTTGAGAGTGATTGACGTGTTTTACTTGTGCTCCAAGATTTTTATATATGTTTGCGCTTTTATCCTGCTTTTTATTTCAAAATTTTGCATTTTTCGGTGCTTTATTTAAGAAGCTTTAATAAACTGTGCAAAGTGTTATCTGTTGTGCAGCGTAAGTCTGTTAATTATTACATTTTATAAAACGCGGCATCAGTTCCGTGTTGTTGTTATTGCCTGTTTTGATTCTTTTGCTTTGGTGCTCCCCTGTGCATACACTTGTTTGTGCGTGTGTTCGCTGCATACTTTCTGCTTGTGCATCGCGCTCTCGCAAACTTTTTCTATTGCTTTTTGCTCCAAACAATTTGTTTGTGTATTTACTTGCTCTATCTTGTGCACCGTTTTCGTTTTGCTCTGTGCTCTCGCAATTTGCATACGCATTAAATAATTATGTTGTGCTGTAAGAAACCGTGCACGTTCAAGCAGGCTGATGATTCTGCACTGCCGCAATTTGTTAATTGCTGGCTGTGTGAGAATATGATGCATGCTAAATGTGCAGGTCTCACTGGGCGTGATTGCGACAAGATCGCTGCTATTGCCAAGAAGGGCTGTGGTGGCTTGCGTTGGTCGTGCCCAGAATGCATCGACAAGCAAATTGATTTCTCTAGAATGTATAATTCTGTGAGAAGTCAATTCTTAAAATTAAATAATGTGGCTAAGCAGCTCTCGAGTAATTTTGACTCGAGTTTCGAGTTGCTTGGCAAATATAAATTTGAGTCCCCAACCAATCGCCGGTTGGAGCCTCAACTTTTGCAATTGCCCTCTACGTCTGTTCAGACACCTACTACTTTCTTGTCCCTTCCTAGCAACTTGGAGGTATCTCCAATGTTGTCTTTATCGCCTTCTCCAAGCGACTGTCCAATTACCCCTGTTTCAACCCCTGTACTAGTCCCAGTAGAGCCCGTACCTGATCCCGTCCCAATTAATCAAACTGCCTCAGCCCCATCAGCTCCTGGCCGCAAAGGTAGACCTGCGCGCAATCTTGCCCAGATTGTTAAAAACAATCATTGTGCCTCGTTAGCTCCCCCAACTCCTGTATTACCTACAGCCCCATCAGCGCCTACTTTAACGGTAGTTGCCCCTCGTAGGCAAGTCTTTGTGTCTCGACTTTCGTCGGACACCACTTCTGAGTCATTGGCAGCCTATATTGCTAGCAAATCTTCTGCTAGCGTGTCAATAACTAAATTTAATTTCTCCACCCCTCGTGAAATATCATCATTCAAAATAAATGTTTCACATGATATGTTCCCAATCATTTGTGATCCCAAATTTTGGCCTCCACACATGATTGTTCACGAGTTCAAGCCTAAAAAGCGTAACCAGCCTGTCACCCTTCCAGTCCCTTCAATACAGGGTACCATTTCTGCCCCAAAAAACTAGCTTCATCTTCTGACCAAATCTTTATTCATTATCAGAATGTTAGAGGTCTTATTTCAAAACTTAAAAATCTTTTCATGGCCAGCACTTCCTTCAATTCGGATATAATAGCATTTTCAGAAACATGGTTGAACTCAACCATATCTGATTTTGAGATTTTATCAAATAACTTTATTTTGTATAGAAATGATCGGCCGACTCGAGGTGGTGGGGTGTTAATTGCCGTTAAAGCCACTCTCCAGTCTGAACTTTTCTGTTTTAGTACGCCTACTGACGCTGAGATTGTCTCAGTTAAGGTGTCTTTTCCTACACGGAATGTCTATGTAACATGCTCTTATGTCCCACCTTCTTCTGATATTCAAGTTTATATGAAACATATTACTTGTATTAAAGAAGTTTCTTCACACGTGCGTGATAGTGACCTATTTATGGTGTTGGGTGATTTTAATTTGCCCAACATCTCTTGGTCATTATTTACTGCCAAAAATTATCTAGTGCCCTCAGCACAGCACGATTTTATAGACTGCATGCTTGATCTTTCGTTGTTTCAAATCAATTCAATTTCTAATCATTTGATTAGAACACTTGACCTTGTATTTGTTAACGACTACCTTATTTCTAATGTGTCTAGGTCCCCTCCTTTATCTCTTCCTGAGGATGTCTATCATCCAACTTTAGAGATTGCAATGCTAAATTGTAATCCTTTCATTTCGTGCTCATCAGCCAATAAGCCCCGCTATTGCTTTCGCAAAGGAAATTATTCTTTGCTGAATCAGCTTATTTATTCAACCGATTGGTCTTTCTTATATGACTCAGTTGATATGAATACAGCTATTAATTTTTTTTACATCACCCTAATCTCCCTCTTAGATGTGTGTATTCCTAAGTCAATTCCTTCGACTACTTTTTCAAAACCACCCTGGTTTACTACCAGATTATCACATCTAAAAAATGTAAAATCCAAATATTTTAAAAAGTTTAAAAAGTCTGGTTCGTGTACAGACTTGGCTAAATATTCCATAGCCAAGTCGAACTTCTTTCTTCTTAATTCTCAATGCTATGAGAATTATCTAACTCGTTGTAAAAGGCAATTTGCCCGAAATCCGAGACAGTTTTATAATTTTGTAAACTTGAAGCGTAAATCTTCAAGTTTGCCATCTTCTTTTTTTCTTGGCTTGGATAAAGCTAGCAATGACACTGATTCTGCTAACCTCTTTGCTAATTTTTTCCAATCAACTTACTCTTCAGTCTGTCCTAATACTAATGCTTACCCTTATACTATTTCTTCCGCAAGTTATATACCTCCTCTAATTATTTCACACTCCTCTCTCCTATTAGCTATAAACTCTTTAAAGTCTTCTTACTCTCCTGGGCCGGACAATATTCCTAGTTGTCTTCTCAAGGAGTGTAGTTCTTCCCTTCTTTATCCATTGCTAAAGCTTTTTAATCTATCCCTTGAAACTTCTGTCTTTCCATCTCTTTGGAAAGAATCTTATATCATTCCTCTTCACAAGAAAGGTGGGAAGTCTGATATACGAAATTACAGGGGCATTGCAAAACTGTCCGCTATTCCTAAATTATTTGAAAAAATAATCACTTCGAATTTGCAGCATTTCTGCAAATCAGTTGTTTCCCCTGTTCAACATGGATTCGTAAAGAATCGGTCAACTACGACCAATCTGCTTGAGTTTACTTCCTTGGTAAACGATGCTTTCCTTTCGAAAATGCAAACTGATGTCATTTACACTGACTTCAGTAAGGCGTTTGACTCTGTGCACCATGACATTTTACTTTTTAAACTTGACCGAATAGGTTTCCCCCTGTCTCTTCTGCTTTGGATTAATTCTTATTTAAAAGGTAGGACCCAAAGAGTAATGCTGAGGCTGACTACCTCTAAACGGGTTCACGTTACTTCTGGTGTTCCTCAAGGTAGTCATCTTGGACCTTTACTCTTTACCCTTTTTATAAATGATCTCCCCTCTGTTATATCACATGCCCGTGTACTCATGTATGCGGACGATGTCAAACTTTTTCTATCATACACTAATCCCCTACATCATTCTCGTCTACAAGACGATTTGAACGCTATGCAACTATGGTGTTCGGCCAATCAATTGCATCTAAACTGTTCAAAGTGTATGTTTATGACTTTTAATCGTACTACACCTTATCTTGTCAGTTATACAATCGACAATATCCCTTTGCAACGTATACTAACAGTTAAGGATCTAGGCGTAATTTTTGATTCTAAACTCTGTTTCAATCTTCACATAGATACCATCGTTAATGAGGCAAAAGGTGTACTTGGATTCATTAAACGATGGTCTAAAGAGTTTAACGATCCTTTTATAACAAAACTTCTGTACATCTCTCTTGTTCGCCCTATCCTTGAATACTGCTCTTGCATCTGGTCTCCACAGTATAACAACAGCCAGGATCGTATTGAATCTGTTCAGAAGCAATTTCTGCTTTTTGCCTTACGAGGTTTAAATTGGGACCCTAATCTTCGGTTGCCGTCCTACTCCAGCAGACTGCTTCTTCTCAACCTTCCGTCGTTAACCAACCGTAGGACAATTCTCGGTGTTGTCCTTCTACATAAGTTGATTATTGGCGACATAGATTCTCCTTTTCTGCTAGGGCGTCTTCAATTCTCTGTTCCGGCTAGACCAACCAGAAATTATCGCCCCTTTTTACTATCTACGTGCACAACAGACTACGCTATGCACAATCCTTTTCGCGTGCTATGTAAAAATTATAATAGTTTGCATCACGTTTTCTCTACCGAACTGTCTCTACCCCTAATAAAATCGTTGCTTTCAGGATACCTTCGGGAAGTCGCTGACCATTCCCAGCTATGAGCAGGGGCATAGCTTGCCGGACAGGCTGAAAAATTTTCCCCCACCGGGTCGGTGATTTCCCATTACTTTTCTCTCTGTCCTATCTACTTAACACTCTTTATCTAACTTACATTGCTTTACTTTATTAACAATCTTCTTACTTTCATTTTTCCTATTTTTTCTTTATTAATATAGCAAATTAAGATTATTTTAATGTTACTTGAGAACACTTTTTTCCTACTTACAACCTTCTGCTTAGATGTAGGCTCTAATAGCGTCACTGACAAAATTAGCTGTGAAAAGGGGCACAGCTGGCCGGACTGGCAAATAAAACACCTCCATCGGTCGGTGATGCTATTTAGAAAATTGTATCCTTTAACTAGGCTTTTAGCATAAAATTCTATTGTATAATCTATTGAATAATGAGGAAGACACTCGTTTTGTCGACCATTAATAAAAAATAAAAAAAATAAAAAATTCATTCCGACCTTATCGTAAACCCTAAGCTAAACCCTGCCGCACTGTTTTCTGGAGCCCTAGCGCTCCACTATACATGCGCTCGCTTCGGCTGCTCAACTTCGCCACGGAGCTTTCGCTCTTCGCCGCCGAATTGAAGTTGCGCTCTCAAAGACGGTGTTGAGCAACCGATCGACAACGCACGGTTGCAGCGGCAGCCGGCGGTTAAATTCAAACTCACTATTTAAATCAATTATAATATTCGCGGCTCCTTGCCTCTTTACTACAAATCGAACTGCTTATATTACTGATGGCTTCTTGACTCTTATTTCACTAAGGTCTTAACCTAATATAATTAATACTTATAACTAAAGAAAATTAATACGTTGTCCCGCCATCGGCTCCTTGCCGTAATTTGGCCAAAGGGATTACGGCTCCTTGCCGTGAAAACTGTGGGGTGGCTGGTCTCATTAGCCACCTCACACCCCCCCTCACTTCGGACAGGTGACGGTCACGTCGCCTTTCGCGTTCAGCGTAACGCTGTACTCGCTCTCCCCGTCGGACACGTGGAACCGAGTACGTCGGCACCGGAAGCGGCGGATTCGCGCCTCTCTTGCGATTAGGTCCACCACGCCCGACGACAACGGTGTTCCAAGAGGAAACACCTTCCAGCCTGAGGGGGTGGAATCGGGCACGGGTTCCTCGACGGGGCCCTCCGGCTTTTCCCCAACGTCAGCACCGTTGGCGATCGACTCGACCTCGGTGTCCGGTTTCTTGGGGTGGCTCTCCGGTGTGACCCTCACGCCGGCACTGCGGGCGACCGTGTCGACCTCGGGTTCGGGTTCCTCCTCCAGCACTGAGTCCAGGCTAGTGTCCCACCCGTCGATGCCGTCGAAAAGGTCCACTATGTCGTCCCACAACTCGCTCTTCGTGGGAGTCTTTAGAGCTATGGGGGAAGAATCCTGGGTTGGACTCGAAAGCTTGGGTGACGAAGCCGTCACCACCGCGTCCTCTTTCTCGGACCAGACTTCATCCCGGCGAACCGTGAAGGAACCTTTTCGGGATGGCGCCTTGCCTTCTTGGCCGAACCAGGCGTCTTCTAACTCTTGCCGGGCGATGGTGTCGGGTGTCTCGGCGCGGGCAATAGGCACGAGCGCGGGCATCTCGTCCTCGTCGTCGAGCCACTCCTCCTCCGATTCCTTAGGAAAGGTTTCGTCTGGCGCCTCGGCGCGGGCTGTGGAAACGGCCGAGTTCGCCGCGTCCTTGGTGCTGAGATGGTGCTCCTCCACGACCATCTGGCAGACCGCAATCGGTATCGGCCAGGGTTCGGGATGCCCTCCTCGAGAAGCGATCTTGCAGCTGCGGTTATCCTACCCGAGCTGGGAAGGACCCTCCTGGCGCTCGCGGGGCGAACGCGGCACGCACCGCTGCGATCCTTCGGGCTTCTCGGTCTCCGTGCGAAGCCTCTTCGTGGCCGACGAGGATGCTCCCTCGGGACTGGGTCGGCGATGGTCTCCACTCCGGCGACGCTTGCCCCTGGCGGCTCTCCGTCGACGATGGCGGCTGCGTCGGCGCTTTCCGCCGGGTCTTCTTTGGCACCCCCCCATTCCCGCTTTGCAGGGTTCAGACGGAGTTTGTTGGCTACCACGGGGACTTTTGGTAGGTACCGCAGCGTCATCCTGGGAAACTGGCTGCCCGGGTCTACCTCCAGACGGTGGGTGGCAAAGCGGCGACGGAATTCCGGCTCGTCCTCCGTTGACGGGTCCCCTCCCACTAAGGGTTCTGGGTCGAGGCTCAGCGGGTCTGCTTCCCCGTCGTTTGCGCGGATGCCGTTCGGCACCTCCGTCGGCGGCGACTCCGCGTCTCCGGCCGACGGGGATATCTCTTCTCCTACCGCCTCCCCATCCTGCGCTGGTGGTGTGTGCTCCTCCGTTCCGAACGGTGCGGACTCTTCCTCGTCCATCTTGCCGGCCGCGGTTGGGGTTGCCGGCTCTGATGATTGTGTCGAGTGGGATGCGAGGGGCGGAGATGCAGGCTCTTCCGCGTACGGTGGCGAGTTCCGGGCGAATGGTGCCTCCACGAACATTGTCGTGACCTCGACTGCCATCAGCAAGACCATCCCGTCTAGCCTCTCCATTATGTTGGTCCGCCGGGAGAATAGTGTATGGCGGATCTGGCGAGGCGGTCCTTCTTGCCGTTCTCTTCGATAGTACTCACGCGGACGGCCTGCGGCTCCCGGCCCGGGGAAAGGCTCGGTGTCCCCGCTGCTGTTGTCTTCGTCTGACGATATGTCGATAACTTCGGGTTCCATCTGAAAGTTCAGCTTATTGGTTAACTTACTCTTTACTTATTTGTTAATGCCCTATTCTCTCAGTGCGGCTCACACTTTACTATGCCTATTCTGAATTATGTTGTTAATGTTAGTTTTATCTAAGCTTAATCATAATAGTTTCGTTGGGCGACGGGTGTTGCTCTCATCCTTCGCCATCTACGTGCCCTGGATCTTCGTCTTCTTCGTCGCTCGTCGTCTTTCTGTAGAATGGTTTCAATTGTGAGATGTTGGCCACCCTATTCTTGCGGTCGTCTGATTTCACCAGCCGCACAATATTGGGGGATATGAATTTGACGACATTGTAGGGGCCGTCAAATTTGGGTGCCAACTTTGCGGCGAAACCTTCGGCAGCGTTGGACAACTCATGCTGCCTCAACAGGACCATCGAGTCCAACGAAGGCCGCCACTCTCGTCTCCGCAAGTTGTAATGCCTGCCCTGGTCCTTTGATGCGCGCTGGAGGTTGCTGTGGACGATATCAAAAATTTCTTTTAGCCTTTCCGCCTTTGTCCTAGTGTCGAGCGCACTGGTTGCGGACCCCGGAGTTACCTGATCGTACAGAGCTGCGGGTAACCGAGGTTCCCTGCCCTGCATCAGGAAAGCGGGACTAAAGCCCGTTGAATCTGCCACGCTCGTGTTGACCGCCAGCGAGATCTCGGGCAAGAGTTCATCCAATGAACTCTGGTGGCCCTCAATAAATTGCGCTATCATGGTCTTTACAGTCCGGTTAGTCCTCTCAGTGGGATTCTCTTGCGGACAGTACGGGGCGGTATACTGGATCTCTACACCCAGGGACCCCAAAAATGACTTGAAGCTCCGACTCGTGAATTGTACCCCGTTGTCGCACACAAACTTTCTAGGTACCCCGAACCTACTTAGAATCCTCTCTCGAAACGCAGTATGCAGGTGTGCTGCCGTGGCTCTTCTGAGAGGGACCAACTCCACCCATTTCGAGAAAGCGTCATGGAACAGCAATAGCATCGTGTTTCCATGTTTCGACCGTGGAAGGGGTCCGACGAAGTCCGCGCAAAGTACCGCCACCTGCCTCGTCAGCATGCGACCAGCCGGTTTGAGTTGCTCACTCTTGAATTTTTGGCAGTCTTCGCAACATTTCACGTATCTGGCGGCATCGCGGAACATACCCGGCCAGTAGTACCGCTGGGCTAACCTCGCCACCGTTTTTCTGACACCTTGATGTCCGGCCGTGGGAGCATCATGACATTCCCGCAGTACCCTCTGGCGTTGACCACTGCCTACGCATAGTTTCCAAGGGATGTATTCCTCATCGTCTATCCGGTGACCCAAATGCCTATATAGCTGTGCGTTTTCCTCGGTGTAATCCGGGAACTTGGCTGGCTCTTCGGCGATTCTAGCACGCATCCTCGCGACCCATTTGCAGGGGGCCTCGGCCACCACTGCTTGTTGACAGGTCTCTAGAGGATGCCTCGACAGGGCATCGGCCACGACGTTGACCTTCCTCGACGATAATGAACGTCAAATTGGAATTGCTGCAGTTCCAATGCCCATCGCGCAATCCTTCCTGGCGGGCTCTCGATCGAATTCAGCCACTTGAGCGCTACATGGTCCGTTATTACGTCGAATCGGTACCCTTCTAGGTAGCACTCTTTCTCAGTGGCGGAATAGTTTACCTCGGCCTTCAGCAACTTTCGGCTCGCGTATGCTATCACCCGCTCTTGTCCATCGATCGTCTGCGTCAGCACTGCACCGAGACCGTACTCACTCGCGTCAGTCTGCAAGACGAACTTGGCGGAAAAGTCGGGGCAAGCCAACACAGGGGCAGTCGTCAAGCTCTCCTTCAATTGCCGCAATGCCTCCTACTGTTCTTGCTCCCATGCCCATTTCTGCCCCTTCTTTAAGAGCGCTGTGAGTACCATGACGCCATCCCGAGACACTGTCGCAGTTCTTTGCAATTTGTTGGGGCCCTCAGGTTTCGTATCGCCTCCGTATCCCTTCTCCGCAAATTACATGTCCTAGGTAGACTAACCCCTCCCGGAAGAAGCTGGAATTTTTTTTATTTAACCGGAGATTGGCCGCACTTAGCCGGCGGAATACCTCCCTCAAATTCTCTACATGCTGTGTTTTCGTCACTTCTATTACCACGATGTCGTCTAGGTAAGCGAACGCATGAGGCTCCATCTGAGGCCCTATTACCTTTGGATACGGCTGGAATGTCGCACACGCCGTGCCGCTTCCGTAGCCATTAGAAGTCTGCCTCTGCAGCTCTATGCGCCACCTCTTGGGTTCTCCAGGCTGTCGATTCGGGCCGGACTTCACTCCCCTTTTCCTGACCTTTTCCGTTGAAGGCCGAGCAGGTACTCCCTTCTCATGACTTGGGAGGCCTGCCTTTGGCTCTATCTGTAGCCGAGCAGGTGCCCCCCTATCATGACTTGGGAGGCCTTCCTCCGGCTCCCTCTGTAGCCGAGCAGGTGCTCCCTTGTCATGACTTGGGAGGCCTTCCTCCGGCTCCCTCTGTAGCCGAGCAGGTGCTCCCTTTCCATGCCTTGGGAGGCCTTCCTCCGGCTCCCTCTGTAGCCGAGCAGGTGCACCCTTTTCATGCCTTGGGAGGCCTTCCTCCGGCTCCCTCTGTAGCCGAGCAGGTGCTCCCTTTTCATGCCTTGGGCGGCCTTCCTCCGACTCCTAGCTCGTTCCTGGCCTCACGCCCGGTGTCGTCGCTGCTTCTAGGACCAGTTCCGGCCCGCCGCAGCGTATTGTGGTACCCATCGCCCCCAAAAAATCCATACCCAGGATTACATGGTCCAGCATTGAGGGCATGATGAGCATCGTCATGCTGATCGTTTTTCCCCCTAAGCTGGCGTCTACTCTCAAAGCCTTTTCTACCTCTAGGGTGGACCCATCTGCCAGGCGGATACGTGCCTGTATTTCCTTCGTTCTTCCCGGGTCGTCCATTTGCGTACGCAGTCCTCACTCATGAAGCTACGAGTGGCTCCGGTATCGATCGTGGGGGGCATCGTTCGTCCGCCAATCTCTACCGTAGCGATGATCCGGCCACCGTCCACCTTCAGTGGGTGTCCTATTGCTGCGTTCCGTGTGTATTGGCGCCAACCCGATCCTGGTCCGGACGACGCCGTTGCCCGTTTCCCGTCTCCGCGCGGCGGCAACACTCCCGACTACTTCGGCCCCGGCTTCCACATACCCAACAAAATAAGACAGGGGCGTTGGGGCATTCCCTGGGAAAATGCCCCTCCTGTGCGCACCTACGACACGCCCGTCGCGGATCATATCCGTTCCCGGCCTCTTGGCTCATCATCTCATGGGCCACCTCTGTGTGAGTTGCAGCAGGTGGGGTGGAGACCCTGTTGCCCACAACGGTCGTCCCGGATCCGCTGGGAGCAGACCGGAACGGATTGAGATGTCCCTAGGACTGCGCCGTCCTCGCCCACTCTGCACTATTTGAACTAGAGACACCCTGACCCAAGGGTTGGCTGCCTGAGTACTCCGCCGTCTGCCTCACGACGGTCTCGTATTCTACGGCCAGTTGAGTTAGCTGGGATAGGGTAGAAAAGTCTTGCCGTCGCACATAGAGCCTGTATTCCGGAGCGTCGTTCTCGTAGATCCGATGCAGCTCTTGTGCCGGCTCGTATCTAGCGTGGTGCATAAGAGCCCTCAGCTCTATCAAATATTCCTTGAAACTCCAAGAAATCCCTCCTAAACACGGCCCACGGCACATCCCTTAGCCCACTGCTCAGAAACCAACGAGCAGCCCTATCGCAGAACACCTCGCTCATTGCCCTGGGCATACGGTCGAGGGCTATACCATAGGTGATAGCGCGCTCCTCGAGGTCCTCTAAGAACCCCGTCCATCGTACCTCATACCCCACTTCCGAACTTGCTCCGGGACATTGGGAAGTGGCCTCGCCTCCGATGGATGGTGCGGCCTAGTGTAGCAGGGACCACCACCCGGTTCAACAGGGGACCTCCCCACCTCTGCGTTGACCGCAGTTGCTCGGCGGTCTTCATTTCCACCGAGAGCAGGAACTGCCTCCACGCCCGAGACGGTCAAACTCGGGGTGGGCGCCTGCAAAAGCCCGTACAGCTGGGAGCTTCTGAGGTCAGGTTCCGACATTTGCCGTGGCCGTCCACCAAAGTCGGGTGGGACGCCCCAAGATGGCGGCTCAAGAGTTTTAGCATACTGGGATTCCAGCTCGGCGAGCCGAGACCAAATCCCAGTCGAATGACCGCCCTCGTGCACGTAGGTGGACAGCCGCTTACGTAGCTCCTCCACGCGCCCCTCCTTTTGCAAAATGTTTTTTCATACAACAACTTAATTTTTGACCGTTCGTTCCTATGGCAGCTATATGAAATAGTAGTCCGATCTTAATAGTATTTTGCATATATATGAGGAGTACTGTAAGGAAGCTTCCGGCCGGGGTATAATTCTCAGTCTTACCAGGTCTAGCGAGTTACAAGTTATTTATAATTTCGCTGGGAGAAAGGACTTAAAGGGGTGGGGGGAGGGGGGGGGGGGGGGTGAGTATCCTGACCAAAGCAAACCCAGATCTACCTCTACACACCTACACCATCGGGCCGTGGCCTCGTACCATCTATGCTAGCGGGCCGTGGCCTCGCTCCAACCACACTAGCGGGCCGTGGCCTCGCACCAACTCCACTCCCTAAACACCCTATATCTCTGCCGTGGCCTCGTACCACTATGCTAGCGGGCCGTGGCCTCGCACCAACTACACTAGCGGGCCGTGGCCTCGCACCAAGTCCACTGCCTAATCGCTCTATCTTTCTGCCGGGCCGTGGCCTCGTACCCCTATGCTAGCGGGCCGTGGCCTCGCACCAACTACACTAGCGGGCCGTGGCCTCGCACCAACTCCACTACCTAAACACCAACCGGCAACGCCCACCCCGGAGCCACAATCTCGTACCGCATGCCCCTCGTTCGAGGTTAGGTCGAACACCGGTTAGTTCCGATGTTAAGGTAAGGCGGGTTACCAGGAAACAGAGAATACTCCAATACTTTCTAGATAATTACAGCGTTGGCACTTTATTCACTATTATTCATTCCGACCTTATCGTAAACCCTAAGCTAAACCCTGCCGCACTGTTTTCTGGACCCCTAGCGCTCCACTATACCATCTATGATTTCGTTTTTCTCGCGCAGCACTTATACTCACCCTTAATGTTCAATCCGCAAGTGCCGGCACGCTCGCCGGCAAGCCATGCGCTCGCTTCGGCTGCTCAACTTCGCCGCGAGCTTTCGCAACTTCGATTCGGAGCTTTCGCTCTTCGCCGCCGAATTGAAGTTGCGCTCTCAAAGACGGTGTTGAGCAACTGATCGACAATGCACGGTTGCAGCAGCGGCCGGCGGTTAAATTCAAACTCACTATTTAAATCAATTATAATATTCGCGGCTCCTTGCCTCTTTACTACTAATCGAACTGCTTATATTACTGATGGCTCCTTGCCTCTTATTTCACTAATGTCTTAACCTAATATAATTAATACTTATAACTAAAGAAAATTAATACGTTGTCCCGCCAGCGGCTCCTTGCCGTAATTTGGCCAAAGGGATGACGGCTCCTTGCCGTGAAAACTGTGGGGTGGCTGGTCTCATTAGCCGCCTCACAGTACAGTAAAACTAATAACTGCCGAGTTTGGTCAAGATATCTTGAAACACAAAATATTTCTTCATACAACTTAATTTTCGACTGATCGTTCCTATGGCAGCTATATGATATAGTGGTCCGATCTTAATAAGATTTCGCATATATATGAGTAGCATAGTAAAACTAATAAATGCCGAGTTTGGTCAAGATATCTTGAAACACAAAATATTTCTTCATACAACTTAATTTTCGACCGATCGTTTCTATGGCAGCTGTATGATATAGTGGTCCGATCTTAATAGGATTTTGCATATATATGAGGAGTATAGTAAAACTAATAAATGCCGAGTTTGGTCAAGATATCTTGAAAAACAAAATGTTTTTTCATACAATTTTATTTTCGTCCGAACGTTCGTATGGCAGCCATATGATATATTGGTCCGGTGTTAATAGGATTTTGCATTATATGAGGAGTATAGTAAAACAAATATATGCCGAGTTTGGTTCAGATATCTTGATAAGCAAAATGTTTTTTCATACAACAACTTAATTTTCGACCGATCGTTCCTATGGAAGCTATATGATATAGCGGTCCGTTCTTAATAGGATTTTGCCTATATATGAGTATAGTAAAACTTATAAATGCCGAGTTTGGTCAAGATATCTTGAAAAACAAAATTTTTTTTCATACAACTTAATTTTTGACCGATCGTTTCTATGGCAGCTATATGATATATTGGTCCGGTGTTAATAGGATTTTGCATTGTATAAGGAGTATAGTAAAACAAATATATGTCCAGTTTGGTTCAGATATCTTGATAAAAAAATGTTTTTTCATACAACAACTTAATTTTCGACCGATCGTTCCTATGGAAGCTATATGATATAGTGGTCCGATCTGAATAGGATTTTGCATATCTATAGAGGAGTACAGTAAAACTAATAACTGCCGAGTTTGGTCAAGATTTCTTGAAAAACAAAATGTTTTTTCATACAACAACTTATTTTCGACCGATCGTTCCTATGGCAGATATATGATATAGTAGGATTTTGTCCATATATGAGGAGTATAGTAAAACTAATTAATGCCGAGATTGGTCAAGATTTCTTGAAAAACAAATTTTTTTAAAACAAGAATTTACATTTCGACCGATCGTTCCTATGGCAGCTGTATGATATAGTAGTCCCATCTTATTAGGATTTTGCCTATATATGAGGAGTATAGTAAAACTAATTAACGCCGAGTTCGGTAAAGATTTTTTGATAAACAAAATTTTTTTCATACAACTTAATTTTCGACCGATCGTTCCAATGGCAGCTATATGATATAGTTGTCCGATCTTAATAGGATTTTGCATATATATGACGAGCATAGTAAAACTAAAAATTGCTGAGTTTGGTCAAGATATCTTGAAACAGAAAATATTTCTTCATAAAACAACTTAATTTTTGACCGATCGTTCCTATGGCAGCTATGATATAGTGGTCCGATCTTAATAGGATTTTGCATATATTTGAGGAGCATAGTAAAACTAATAAATGGCGAGTTTGGTCACGATATGTTGAAAAACAAAATGTTTTTTCAGACAACAAGTTAATTTTCGACCGATCGTTCTTATGGAAGCTATATGACATAGCGGTCCGATCTTAATAGGATTTTGCATATATATGAGGAGTATAGTAAAACTAATAAATCCCGAGTTTGGTGAAGATATGTTGAAAAACAAACTGTTTTCTCATACAACTTTATTTTCGACCGAACGTTCGTATAGCAGCTATAGCAGCTAAGATATAGTGGTCCGATGTTAATAGGATCTTTGCATTATATGAGGAGTATAGTAAAACAAATATTTGCCGAGTTTGGTTCAGATATCTTGATAAACAAAATGTTTTTTCATACAACAGCTTAATTTTCGACCGATCGTTCCTATGGCAGCTATATGATATAGTGGTCTTAATAGGATTTTGCCTATATATGAGGAGTATAGTAAAACTAATAAATGCCGAGTTTAGTCAAGATATCTAGAAAAACAAAAATTTCTTTTCATACAACTTAATTTTCGACCGATCGTTCTTATGGCAGCTATATGATTTAGTGGTCCGGTGTTAATGGGATTTTGCATATTCATGAGGAGTATAGTAAAACAAATATATGCCGAGTTTGGTTCAGATATCTTGATAAACAAAATGTTTTTTCATACAACAACTTAATTTTCGACTGATCGTTTCTTTGGCAGCTATATGATATAGTGGTCCGATCTTAATAGGATTTTGCATATATATGAGTATAGTAAAACTAATAAATGCCGAGTTTGGTCAAGATATCTTGAAAAACAAAATTTTTTTTCATACAACTTAATTTTCGACCGATCATTCCTATGGCAGATTTATGATATAGTAGGATTTTGTCTATATATGAGGAGTATAGTAAGACTAATTTATGTTTGGTCAAGATTTCTTGAAAAACAAAATTTTTTAAAACAAGAATTTACATTTCGACCGATCGTTCCTATGGCAGCTGTATGATATAGTAGTCCCATCTTATTAGGATTTTGCCTATATTTGAGGAGTATAGTAGAACTAGTTAACGCCGAGTTCGGTCAAGATTTTTTGATAAACAAAATTTTTTCATACAACTTAATTTTCGACCGATCGTTTCTATGGCAGCTATATGATATAGTGGTCCGATCTTAATAGGATTTTGCATATATATGAAGAGTATAGTAAAACTTATAAATGCCGAGTTTTGTTCAGATATCTTCATAAACAAAATGTTTTTTCATACAACAACTTAATTTTCGACCGATCGTTCCTATGGCAGCTATGATATAGTGATCCGATCTTAGTAGGATTTTGCATATATATGAAGAGTATAGTTAAACTAATAAATGCCGAGTTTGGTTCAGATGTCTTCAAAAACAAAATGTTTTTTCATACAACAACTAAATTTTCGACCGATCGTTCCTATGGCAGCTATATGATATAGTGGTCTTTATAGTATTTTGCCTATATATGAGGAGTATAGTAAAACTAATAAATGCCGAGTTTGGTCAAGATATCTTGAAAAACAAAATATTTTTTCATACAACTTAATTTTCGACCGATCGTTTCTATGGCAGCTATATGATATAGTGGTGCGATCTTAATAGGATTTTGCATATATATGAAGAGTATAGTAAAACTTATAAATGCCGAGTTTTGTTCAGATATCTTCATAAACAAAATGTTTTTTTTTATACAACTTAATTTTCGACCAATTGGTTCTATGGCAGCTATATGATATAGTGGTCTTAATAGGATTTTGCCTATATATGAAGAGTATAGTAAGACTAATAAATTCCGAGCTTAATCAAGATATCTAGAAAAACAAAATTTTTTTTCATACAACTTAATTTTCGACCGATCGTTCTTATGGCAGCTATATGATATAGTGGCCCGGTGTTAATAGGATTTTGCATATATATGAGGAGTATAGTAAAACTAATAAATGGCGAGTTTGGTCACGATATGTTGAAAAACAAAATGTTTTTTCAGACAACAAGTTAATTTTCGACCGATCGTTCTTATGGAAGCTATATGATATAGTGGTCCAATCTTAATAGGATTTTGCCTATATATGAGGAGTATAGTATAGTAAAACTAATAATGCCGAGTTTGGTCAAGATATGTTGAAAAACAAAATGTTTTTTCATACAACTTTATTTTCGACGGAACGTTCGTATAGCAGCTATATGATATAGTGGTCCGATGTTAGTAGGATTTTGCATTATATGAGGAGTATAGTAAAACAAATATACGCCAAGTTTGGTTCAGATATCTTGATAAACAAAATGTTTTTTCATACAACAACTTAATTTTCGACCGATCGTTCCTATGGCAGCTATATGAAATAGTGGTCCGATCTTAATAAGATTTTGCATATCTATTGAGGAGTACAGTAAAACTAATAACTGCCGAGTTGGGTCAAGATATCTTGAAAAACAAAATGTTTTTTCATATAACAACTTATTTTCGAACGATCGTTCCTATGGAAGATATATGATATAGTAGGATTTTGTCTATATATGAAGAGTGTAGTAAACCTAATTAATGCCGAGTTTGGTCAAGATATGTTGAAAACAAAATGTTTTTTCATACAACTTTATTTTCGACCGAACGTTCGTATAGCAGCTATATGATATAGTGGTCCGTTCTAAATAGGACTTTGCATTATATGAGGAGTATAGTAAAACAAATATATGCCGAGTTTGGTCAAGATATCTTGAAAAACAAAATGTTTTTTCATACAATTTTATTTTCGTCCGAACGTTCGTATGGTAGCTATATGATATATTGGTCCGGTGTTAATAGGATTTTGCATTATATGAGGAGTATAGTAAAACAAATATATGCCGAGTTTGGTTCAGATATCTTGATAAGCAAAATGTTTTTTCATACAACAACTTAATTTTCGACCGATCGTTCCTATGGAAGCTATATGATATAGCGGTCCGATCTTAATAGGATTTTGCCTTTATATGAGTATAGTAAAACTAATAAATGCCGTTTGGCAAGATATGTCGAAAAACAAACTGTTTTTTCATACATTTTTATTTTCGACCGAACGTTCGTATAGCAGCTATATGATATAGTGGTCCGATGTTAATAGAATTTTGCATTATATGAGGAGTATAGTAAAACAAATATATGCCGAGTTTGGTTCAGATATCTTGATAAACAAAATGTTTTTTCATACAACAACTTAATTTTCGACCGATCGATCCTATGGCAGCTATATGAAATAGTGGTCCGATCTTAATAGGAGTTTGCAAATATATAGAGGAGTACAGTAAAACTAATAACTGCCGAGTTTGGTCAAGATATCTTGAAAAACAAAATGTTTTTTCATACAACAACTTATTTTCGACCGATCGTTCCTATGGCAGATATATGATATAGTAGGATTTTGTCTATATATGAGGAGTATAGTAAAATTAATTAATGCCGAGTTTGGTCAAGATTTCTTGAAAAACAAAATTTTTTAAAACAAGAATTTACATTTCGACTGATCGTTCCTATGGCAGCTGTATGATATAGTTGTCCCATCTTATTAGGATTTAGCCTATATTTGAGGAGTATAGTAAAACTTATTAACGCCAAGTTCGGTCAAGATTTTTTGATAAACAACATTTTTTTCATACAACTTAATTTTCGACCGATCGTTCCTATGGCAGCTAGTGGTTCGATCTTAATAGGATTTTGCATATATATGAGTAAAACTAATAAATGCTGAGTTTGGTCAAGATATCTTGAAACACACAATATTTCTTCATACAACAGCTTAATTTTTGAACGATCGTTCCTATGGCAGCTATATGATATAGTGGTCCGATCTTAATAGGATTCTGCAAATATATGAGGAGCATAATAAAACTTATAAATGCTGAGTTTGGTCATGATATCTTGAAACACAAAATATTTCTTCATAAAACAACTTAATTTTCGACCGATCGTTCCTATGGCAGCTATATGAAATAGTGGTCCGATCTTAATAGGATTTTGCATATCTATTGAGGAGTACAGTAAAACTAATAACTGCCGAATTTGGTCAAGATATCTTGAAAAACAAAATGTTTTTTCATATAACAACTTATTTTCGAACTATCGTTCCTATGGCAGATATATGATATAGTAGGATTTTGTCTATATATGAAGAGTATAGTAAACCTAATTAATGCCGAGTTTGGTCAAGATTTCTTGAAAAACAAAATTTTTTAAAACAAGAATTTACATTTCGACTGATCGTTCCTATGGCAGCTGTATGATATAGTTGTCCCATCTTATTAGGATTTTGCCTATATTTGAGGAGTATAGTAAAACTAATTAACGCCAAGTTCGGTCAAGATTTTTTGATAAACAACATTTTTTTCATACAACTTAATTTTCGACCGATCGTTCCTATGGCAGCTAGTGGTTCGATCTTAATAGGATTTTGCATATATATGAGTAAAACTAATAAGTGCTGAGTTTGGTCAAGATATCTTGAAACACACAATATTTCTTCATACAACAGCTTAATTTTTGAACGATCGTTCCTATGGCATCTATATGATATAGTGGTCCGATCTTAATAGGATTTTGCAAATATATGAGGAGCATAGTAAAACCTATAAATGCTGAGTTTGGTCAAGATATCTTGAAACACAAAATATTTCTTCATAAAACAACTTAATTTTTGACCGATCGTTCCTATGGCAGGTATATGATATAGTGGTCCTATCTTAATAGGATTTTGCATATATATGAAGAGTATTGGTAAACTAATAAATGCCAAGTTTGGTTCAGATATCTAGAAAAACAAAATTTTTTTTCATACAACTTAATTTTCGACCGATCGTTCCTATGGCAGCTATATGATATAGTGGTCTTAATAGGATTTTGCCTATATATGAGGAGTATAGTAAAACTAATAAATGCCGAGTTTGGTCAAGATATCTTGAAAAACAAAATTTTTTTTCATACAATTTAATTTTCGACCGATCGTTCCTATGACAGCTATATGATATAGTGGTCCGATCTTAATAGGATTTTGCGTATATATGAGGAGTACAGTAAAACTAATAACTACCGAGTTTGGTCAAGATATCTTGAAACACAAAATATTTCATCATACAACAACTTAATTTTTGACCGATAGTTCCTATGGCAGCTATATGATATAGTGGTCTTAACAGGATTTTGCATTATATAAGGAGTATAATAAAACTAATAAATGCCGAGTTTGGTTCAGATATCTTGATAAACAAAATGTTTTTTCATACAAAAACTTAATTTTCGACCGATCGTTCCTATGGCAGCTATAGTGGTCCGATCTTAATAGGAGTTTGCATACATATGAGTTGTAACGTAAAACTAATAAATGCCGAGTTCAGTTAAGGTATCTTGAAAAACGAAATTTTATTTTATACAACTTTCTTTTCGACCGATCGTTCCCATCGCAGCTATTTGATTTAGTGGTCTTCATAGGATTTTGCCTATATATGGGGAGTAAAGTAAAACTAATAAATGCCGAGTTTGGTCACGATATCTTGAAAAACAAAATTTTTTTTGCATACAATTTAATTTTCGACCGATCATTCCTATGGCAGCTACATGATATAGTGGTCCGATCTTAATGGGATTTTTCATTATATGAGGTGTATACTCAAACTAATAAATGCTGAGTTTCGTCAAGATAACTTCAAAAACAAAATGTTTTTTCATACAACAACTTATTTTCGACCGATCGTTCCTATAGCAGATATATGATATAGTAGGATTTTGCCTATATATGAGGAGTATAGTAAAACTAATTAATTCCGAGTTTGGTCAAGTTATCTTGAAAAGCAAAATGTTTTTTCATACAACAACTTAATTTTCGTTCAATCGTTCCTATGGCAGCTATATGATATAGTGGTCCGATCTTATGAGGATTTTGCATATATATGTGGAGTATACTAAAACTAATAAATGCCGAGTTTGGTAAGGATATTTTGAAAAACATAACTTTTTTCATACAACTTAATTTTCGACCGATCGTTCCTTTTGCAGCTATAAGATATAGTGGTCCGATCTTAACAGGATTTTACATTATATGAGGAGTATACTAAAATTAGTAAAATCAGAGTTTGGTCAAGATATCTTGAAAAACAAAATTTTTTTTCATATAACTTAATTTTCGACCGATCGTTTCTATGGCAGCTATATGATATAGTAGTCCGATCTTAATAGGATTTTGCATATATATGAGGAGTATAGTAAAACTAACAAATGCCGAGTTTGGTCAAGATATGTTGAAAAACAAAATGTTTTTTCATACAACAACTTAATTTTCGACCGATCGATCTTTTGGCAGCTATATGATATAGTGGTCCGATCTTAATAGGATTTAATATATATCTGAGGAGTATTGTAAAACTAATAAATGCCGAGCTCGGCCAAGATATGTTGAAAAACAAAATGTTTTTTCATACAACTTTATTTTCGACCGAACGTTCGTATGTCAGCTATATGATATAGTGGTCCGTTCTTAATAGGACTTTGCATTATATGAGGAGTATAGAAAAACAAATATATGCCGAGTTTGGTCCAGACATCTTGATAAATCAAATGTTTTTTCATACAACAACTTAATTTTCGACCGATCGTTCCTATGGCAGCTATATGAAATAGTGGTCCGATCTTAATACGATTTTGCATATCTATAGAGCAGTACAGTAAAACTAATAACTGCCGAGTTTGGTCAAGATATCTTAAAAAACAAAATGTTTTTTCATATAACAACTTATTTTCGAACGATCGTTCCTATGGCAGATATTTGATATAGTAGGATTTTGTCTATATATGAAGAATTTACATTTCGACCGATCGTTCCTATGGCAGCTGTATGATATAATAGTTCCATTTTATTAGGATTTTGCCTATATTTGAGGAGTATAGTAAAACTAATGAACGCCGAGTTCGGTCAAGATATCTTGAAACACAAAATATTTTTTCATACAACCACTTATTTTTTGACCGATCGTTCCTATGGCAGCTATATGAGATAGTGGTCCGAGCTTAATAGTATTTTGCATATATATGAGGAGTACAGTAAAACTAATAACTGCTGAGTTTGGTCAAGATATCTTGAAACACAAAACCTTTTTTAATACAACTTAATTTTCGACCGATCGTTCCTATGGCTGCTAGTGGTCCGATCTTAATAGGATTTTGAATATATATGAGGAGCATAGTAAAACTAATAAATGCTGAGTTTGGTCAAGATATCTTGAAACACAAAATATTTCTTAATACAACCACTTAATTTTTGACCGATCGTTCCTATGGCAGCTATATGAGATAGTGGTCCGATCTTAATAGTATTTTGCATATATATAAGGAGTACAGTAAAACTAATAACTGCTGAGTTTGGTCAAGATATCTTGAAACACAAAATATTTCTTCATACAACTTAATTTTTGACCGATCGCACCTATGGCAGCTATATGATATAGTGGTCCGATCTTAATATGATTTTGCATATATATGAAGAGTATAGTTAAACTAATAACTGCTGAGTTTGGGTCAAGTTATCTTGAAACACAAAATATTTCTTCATACAAGAATCTACTTTTCGACCGATCGTTTCTATGGCAGCTATAGTGGTCCGATCTTAATAGGAGTTTGCATACATATGAGTTGTAACGTAAAACTAATAAATGCCGAGTTCAGTTAAGGTATCTTGAAAAACGAAATTTTATTTTATACAACTTTATTTTCGACCGATCGTTCCCATCGCAGCTATTTGATTTAGTGGTCTTCATAGGATTTTGCCTATATATGGGGAGTAAAGTAAAACTAATAAATGCCGAGTTTGGTCACGATATCTTGAAAAACAAAATTTTTTTTGCATACAATTTAATTTTCGACCGATCGTTCCTATGGCAGCTACATGATATAGTGGTCCGATCTTAATAGGATTTTTCATTATATGAGGTGTATACTCAAACTAATAAATGCTGAGTTTCGTCAAGATAACTTCAAAAACAAAATGTTTTTTCATACAACAACTTATTTTTTTAACCGATCGTTCCTATAGCAGATATATGATATAGTAGGATTTTGCCTATATATGAGGAGTACAGTAAAACTAATTAATTCCGAGTTTGGTCAAGTTATCTTGAAAAACAAAATGTTTTTTCATACAACAACTTAATTTTCGTTCAATCGTTCCTATGGCAGCTATATGATATAGTGGTCCGATCTTATGAGGATTTTGCATATATATGTGGAGTATACTAAAACTAATAAATGCCGAGTTTGGTAAGGATATCTTGAAAAACATAACTTTTTTCATACAACTTAATTTTCGACCGATCGTTCCTTTTGCAGCTATAAGATATAGTGGTCCGCTCTTAACAGGATTTTGCATTATATGAGGAGTATACTAAAATTAGTACAATCAGAGTTTGGTCAAGATATCTTGAAAAACAAAATGTTAATTCATACATAGCACTCGAAAAGGATTGTGCATAGCGTAGTCTGTTGCACGTAGATAGGAATAAGGGGCGATAATTTCTGGTTGGTCTAGCCGGAACAGAGAATTGAAGACGCAATATCTTGAGAAACAAAATTTTTTTTTCAAAAAACTTAATTTTCGACCGATCGTTTCTATGGCAGCTAGTGGTCCGATCCCAATATGATTTTGAATATATATTAGTAGTATACTAAAACTAATAAATGCCGAGTTTGGTCAAGATAACTTGAAAAACAAAATGCTTTTTCATAGAACAACTTAATTTTCGACCGATCGTTCCTATGGCAGCTATATGATATAGTGGTACGATCTTAATAGTATTTTGCATATATATGATGAGCACAGGAAAACTAATAAATGTCGAGTTTGGTCAAGATTTTTTGAAAAACAAAATGTTTTTTATACAAGAATCTACTTTTCGACCGATCGTTTCTATGGCAGCTATAGTGGTCCGATCTTGACTTGAAATTTTAGATGTAGATGCTCCTAGCTCCCGCGCAGATCGACTTTGCTTCCGATAGTCGATAACTTACTCCGTTTCCAAGCAATCGATAAGAATCGATATCAACATCCTGTTTTTTTTAGCAAATTGGGTAAATATTAAGAGCTAGAGCCACCAAACATGATATGTTGTTTCTAGAATATTATAGATATTTCAAGTACCTATCGCCACCTCCCCGTTACCACCCCAGAGCTAGAAATCAGATTAATAACCATACTTTTATTGCCAACGAATTTAAGCCACAATTTAAAAGCAATTGATTTTTTCAGAATACACAAATATTCTATGGTACAATAAGATATACTGTAGAAAATTTCATAAAGATCGGTTAAGAAAAACCAAAGTTATATGCAACTGCGCAATTGAATGGGGCAGCAGCTTTAAGAATTTCTGTATACATGTACACACACACATTCATGCGCGTCTGCTTCGCATTCTAATAGCATGGTAATTGCATTTTTATTTTGTAATGTTATTTAAGTTTCTTTTTTTATCATAAGTACTTAATTGTTGGTGTGGCTGCTGAGTAGAGGCATAGCAAGTGGTGCGGTCTGTCGCGAGTTCGAGCCCTACCGGGGAATGCATTTTTTTTTTTTTGCTGGTGTGGCTGTTGAGTAGAGTCGACAGTAAGTAATGCGGTCAGTTGCAAATTCGAGCCCTGCCAAGGGAACTTTTTTTTATTAATTTATTTGGTGTTGGAATAAGAGGGTTCAGGGTATCCCCTAGTCGGAAGCTCCCGACTAGAACCTCTTGTTATAATAATATAAAAGACGACTATGCTAAAGAAGCAAAGTTTATATTAGAGCGGGCATACAGAAGAGCTAGGATAGTGCTAGAAAAACATAAGGATAAGAATAAAGAATATTAATATAACGTTATTAATAACGTTAAAGTAATAGATCATAGGGAAAATAAAGAAGATTTTGCAATTTTATTGCTAACTAAAAATTAATGCAATTCACAATAAAAAAAAATTGAGAAACGTTATTTAGGTAGGGCAAATAAAATAGATAAAATAAAAAATCTAAGAATTTTGAAAATATAATAGAAATTGAATAAAACATAGTATATATATATGCTACCAAAAGTTATGGAATGGACAGTATGACTTATAAAAAGCGAAACAGTTTAACATTAAACAAAAATGTAAAAAAGCATCACAATATACCGTTGAAATCGACAACTTGCGTAAGTAACTCGAGGCAGCTTATATTGACGATGGCCTAGACCCGGATAATGCAGAGAAATTCTCGACTTAAGAGTCGATATCTGCAATGACCAAAAATTGTGAATATGAAAAACATTGCATAATACTAGAAGCTGGGTAAATATATTCATTGCAGCACTGAAATGACTGGAAGTGACAGTATTATATCAGCGAGGCAGACTTAATAGAGTCAATGAGTATCGCAATTAACAAAAGGTAGACGCAATGACCGCTATTCGCCTGAACTTAAAACAGGCTCAGATATTACAGGGATTTCAGGGATTTCATGTTCCTTAAGGTCTGCTCTGCACCAATCGATCGGGTGTTCTCCATACCGTGAACTATTCAGGGTGGATAGGATAACTCATAGTACCGATTACAAACTATTTAAGCAGTTGTCCTTATTTGAAGAACCGCTGGTATCCCTGTTTCGGTCAGACAAACTGGCATTGCTAAGAACAGATATTCAGTCAAACATCAGTGTTTGTAGGGGTGGCTTCAGATAAATAATCCTCAGGTTGTGATTGAAGAAAATCAGTGGTTGTTGTAATTGCTTTTTATTAGAAAAATTCGGCTGCATATAACAAGCTTTACATTAGAAGTCATGGTGACCATAAGGAGAGGGCTGAGCGTAGTAGTGAGTGAGTCTCTGCCACGGTTGCATGGATGCGGCTTACTGAACAACATGAATCGATTAGGGCCCGAGTCTAAGGGTCTTTTTTTCGGTGACGAAGAGCACTATGGCGGTGGGCAGGATACTGATCCTCTTGTGCTGGAGAAGGGACGTAAGCGACGCCCCTATGTTTCGGGCTTGGGGGTGACGCTGCGAGGAGCCAGAAACTATTCTTGTGGGTCTTTTGGCATACCGAGAGGGTTGAGCGCCACGGGGATCACGCATGTGGAGAGGGGTGTGGTGATCTTTTTCACAAATTTTGCACTTGGCTTCACTGGGACATGACTGCCCTGAGTGCTGATGAGCCAGGGAGTTGGAGCAATACTTGTTTATTAAAATGGCTCGGAGGCGCGTCTCGGGCGTAAGCCTCATGAAACGCTGGCACTTGCGTAGCGCATGGACGCCTCTACATACCCGGCATCTAAAGGAGTCTGTTCCTTGGCTTTGGTTGGATCCCTTCGTTCATGGTGCCATGCTGGTTCTCTACAGGGGAGTGAACTGGAGATAAGATGTACATGTGTTGTAAAGAGGGATTAGTTGCCTTTAAGGATTAGTCGGTGGTATTATTCGCCTCAGTAGGAACAAGGACCAATTTGGCTATTGGCCTTCGGATGACACCACGATCGGTAAGCATGTCCACTACGCGGATCTTGTCATCTGTGCCTGGGCAAGCCAGCTGGACTCGGCCATGGCGCCATTCATTTATTGGTAGGTTATTTTCCTTGATAATCACCATATCACCGACATGGAGGTCCCTTGTAGGGGACTGCCATTTATTTCACTTATGGAGCTCTTTTAAATACTCATTCTTCCACCGGAAGCAGAATTGCTGGTGGACCGCTTTGAGTCGCTGTCGTCTTCTTTGACTACTGGCTCGTTAGTTGACAGTAGAGGGCCACCAACTAGGAAGTGGCCTGGACTTAGAGCAGGCTTCAATCTTGGAGAGGAGAGAACTCCTCAAATGTATATTTTAAGGATGAGGTGGATTTGTAGAAGTTGATCTTAAAGCTTTTGGCACCTGCTTCCCATAATCCGCCCATATGAGGAGCGCCAGGAGGATTGAAATGCCAACACAAGTTTTGATGGCTATGCTTGGATAATATGAGCTCTTTGGTCGCTTGCAAGAAATCTCTCGAAAGAACGGATGACGCTCTCACAAATGTTTTCCCATTATCTGCTTACATCTGTTGTGGAAGGCCACGTCTTGCTATAAATCGCGCTTTGAGTCGCTAACAGCGGTTATTATAGAAATAGCGTCTTCTTTGATTGCCGGCTCGTTATTTGAGGCCAACTAGGAAGTGGCCTGGACTTAGAGCCAATAAATCAGTCGGATCTTCCGACATTAGAGAGATTGGCCTGGAGTTAAGGCAGGCTTCAATCTTGGTGAGGAGAGTCGCGAGCTCCTCAAATGTATATTTCCAGGATGAGGTGGATTTGTAGAAGTGGATCTTAAAGCTTTTGACACCTATTTCCCACAACCCGCCTATGTGAGGAGCGCCAGGAGGATTGAAATGCCAACACAAGCTTTGATGGCTGTGCTTGGATAAGATGAGCTCCTTGGTCGCTTGCAAGAATTCTCTCGAAATAACGGATGAGGCTCCAACAAATGTTTTCCCAATATCTGAGTACATCTGTTGGGCAAGGCCACGTTTTGAAGTATGTGTAGGGTCGGGAAAAGATTGATCTCGCCCTTGGGAACTCGCCCATAAGTAGATAAGTAGATTTTACCAAGACCTTGAGATTTAAGATTAAGTATTTGGCTCTTATGAGGCGCATTACAAACTGATTGATGAGATGGGTAAATCGGACCGGGAGGCGTGAAAAATCACAATTGGCCGGAATGATTATGAGGTGTCACTCATCATAGCCTAACGAGGTTGACGCTCTCACGTGTCCGCAGGATCCCAGAATACCCCATTGATCGATGAAAGGGGTTAAATTGCGAAAATTGTTCATCCTTGAATTTGCTTCTTATCGCGCAGACAGCTAAACTTTTTAGGATAAGCTTGGTGTTGAGAATATTCGATAAGTAGGAACTGAACTCTCGCCAGTTCCTTACGGAGCTCAGCGGGGAGGTCGATCGATGGATTTCTACGGCTCTGGATAAAGCGACAGACATATGCGATAACTCGCAGTGCCTTGTCAAATTTGGTGAATCGTTCCAGAAAATTATACAAGTTACACAGACATTGCACTTAAATGCGCGTTGTTAAATTTCTGTCTTAAGTACCGTAACAGGAACTGGTCATTGGTTTTGTGGTAGTTGTAACCATTCCGGTCCATGCCACCACAAAGTGCTGCCCAATAGGTCCCGATGAGAAACCCCCCGACTAGCTAAGTCAGCTGTGCAGCACCATATGCACGCTGGGACGCGTCGCAGAAGCCGTGAAAATGCACGCGTTGTTCAATTTTTGTCTTAAGTACCGTAACAGGAACTGGTCATTCGTTTTGTGGTAGTTGTAACCATTCCGGTCCATGCCACCACAAAGTGCTGCCCAATAGGTCCCGATGAGAAACCCCCGACTAGCTAAGTCAGCTGTGCAGCACTATATGCACGCTGGGACGCGTCGCAGAAGTCGTGAAAATGCACCTTTGGCTTTTGCTGAAAATCGACCCATCTTGGAATACGGATCTCTTCGAGAGAGGGATAGTCGGTTAGGAAGTCATGCCAACGTTGAACGAGATCTTCCGGCAGGGTATCATCCCACCCCAGCTCTTGGAGCCAGATCTCTTGCATGAAAATCTTTGCTCGAACTATCACAGGTGCTAGCCATCCAGCAGGATCGAACAATTTCGCAATCTGTGATAGTACTTCACGTTTAGTGAGCGAAGGCTGAGATACCATTTTGGACGGAGCAAAGAAAAACTGGTCTGTTGTGGCTTGCCATCGGTTAGGAAATCATGCCAACGTTGAACGAGATCTTCCGGCAGGGAATCTTCCTACCCCAGTTCTTGGAGCCAGATCTCCTGCATGAAAATACTTGCTCGAACTTTCACAGGTGCTAGCCATCCAGCAAGAAGAGACATTGTTCGTATATCACGAGCATGTTGATGGAGGACCCGGATTGCGATGTATGGAGCACAGTTTACCCCAAAGGTAACTGTGTTGAGTTCGAAGTCGCAAAGTTCCTTGTTCTCATTGCGAAAAAATATTTGTTGGTAGGGGGTATGTCTTGAATCGACCTGGATTTGCCGATACATCTTAGTTATATCGGCATTAAAAACGTAGCGGTAGAATCGCCACTTTAGTATCTGAATCGTCAGATCGGGTTGGAGTACTGGTCCCGTGTATAGGATTTCATTTAGGCTTTTGCCATTGGAAGACGGGCTGGAGGCGTTAAACACTGCGCAAACCTTTGTTGTGCATGATGCGGCAAGAAAAAATTATTGGGGTTGCTGTTTGGAGAGACTTGTGTCATATGACCTAAGTCGAAGTACTCCCGAATCACGGAGTCGTACTGCTCTTTCAAAGGAGGGTGTCTTTTTAAATGATTCTCGTTCTTTAGAAACTGAGCTAGTGCAATAGATCTTGAATGTCCTTAATCTTTGTGATTATCTCCCCGGAAGGGTAGGGTGACTACATATCTGCCATTCTCGTTCCTTGTTGTTGAGCGGATGAAATTACTGTCACCTCCCAAATGTTGTGAGAATGATGTCTAATTGCTCTTCTTGAGAGACGGATATTGGAGTCGGGAAGGACGAGATTGCTGTGGATACGGTCTCTGAAATTGGGCCTGTTAAAATCCAGCCGAAAATAGTTTCCTGACCCAGTAGGAGCCGCCTGTTAGTATGTACGGTAGGCTATCAGAATTTTTGTGGAAATTAGGGTCGGCTAACTGGAGTAATAAAGTTTGAGGGATCGAACATGATGGTAGACTCCCTGCCAAATGTGGTAGGACGTAGGCTGATGTCTCGATTTGGATACGGCTCTTGGAAGGAGAGCCAATATTAAAATAGCAGAGCTTGCGAGGCTGAGCTGCAACAGCTTGATTATATCCCGATACTTGAACCTGTACGGACTTTACGGCAGCTTTCTCAGGTGGAAGAATCGCTCGGAAATAAATGTTGCCTTTAATCCCGAGTCGATCAGTGCATGAATTGTATAATTTATTCCCAAATGGCGAACATATATAACAGCCGTGCTTAGGAGAACACCGTGGGTGTTAATTGCTACATAATTGTAAACATTCGTTTGTTGGGATGGAGTGGACTGTAGATTGATTGGAGGGAGCTGTTGCGTATTGTGACGACCTTTGCACGTAAAACAATTGTGAGCACTTGTGCAATCCCTTAACTGATAACCCCTGGCGAAACAGTTGAAACATTGATTTTGCTCTTTGATATAAGTTGCCCGTTCGCTGGCGGGCATTTGGAGAAGTCGTGGGTGATTCTCCCTGGAGCACAATTTGCAGGCTTGCGGCTTGTTAGCGACCTTATTCTCAAATGAGGTCTCGTTGTAGAAGGCTCTGTGCGAACAATTCTGGAGTGCGCTGGCGTATTTGCGCTAGGCTTAAGCTCTTCTATCGCTTCTAGAGTACAATAGCGTTCTAAGAGAAAGGCGTTCATCTCAAGCCAAGATGAGATGTTGTTCTTACTTGAGACCGAGTGTTCCCATAAGGAGTGTTAATTTGGGTAATTTGGAGGAACATAGGAACATGAGGATGCAGTCCCAGTTTTCTTTATTTATTTTGGAGAGAGCTGTTAAGCAACCCTGAATGGTGCTCTGAAGTTCCTTTATTGCCGTTCCAGATTCTTGGGAGATTAAGCTCAAAACGCTCAGTCAGATTGACTTCGATACAATCGCCTGAGCCTCACCGCTGGTTTTCGCATTGGAATGGAATAATTTTTTGACTTCTGATAACCTAGGATTATTTATGTAACTTGCGGTAAACAGGTCACGAAATGTGGGCCAACGTATGTAATCTCCGCTGAAGATTTCTGTGTCGCAAGCCCACTGGCTGTCAGTGGGAACATATGTCGGAATGGCGGACTGAACGGATAATCTATTTTGGGCGTTAGCAGTGTCGATTTGCTCGCTAAATTAAGCGGCGCGACTCTCATATACCGAGTAACTAGTCGTACTTGGACTGCATGACTGAAATGGTTTCTATTGAACCGGCTTCCGAGATTACTGTGTAGAAGTAGAATCCGTTAAACTTAAACTTCTCATGAGTTTCTGATTTTAGAAATATACCTTAGGAGCTAACGAAGGCTAAATCTCGCAGCTGCGCTGCCAACAGCGGAGCGGCAGCGGAGAGACGGTTATGTATTCTTAGGTTATAGCTATGTTCGCTTAGGCGAGGGTATATGCACATACACTTGAGTTCATGTCCATGTGAGGTCCGCATGTAGCAATTATGCTGATACCTGGACTTTCCGTTAGCCGACCAAAGTATACAGACTGGCTTGGATTTCGGCCACTTGGTTTAACGACTGGGACTCAGAATTTATATTTGTGTTTGTTTATACATACGCAACAATGTATGAAGTACAGTGTGCATTCGATATATATGCATACTACAACTCCCTCCTTTTGAAAAATAACGTTATATAATGAAATTACTTTCCAATGTATATATTTTTATTAAACTAAAGAATTTAGGTATGGGTTTTGTAAAAATAAAAGTAACATGATTTGAATGAATAAGAGTTCAAACAAGAATCTACCAAGCTGTGCCGACTCAAGTTGTGACGATTACATCGGCTAAGAACCTCGCCCTCAAGAGCATAAGACATGTAAAGTTATGACACATTCAAGGTTCAAGCAAAAATTCAAAATTTTCAAAATTGATAAAGACTCGTTATTAGCTAAATTTAAAATTGCAATATAAACAGAAACCATGGTGTGTAGCTCAATTCATGGCAACACTAAAATTGTTAAATTATTATTATTTTTTTTTGTAATATCAAATTTTTCTACTTTTATACCCTGAACCCATTAAAAAAGGGTATAAGGGTATATTGTATTTGTGCAAAATCCAAAAGGCAGAAGGAAGCATCTCTGACTCCATAAAGTATATAATTAAGTTTTACGCGTTCAGTTAATGTAAAAAAATATATTTCAATTTATTATTTTCACTGAAGGTTACTTATGTTGAGTACAATCCGCTTTGGTTACCGAATCTGAACTGATTTATCTAACCATTGCCGTCGCTTAGCAAACTTCGCTCGACTCATAATTGAGTGAAGTTTGAGCTGCGTCAGCAATTATGCGTGGGATAATGCTATGGTGAGAACATTGACAGTGGCGTGATTTTTAGGGTGAATTGTTTATGTCTACCAAAGGGGGACAGTTTGATCTTGCCCAATGTCAATGCTATCACCAGGCTCTTTGTTTACAAGAATTGGAAATGTTTATACTTGTGCTTATGAGCTAGTTATATTAAAGGGTGGGTGCGACTATGGATATGTCACTCCCCCAACCATTAGAAAAGAACCTATCCTCAGGTGTTTAAGTTTGGGTATAGTACAACATTTTCTTCTTTTACAATTGGTGTATCTTCTACTATTGTAGGTGTTTCTTCTGCTTTTGGTTTGTTATATTTTATAATTAATTTCTTAGGTATGCTTTTAAACTTATATGTTAAATACAGTGTTAAACTTATTAATATGATTACAAATATGGTTATTGTAATAATCTGGAATACATTGCTACATTGTTGTTTTGAGTGTTCATTTATAATTTGTTTCGTTTGTACAAACGAAAGTGGTTCTAATTTCATAACATCATTGCTTACGTAAATGCTTTGAGTAAAATCTTACATATTGTTTGAAATTGAAATTTCATTAATTTGCAGGGAAGAAATAAAGAAATTTATTATATTGTTTCCTTCTATTGTTATTTCGTTATTTATACAGTTATTCTTTAATATAGTTTTTGGTAAATTCCAAGTTAAAATTATATTTGCTTCATCATAGTTGATTTGAAAATTTTGTAAAGTTTTAGTATAACTACATTCTGATGTTATTTGGTTTAAAATTCCTGTCAAACATTCATTATTAATTAATTTTTTTGTTTCTTTGCTATAAACTTTGTCTTGGGTAAAATATTTTTCATGAGCTATTTCTGTCAAAATGTTATTATTATCATCCGGGTATGGAATTATTTCGAATATTATTATTTATTATTTCTCAAGGAATATGGAAGTTTTTGTATTCAACAATTTCTCAGAATTAACATGCAACAAAAAGTCATGTTTTAGTAAGTTCGGGTTAAAAATGCCTAATCTTTTGAGTTGCATTCCCATCTCAATGTCCTCTATATATTCTGTAAAGTGTTGTAAGTTAAATATAAGGATATCTTATTTCTTTCCTCTTTATTTCTCTTGATTTAGTTCGTTCATGATTTATATTCCTTTGTTTATAGCTTCTATTATGTGATTTAATTCGTTAACCTGAACGCTGTTTTCTGCTAAGCTGTTTTTTTTTGTTCAATTTCTGTCTTGTCTTCTTTGTCTAATTTTCGAAATAAGTATTTATATACTGTTCCTACTATGTTAACTAAACCTCTTTTGCTGCGTTTGGCTATTTTTAAGCCGTTTATTTCTCTGTTTAGTTTTTCACCTAGGTATTCGATTTGTATTAGGTTATTAAATTCCTTACTTTGTTCAATTAAGTTGTTAAAAGTTTCTTCAGTTTTTTTATGTTAACCGTTAAACAGTGGAATTTGTAATCTGTCGGAATGTCTATGGTTCCTGTTTTAAATTTTATGTGGTTTACAGTTATTGATAGTAATATTACAATAATTAGTTTAAGCTGGTGCTTGTATGTCTTGATAGCTGTCTGTTGTTGACCTGTAATTGTTATATTTGCTTTGATTAGTCTTCTTTTTCTTTTTGAATTTGGTTTTGTAATATGTTATGTCTTCCTGCCTCTGTTTGTTTCGTCAACATGTTTGTATTCGATTTGTCGTAGTTCTCCTGTTTTCTTGAACCGGGGTTGTCGTCTTTGCTTTAACTAATGGTGAATGTTTGTATCTAGTGTCAATTTCGTAATTTGTTCGTTTTTTGTTGAGGTTGTTAATTAGTTTTTTTTTATTAGCTTGAGTGTCATACTCTGGTGAACCTGCGTATATTAATAAGTCCATTGGTGTTCTATTAGTCGTTTTGTGCTTTGTCTTATGATTGTACGTGTAGAGTTTCAAATTTTGTAAGTTTATTTTCGACGTCTGAGTTGCTGTTAATGATTCTTAATTTTTCGTTAACTGTCTTATGAAATCGTTCTACGTCGGATATGCCATTTTTACTAGTGGTTATATTAATAATTACTGCTTCTGATTGCCATAATTGTATAGCTGAGCACATAAAAGCTGAGTCTTTGTCTGCTTTTATTTCGATGGGCTTACCCATTTGGTTGAATACTTGTATTATAGCTCGTTTGGTTTCTAACCAGTCTCTACTTTTTATACCCTGAACCCATTAAAAATGGGTACAAAGGTATATTGTATTTGTGCAAAATCCAAATGTATGTAACAGGCAGAAGGAAGCATCTCCGATCCCATAAAGTATATATATTCTTAGTATATATATATTCTTGATCAGCATCAAGATCCGAGTCGATTTAGCCATGTCCGTCTGTCTGTCCGTCCGTCCGTATGTATGAAAGCAAGGATATCAGAACCTATAAGAGCTAGAGACTTGAAATTTTAGATGTAGGTTCTCCTAGCTCCCGCGCAGATCGAGTTTGTTTCTGATAATCGATAACTTACTCCGTTTCCAAGCAATCGATAAAAGTCGATACCGATATCCTGTTTTTTGGGCAATTTTGGTAAATAATAAGAGCTAGAGTCACCAAACTTAACATGTATATTCTAAAATAGAATATATATATTCATTTGATGTTGGGAGAAGAGAGTTCAGGGTATCCCCTAGTCGGGAGCTCCCGACTAGAACCTGTTACTTGTTTAATATTAGTTCCTTGAATTCTGCGAATGTTTGAAGATCTACTAATTTTTTACTGGTTTTCATTGCCTTTGTTGAATTATTCGGACTTATTTCTAAGTAGGCTTCTTGAAAAATTGGAAAATTCTTTGTATGTAATTTTTATGTTGGTTTTATGAAAGTAATTCGTAACTTTTGTTTCGTTCTCAGTTCCTTTTTCAAATTCTATTTGTCGATTATAGTAATTAAGGGATCTTTCTGTGTTTTGTAAATGGTTACTGTTGTCTTCTTGAGCACTATGTATGGTTGCTCTTCTGCTAATGGTATCTTCGCCTAAGAAGTTTTCGTTTAATTGAATTCTGGACAGGGCATCTGCCACATAATTTTCTTTTCCTGGGACGTATTTATTTTGGAAATCAAACTCATTTAGCTTGATTTTCAATCGTTGTAATTTCATGTTAGGCTCTTTATGTTATTTAACTAGACGAGTGGTTTGTGATCTGTAAGGATTTGAAATCGTCGACCAAAAAGATATGACCTAAAGTATTCACTGGCCCAAACGATTGCTAATAATTCATTTTCAATCGTTGAATAATTTATCTCATGCTCATAGAGAGTTCTACTTGCATAGCATATAGCCTTATGCTCTTGCGAAAGGACGGCCCTTATTGCCATATTACTCGCGTCAGTAGTTAATGAAAATGGTTTTTCGAAATTAGTTTATATTAAAATTGGGTCGGACGTTGAGTACTTTTAGCTTTTCAAAGCTTATTTGTAGTTTGTCATTTTTGCTCCTTTTTTTAAATTAAGTGTTAATGGTTTTACTATATTAGAGAACTTTGGTATAAATTTCCTATAGAAACCACTAATCCTAGAAATGATTTAATTTCTTTTGGGGTGTTTGGAATTGGGAATTTGAGAATTGCTTGTATTTTGTTGGGATTTGGTTTTATACCCTCAGTTGTGATGATGTGACCTGGAAATTCAGTTTCTTTTCTCATAAACTCACATTTATCCAACTGTATTTTTAAGTTAGCTTCTCTAAGCTTCTCAAATACTTTTTGTAGCGACAAAATGTGTTCCTCCTTAAAAATTAACTCTTCTAAAAAATTGTTCATACAAAATTGGAACGTTGCAGGTGCATTCTTAAGACCAAATGGCATGCGAGTGTACTCGTAATGGCCATGTTTAGTCGAAAATGCGGTCTTGGGTATTGAACCAGAATGCATAGTCTATTTTTGCTTGACATGCTTCAAGATATTCTCTTCCAATCAGAAAATCATAATGCTCTGAGAAGTCGTGAATATAAAATTTTTGTTCACTCGGACAAATTTTGCTTGCTCCTAATCGTATGCGTTGTTTTAATTCAATAACACCATTTATGGTTACTGTTGTCTTCCTGAGCACTATGTATAGTTGCTATTCTTCTATCATTAATCTAGCTCTGTTATAAACTACTTCTAACCTATACTTTGATTCCTTAGCGTAGTCATCTACATTGTAGAGAGGTTCTATTCTATCTATGCTATTAAAATGTATTGGTAAGTTCGTTGCTTTACCGAATACTAGGTCATATGGACAGTAATCATGTGCCATAGAGGGTGTCGTACTAAAACAGCTCACGAAATATTGGAGCCATACGTCCCAATCAGTTATATCTACAGAAATGTATGATCAAATGTATTCATTAAATGTTCTATGGCTCCTTTCGACTGTTCCAACTGTTTGGTGGTGGTGTGCGGTAGATTTTATATTTTTGATTTTTAGATATTTGCACAAGTCGTCAATTATTGAATTTTATATATATATTCTGTTCCCATGTCCGTTATGAACGTCTTCATTGGACCGTACTTCAGAATAAATTCTTCAAAAATAGCTTTAGCTACGGTGCTCGCAATTTTGTTTTGTGTCGGTATGGCTACTAAATATTTGGTTAAATCGCTTATTAGTGTTACTGCGTGTTCGTTGCTATTGTTCAATTTTGGTAGTTGACCGATTGTATCCACAATTACCCTATCATTGTAGGGTTTCAGGTAAAGTTAAGGGGTTTTGGTATGTTTAGTCGTTTTAGACTTTTGGCATTTGGGACATTTTCTTATGTACTCTTTTATGTCTTTAGATATATTTTTCCAATAAAAGTGTCTCTGGACCTTGGCCAAGGTTTTTGTAATGCCTGTATTGGGTCGTCGTCGAATGTAAACAGTATTGCTTCTTTGAGGCTTGAGTAGCGCTACTCTTAGAGATTGTATTATTTTATTGCCTATTATTTTAAAAGATTCTATTGAGATAGTTTCAAACATCTTTTCGCTCGGTGCCACTTTGAGTTGGCTGATATTAAGTATACCGGCTTCCTTTTCAAGCCTTTGGAAGAACTGACCTAAGTCGAGAATTCCATTGGTGTACATATAGCTAACTTACTTCTTGCTATAACTTTTTTTCCATGCTTTAGTAAGCATATCAAATCTGTTATTCGCAAGGTCATTAATTTTCGTACCGCATCATTTACAATGACTTCGTATATGTTGGGCTTAGAAGCTTTATTTAGAGTTTGCCTTGGCAAATCTAATTGTTTATGTTCGTTTTCCGCGCAGGAATTTTTCCGTTTACTTTGATTTCTGGTAGTAACTTTCAGAATTTGATTATCTCTTTGGTAGTTTTGTAGGTCCTTGATTGTTATTCTGGACAATGCGTCCGGGATATGGTTGCCTTTTCCCTTAAGATATTCCACATTAAAATCATACTCTTCTAAATCTTATCTCATACGTGTCAATTTTGAGCTTGGGTTAGTCATAGAAAATAAAAAGGTTATTGGTCTATGGTCGGTTTTAACTGTAAAGTTTTTGCCATAAATATATGATCGAAAATGCTTAATTGCCCAATCAATAGCTGCTATTTATTGTTCTGTTGTGTTTTTGTTACTTTCACCTTTGGTAAGTGCGCTTAATGCATATGCTACGGGTAGTTGTGTTCCATTATAATCTTGAGTTAGAACAACTCCACATGCTTGTTTGCTTGCGTCTTTTAATGCAAAACTCTTTATTGAGAGCGGGATATTGTAGTAAAGTGGGTTTCATCAATTGAACTTTTAAATAGTCGAAGGCTTTTTGACATTGATCTGTCCACTCAAATTTAACATTCCTTTTTACACAATCTAGTTATATGACGTGAGTAATCGGAAAAGTTGTTTATAAATCGTCTGTAGTAATGACAAAATGCAACAAATCATCTGGCCCTGTCTGCGTCTGCTGGTACTGGGTATTTTTCTATTACATCATATTTCTTGCTGTTTGGTAAAATACCTTTATCGGTGCACTTGTGACCTAGGAAGGTTACTTCTTGTCAGAAGAATGAGCAATTTTCGGGGTGCCATTTTCAGTTGTGCTTCTTACAAAACTCAAAGATGTTTGTAAGGTTTTTAATCATATGCTTTTCTGAGCAACCGATGACAATTAGATCATCCATATATAGGAATGCCTGTGAAGCTTCGATACCTGAAAATGCAATTGTCATCATTATTTGAAAAGAATTTGGAGCTATTTTTAAGCCATAAGGTAATCGCGTGAAGTGGTAGGAGCAATTGCTCATTGAAAATGACGGATGCCTAGCGTTTTGGCAATGTTGGCCTCTTCCATGTCTAAGTAATCCGCTCACAGTAAGTGCTCCCTTGGCATTTCTTTGAACACTTACTTTGTGTTGGATGCGCACTTTCTGCAATGGCTGAAATTGCTTGCTGCTTCTTGTGTGCCCCTGCTAGAACATCATCGACATACATATAATTTTCAATTATATCGGATGCGTATATCACGAGCATGTTGATGGAGGAGCCGGATTGCGAGGTATGGAGCACAGTTTACCCCAAAGGTAACTATGTTGAGTTCAAAGTCGCAAAGTTCTTCGTTGTCAATGCGAAATAGTATTCGTTGGTAGGGGTTTTGTCTTGGATCGACCTGGATTTGCCGATACATCTTAGTTATATCGGCATTAAAAACGTAGCGGTAGAAACGCCACTTTAGTATCTGAATCGTCAGATCGGATTGGAGTACTGATCCCGGGTTGCTGATTAGGGTTGCTTTTTGGAGAGACTTGTGTCATATGACCTAGGTCGAAGTACTCCCGAATCACACTGTCATACTGCTCTTTCAAAGGAGGTGATTAGGTTCCGGGAAAGGTAGGGTGACTACAAGTCTGCCATTCTCGTTCCTTGTTATTGTTCGGATGAGATTACTCTCACAGATAGAGTCGGCGCTTTTTACCAGTTTGACTGGAATGTCCTTCACCTCCCAAAATTTTGTGAGAATGATGTCTAATTGCTCTTCTTGAGAGACGGATATTGGAGTCGAGAATGAAGAGATGGCTGTGGATACGATCTTTGAAACTGGGCCTGTTAAAGTCCAGCCGAAAATAGTTTCCTGACCCAGTAAGAGCCGCCTGTTAGTATGTACGGTAGGATATCAGCGCCAATCAGCACATCTATCTGCGAACTCTTGTGGAAAATGTGGTAGGACGTAGCCTGATGCCTCGATTTGGATACTGGGCTTTGAAGGAGAGCCAATATTAACGAGAAAGAAGGGCTATCTTCGACACGCCGAAGATCTAATACCCTTGCAGACGCAGCCTTTTCATAATGTTCATAGTGCTTCGCCCGTATCTAAGAAGTACCGGGAAAATAGAAATGCCGAGTTTGGTCAAGATATCTTGAAAAACAAAATTTTTTTTCCTACAACTTAATTTTCGACGGATCGTTCCTATGGCAGCTATATGATATAGTGGTCCGATCTTAATAAGAATTTGCCCATATATGGGGAGGATAGTAAAACTAATAAACTCCGAGTTTGGTCAAGATATCTTGATAATCAAAATGAAATTTTTCAGAAGTCCCTTTTCCTGTTGCACGTTTGTTTGTCAAAACCAGCTGGATCGGACACCTATTACATATAGCTGCCATAGGAACGATCGGCCGAAAATTAAGATTTTGTATGAAAAACATTTTGTTTATCAAGATATCGTGACCAAACTCGGCATTTTTTAGTTTTACTAAGCTCCTCATATATATGCAAAATCCTATTAAGATCGGACCACTATATCAAATAGCTGCCATAGGAACGATCGGTCGAAAATTAAGTTGTTGTATGAAAAACATTTTGTTTATCAAGATATCTTGACCAAACTATCCATTTATTAGTTTTACTAAGCTCCTCATATATATGCAAAATCCTATTAAGATCGGTCCACTATATCATATAGCTGCCATAGGAACGATCGGCCGAAAATTAAGATTTTGTATGAAAAACATTTTGTTTATCAAGATATCGTGACCAAACTCGGCATTTATTAGTTTTACTAAGCTCCTCATATATATGCAAAATCCTATTAAGATCGGACCACTATATCATATAGCTGCCATAGGAACGATCGGTCGAAAATTAAGTTGTTGTATGAAAAACATTTTGTTTTTTCAAGATATCTTGACCAAACTCGGCATTTATTAGTTTTACTATGAAAAACATTTTGTTTATCACGATATTTTGACCAAATTATCCATTGATTAGTTTAACTAAGCTCTTTATGTAAATCCAAAATCATTTTAAGTTCCGTACACTATATCATATAGCTGCCATAGGAACGGTCGGTCGAAAATTAAGTTTTTGTATGAAAAAACATTTTGTTTTTCAAGATATCTTGAAGAAACTCGGCCAGTTCGTTTCATTTATTATTTCTCTATTTTTGTACACTAATATTCTTGCTTTATTAAAAGACTTATGATAAGTTTCTTTTATTTCGTGGATATGGAGAGTTTATTGCTCTCATTCCATAATAAGTTTTTATTGATTTGTTTTTATTTTATTTGCGCATATTTTTTAGTACGATAATTTGGACTAACATTGGGTGTATGGCTATTTCTAAGAATACCCTGCAATTTCTTACGGTAGAGAGTACTATTGCTTTTTGAGTGCTGTTACAATAAGTGAGTGGGGAGAAAGATTGGCTGTACCTATTCATATATAAGTATTAAAAGTCGGCAATTAAAAAGCAATTATCGAAAATACCCTATTCTCAAAATCTGGAATATATTTTTATAATTACTGTTTGCGCTATTATCAAATTAGATCTTGTCTAGATCGTTAGCTTGTCATAAGCTTTATACAGAATGTATGCGCACATATAAAAACAATTATTGATAATATATTTGTTAATTTTAAATCAATATTTGTTGATTCGATTTTATTAATGACATTGACAGTGGAGTCCACAGTTGTAGTACCTATTAACCCCATTTTAAGTGTATCATCTATATCATTGCCATATTTACTTATAGTATTACTGTTCATTCAAAGTTATATTTTTTATTTTGATTAGTTATACAGTTATAGTTATATCTATTTGTTCGTATAGCTTTCGGGCTATACTGATTGTCGAGCTAAAAAAGTTCCGCACAACTTTACAATTTATCTTATATATTTAAATTTTAATTAATTTATTGATTCAGCTGCCAACAGTTCTCCATGTATCAGTTCTCCTGCGTCGTCGCCAGTTTGGGTACGCTGACGCTCCCTTACTCTACTCACTCAGATATTTATTAATTATTTTCGAAATTCGTTGCTCCCACAATATAATTTTAGTCAATAAATTTGATTTGGAATCCTTGTATTTAATTAAAGCAGCGAAAGTGCCGCTTCAACTTCTCATGAGTTTCTGATTTTACAAATATATCTTAGGAGCTAAGGAAGGCTGTCTCGCAGCTGCGCTGCCAACAGCGGAGCGGCAGCGGAGAGACGGTTATTTATTCTTCGGTATATTACGGGTATATGCACATACACTTGAGTTCATGTCCATGTGAGGTTCGCATGTGACGATGTGACTGACACTTGGACTTTCCGTTAGCCGACCAAAGTATACAGACCGGCTCGGATTTCGGCCACTTGGTTTAATGACTGGGACTCTGAATTTATATTTGTGTTTGTTTATACATATGCAACAATGTATGAAGTACAGTGTACCTCGAGCTCGTACTCTTTTTCAACCTTGTCCCACATGGCATGTATAAAGAGACGGGCAAGAGCATCCAGGAGTGTTTATTTTTGCTTCAAACCGACTTAGCCTATCAGTGACAGCAGTAAACTTGATTAAGACCGCGTCTGTCATATTTTGGGCCGTTCTGGTTTTGGCTCGCGTGGAAATCGGGTTGGTTCTTGTGCTTTTAGCTTTGGACGGCGGGAGACTGATTTTAATCAGTTGACTTTGCCTCGAACAGAGGTGCCTTAAAAATTCTTATTGGCGTGGACGCGGATGATTCGCTTTTAGTCCGGCACGATGTTTCCCTTTTGACTGTAAGGGTTGCTGTTAGAGAAGCTCTTTAGGTGCTTGCGGTAAGTTTACAATATAATTTATTATAAAACACAGGAAATAATAATAATGTCGAGGGTAATTTTCGATAATAAGGTTCGTAACGAAATTATACGAAACTATCGAATTATTACTTCAAACACTCGACAAATCGAAAATGTTGTTAAATCAACTCACACGATGGAATAAAATGAGAATGCAAAGCGTAATGTGCAATAGAGAACCGTTACATTCTATATTTAGCCTATGCTGGAAATGTCCCGTTAGATTTGCTTCTAAAAGCCGTTGTTTTGCTGAATGTTTATTGGAACGAAATTATACGAAACATTCAAAAAACTTATCTTTAGGCGTGCGTATCAACTTTGTTTGATTTGTAATTTTATTTAAAAATCATTGAAATGCCACGAGGAACGCGTTTGACTGAAGAGGAAAAAGCCTCTGGCTTATTAATTAATTAATTGGGCCGTTGTGGAACGGCCGAGAAGCATTGCTTCACAGGCATGTTCTTGCTACCTAAATATCCGCGGTTCTCCGTCTGCTGCGCTCAGCTCTCCTGAGTTCACGCATTACTTCTGCTGCGTGGGTGCTGGCAGCGTCCCACTTTTGTTCGGTCTCTATCATCCTCTTGACCAGGTTGTCCACCGTGATAGGTCTGTCCATGATGTCCTCCAGTTCCTGTCTGTTCGCTGCGAAATGTCCACACTCGAATATGACGTGATTGGCGTCCTCTATGATTCCTCTGCCGCACCAAGAACACTCGTCTGTGTAGTCGTGGCCGAATCGCTTTAAGTAGCTCCTGAAGCATCCGTGGCCTGATAGGATAGGAGCTGCGTTAAATAAAAATTAGTATTGCCATACTTGCGATTTGTCCAGGCTTCCAAGTTTGGGATAAGCCTATGCATCCAGCGTCCTTTAGATGCGCGATCCCAGCGTGCTTGCCATCGTGCTACGCTCTGCATCCTTGCCTCAGGGCGAATAGACTTTGCTATGTTGCTTCCATCGTGGGCTCTATAGCAAACTACACCTTCTGTTGCCAGTTCGTTAAGCGGGACCATTCCCGCGATAACCAGCGCCGCTTAGTCCGATACCTTCCGGAAAGCGCAGCTGACCCGTAGAGCGCCTAGGCGATATATAGAGTGTACGCCCCGGCTGTAGATGGGGGACGCGTACATTATTACCGCTCGGTTTACGGTCATAAGGAGACGGCGTCTCTTCTGTTTCGGTCCCCGTGTGCTCAGCATAAAACTGTATAGCGCTCGACAGGACTCTGCTGCTTTCTTGTGCACGTACTCCAGGTTCTCTTTGAACGACATTCTTCTGTCTAGCATGACACCCAGGTACTTTAGCGCCTTTGCTTCTGTTTTGTGAGCAGCCATCTCGAGTCCAGCTGCTGCCAGCCATTGGTGCACACGGTCAATACTGTGGTTGCACGATTCCTCTACGTCCTTCAATTCCTTGCCGACAACTATAGGGGCCACGTCGTCCGCGAAGCCGATGATACTTGTATCGATCGGGAGTTCCAGTCGGAGGATGCCAGAGGAGGGGTCCTAGAACTGAGCCTTGGGGCACTCCAGCGGACAGTTGACGTGTAGTGAGTCCGTCTGCGGTATCGTATTGCAGCAGTCTTCCAGTGAATTAGCTGCGTATTGTCTCCTGAAGATAATATGGGACGTGGAACGTTGACAATGCATTCAATATTTTGTCCCACCTAGCTGTGTTAAAAGCGTTTTTAACATCCAGCGTGACGATGAGGCAGTACTTTTTTGTGCCGCTTTTCCATCTCGATCCTTGGATGGCGTTTGTTGCTATGCCGACCACTTTCTCCAGAGCGTCTATTGTAGACTTTGCCTTGGTGAAACCAAATTGGCTTTGGGACAGGCCACCATTGTTGTCGACAGCTACCTGAAGCCTGTTGCAGATTAGCTTCTCCAGCACTTTGCCTAACGTGTCCAGGGGGCAAATCAGCCTGTATGACGATGGGTCGTCAGGCGGCTTACCTGGCTTCGGTAATAAAACTAGCGTTTGGAGTTTTCATATTGTGGGGAAAGTTCTCTCCAAGATGGCTTGAGCAGCTATGCAGTGGTTAAGGTTTATTTGGAGTAACCTTAACATTTCATTTTGCGTACTGCCTCGCGATACGCCGGACATTTATAGCTTCCTGTAGCGTGGTCCGTTGATTTTTCCCCTTTCTGTATGCAGAGGCTACATGTTGGTGGCTTGGATCAGCTCTTTGCTTCGTGACCTGTGTCCCCTCATCTGAAGCATGCGCCTTTCATATCGTCTCCGCTGGTGCAGTTCGCTGCAATGTGCCCAAAACCCTGGCATTTAAAGCATCGCATTGGTTGCTCTATTGCACGAATACGGCAGACAACCCATCCGATCCTCACCTTGGCCTTCTCGACAAGCGTCCTGGCTTTTGGCGCCGGGAGAGTAACTGTGGCCCTTTGCTGGCTGCCAAATGCTGGTCGCAGCGATTTGATCGTTTCAATCGGCAAGGAGTCGTCTTGTAAGTGCCGGCTTCCTATTGAGGCGCAGCAGAAGATCGCCTGAGCATATGTGCAGTCACCCACTCCGTGGACTGTAATGGCGTCGGCTCTGGGACGCTTCTGCGTTCGCTTACGTCCGTTCACTGCTGTCCAGCTCTCTGGGTTGCCATTATGGCTAAGTGGAGTTTGCAGGGGCTGCCTTTTGATGCGTGAGCACCGCCTGCTTCGCTGGGTTTTGACCCTGGCGTTTAGCCTTCTTGGCGTGCTTGCCTCTTTTTGGCCCCCGAGCTTCGTTGGGCGCGTCTTTAGCACGTTCGGTACCACTCGTCTGGCTAATGACGGCGTCGTTTGCGCCCCGTCGCACTTCGTTTCCGGAGCACAGAGCTTGAGCGCCACCTTCTGCAGGCTTTCTACTCTCGCGAGTTCCTCTCGTATCAGCCTGTGTGTGTGTGTGTGTGTGTGTGTGTGTGTGTGTGTGTGTGTGTGTGTGTGTGTGTGTGTGTGTGTGTGTGTGTGTGTGTGTGTGTTTTTTTTTTTTTTTTTTTGCTTACGGCATGGAGGTGAAAATCTTCGTAAGATACTGATGGCCCGGGCCAACCGTATGCACGATTCGCTGACTCCGTCAACACCTACGTACTAAACTCACCCCCCACTCACACACCACATTCCCCGCGGGATCACCGCAAAGTATTACTTCGCGGGGATGGGTTGCCTATTTTAGGCAGTCTCCATTATTCGTCGCTCCTTTTCGCATCGTCTCAGATCCCTCTGGATGCCTATTATCAGCTGACTTATATTCCTCCAGTTGTCCTCTCCTTCCAGCATGAACGTTACTAGTCCCTCAGGTGGGGGTACAGAGCCTACTGCGTCTCTATACCTCGAGCATTGGTACAGCACGTGTTCCGGGTCTTTGTCCAAATTTGGGCATGTCGGACACTCCGGGGTGTCCTCATGCCTGAACCTGTGGAGATACTTCCTGTACCCGCCGTGTCCAGTAAAAAACTGCGTTAGGTGAAAGTTAATTTCTCCGTTCCGTCTCCTAATCCATTGCTCCAGATTGGGGATTAGTTTGTGTGTCCATCTCCCCTTGTTCGCCGTGTTCCATCTCTCCTGCCAAGTTGCTCTCCGACCGTCGGATGACGTCTATTGAGACAGCTTCGCCTGTCGCTATTCGTGCTTTGAATATGTTCTCCATTTCCTTGGCCAATATATCTACCGGCAGCATGCCTGCCAATACTGTGGCCGCCTCGTCCGACACCGTCCGGAATCCAGAGATAGTGCGGAGTGCGCTTAGCCTGTAGGGGACTGACATTTTCCTTCTGAGGCCTTTCTGGCTTGCGACTGCTGATGCCCATATCGGTGCAGCATAGAGCAGCACGGAGGCTACAACTCTCGCGAGGAGTAGGCGTCTACCTGCTCTTGGTCCTCCTATGTTTGGTAGCATCCTTGAAAGGGCCGCCTGCATTTTTGCCGCTTTCTGGCTAACATACTCTACGTGACGACGAAAGCTAAGCCTGTTGTCTAACATGACCCCCAGATACTTGATGGAAGCCTTTGACTCGATACTAACGCTGTCTACCTGAAATCTAGCAAACTCAACTATCTTGCGACTTGTGATAAGCACAGCCTCTGTTTTATGGCCTGCCAGCTCCAGGCTAGCGCCACGCATCCAGCTGGCCACGATCCTTATGGCTGCATTCGCTGCCGCTTCTACTTCTTTTATTTCTTTGCCCACCACTAATAGGGCCAGATCATCTGCGAATCCTATGATTCTGCATCCCTGGGGCAATTGTACTCTGAGCACCTCGTCGTACATTATGTTCCACAGGAGTGGTCCCAAGACCGACCCCTGTGGGACCCCTGCTGTGACCATGTAACTCCTAGTACCGTCTTCCGTATCATAAGTTAATAGTCGATCGGACAGGTAGTTGGATATTATACGGAAAAGGGAGGACGGTATCCCTATTCGGTCTAAGGCTTCCAGTATTCGAGACCAGCTAGCTGAGTTAAAGGCGTTGCGGATGTCCAACGTAACCACCGCGCAGTACTCCTTCTCTCCCCACCTCCATCGGGTACCCTCTATTGCTTTAGTAGCAATATCTACCACCGCCTTAATTGCGTCGACCGTAGATCTAGCCTTACGAAATCCGTATTGCTGTTTGGACAGGGCCTCTTTCTCTTCAACCACCCTTATTAGTCGGTTGTACACGATCCTCTCCTCCGATCCTCTCCTCTGAACCTTTCCCGCCGTGTCCAGTAGGCAGATTGGCCTGTATCCCGAGGGTTCCTCTATTGGCTTATCCCCTTTCGGTAGGAGGATTAATTTCTGTCGCTTCCATCTCTTGGGAAATACACCGTCCTGCAGACATCTATTGTATGTCTCGGCGAAGGCGTCGGGTTTCGTCAGCATGGCTAACTTTAGCGTCTTGTTTGGCACCCCATCTGGTCCTGGAGCCTTTTTGTCCATTAGCTTCTTGCTTGCCACTACCACTTCGTCTGTCGACACCTGCTGCACCAGTTCCGTGCTTCGTGAGCGGCTGACGACCTCCAATCTTGGGTGATGGGGGAACAGTGCCTCAACTATAGTGGCGAGTGCGGTAGGGCAGGTCACACGGGTTGTTCGCTGGCTGCGTATCTTCTTCGTGACTACCTTATACGCCGTGCCCCACGGGTTTACGTCGGCCTCGTCGCATATTTGCTGGAAGCAGCTGGATTTGCTTTGTTTGATACTTTTTTTGAGGTCTCGCTTGGCTGCCCGCAGGTCATCCAGCCTAGATGCAAAGTCTGGGTGGCCTCGGGCTCGTTGGGAGCGTCTTCTAGCGCGTAGGCAGGCCTTCCTTAGGTCGCTGATTTCCTCGTTCCACCAGTAGCAAGGTGCTCCTCTTCTGTTTGGCTTCCTCCTGGGCATGGATAAGTCGCACGCGTCCGAGATGTTTTCCATAAGCTGCCGTACCATGTCTTCTGCTGACTCCGTGGCCCCAGTCCATCGAGCATGGCGTAGGGAATCCGTGAATGTTTCCTTGTCTAGGCAGTTGTCCTTCCATTTGGGGCCTGTTGTTTTGGGCTGCTGTTTTCTCCGTCCTCTCCCGTGGATCTCGAAATGCACTGCTTGGTGGTCGCTGAATGTGAATTCATTGCTGACTTTCCATGTGGTTAGCCTATAGAGTGAGCTGCTGAGCAGGGTGAGGTCTATAATAGAGCCTCTACCGGCTTTACAGTACGTGAGCTCCTGCCCGTCGTTTGCAAGGCCCAGGTCGATCGCCGCGAACTCTTCTAGCAGGGTGGTCCCTCTCGCGTTGGTTTCCTTGCTTACCCATTCCATGGCCCAGGCGTTAAAGTCTCCTGCTATGACGAGGGGAGCTCTGTTGCGAGCGTCTTCTGATATTTCCTCCAGCATGTTTTGGAACCGCCGCAGTTCCCAGCTTGGGGGTGCGTAGCAACTGTAAATGGTGATTCCATTAATTTTCGCTCTGACGAATCCTTCGTGTGATGCTCTGACTTCCTGGAGCGATGAGTTGAGGGACCAGATGGCCGCTTTTCCGCATTTACTTGCCACCCAGCCGCTTCCTGCGATAGGCTTGTATGGCTCGCAGATTATTGCGACGTCAGTGTTTCTCTCCCGTGTTGCTTGCGACAGCAGGGCCTGAGCAGCCTCGCAGTGGTTGAGGTTTAACTGAGTGAACTTCATTTTCTGTTGACCAGGGCGCTCCTAAACACGGGGCATCTGCCGCTACCGGCAATGTGATTGGGGTCATTTTTCCTGTCCTTGCAGAGCATGCACTGTGGCTCTTGTTTGCAGTCCTTAGCCAGATGGTCCTTTCCTCCGCATCGTCGGCACAGATTCGATCTGTCCAGTTCACTCTTGCAGTGTCTTGCAAGGTGGCCAAACTCGAGGCATCTGAAACATCTGGTGATGTTTATTCGCTCGCGGATTCTTGAGTTGACCCAGCCAACTTTCAGGAAACCTACCGAGAGGGCCTTTTTTGCGCTTTCCGCTGGTAGTCTTATAGTCGCCGTTTGTGTTTGGCCATACGACTTACGGAGGCTAATATTCTCTGGGGTTATGTCCAATATTTGGATTTGACCCCTCATCGCCTCGCATATGTCCTCTCTGGTCGTGATCTCGTCCAGGTCCTTGCACTCAATGGAGACTCGGTGGGACAGCGTCCGGACCTCTGCATTTTCGCCTAGCGTTTCGCCCACCAGGCTCCTAAATGCTGTGGTATTCTCTCCCGAATTCCTAAGCTGAAGTAGCAGTACTCCTTTTTGTGTCCTCCTTATTTTTGACATCGCTTTTCCGAGCTCGCCCAGTTTCTCATCGGCTTTAACTTTTCTCAGTATCTCTGAGTAGCTCGCTTCACCTTTTGCCGAGATGACTATAGCATCCGGTCGCGTCTTTTCCTTAAGCAATCCCTTGCTCTTTTTCCGGGTGACCTCCTTCCTTTTTTTGTGGGTGACCTCCTTCCACTTGTCGCCGTCCGCTTTGGGGCTCGGTGTCTCCTGCACCGTTGTTACGGTAGCCTGGTTACCGACTGGCCCTCGGATTCGCTTAGTTTGGGGCGTCCGTACCGTGGCCTGCTTTCGCTTGACGTCTACCGTCGTCCTGAAAAGAGGCGAGGTTTGACACGACTGGTGCGTCCTGATTACCTCCTTGGCTCCTTCGTCGTGTAGCTGGATGGCCGCCAGCTCGTAGAGCACTCTGATGCTCTCTATTGAGTCTCGCATGGGCTGGTGTATGGAGCGTCGCTTGCCATCTTCGAGCATGTCTACCAGCTTTGAGATCTCGTGCCCGAGTTCCCGGAGTGCTGAGCTGCTCTGAGTTTCCGTGGTTTGGTCCCGCTCTGAGTTCGTCTCTGCGGGGACGGCTGTTGCTCCATCTCCTGGTGATCTCACCATTCTGCTGCTCTTTGCAAAAGCATCACAGCTCTCCTTCGTTTTTGGGGTTTGGATATTGCTCATTTTGGTGGGTCCCAACTCCTAAGCCGTTGTCCTTGTCCGTTGTACAGTCGCGTTATAATCTCATGGTTGTCTTTGCAAGCAGTGAGGCCATGCGAGGGTTGACACCCGCCTTCATGGGGTCGAGTGTTCAGAGCCAGATCCGCGTTAGTCAGGAATATTACATCTGAACCTATACTGCCAACTAAATGGCGACGATACGAGGAGCGTGCTTGGAGATTTGCCATGTTTTAACGGGACGGGGGCGGTAACAGCATTAGCCTAGCAGTCATTTCGGCCAGATTTCACTCCGCTTACTGAGATGCTAGAATACTGTCGGCCGTCAGCCCAGGGGTCGTCTAGTCGTGTATGGTTGTCCAGAGTTCGCAGCCTGAGACATTACTGGTCTCAGTCTCAGTCACCTTCTCGTGTTAGCTAGGCGCGTCACGGGTGTGCAGCGCCTACCCAGGGGGTACCTGGCCACAGCCGGAGGTCACGAGTTGCTTTAATTACCACGGAACGGAATCGATCTGGCCATTTCCAGGTTAATGGCGTTCAGAATCTTTTCGCCTGCAAGAGGCACCTCTCCGGGCACTTACATCCCCGTGTCATTTTCAGTCGCCTCATACGACAAGCAATGACTAGCTGTGGTAGTATTCTATGGGCCGCTTACCACACGGCTGATGTGTGGTGTGTGTGTGTGTGTGTGTGTGTGTGTGTGTGTGCGTGTGTATATTCTTCTGCACCATGGGTGAGTTCACAACTTCTATTTGCCACGGATTTCTAGCGTCGAAATTAAATAACCATTCCGTTATGTACGATACGATAGGATTCTGTATGCTACTTACGTTCCCTGACATCTTCATTATCTTTCATTATTTAATTATCTACATTTAACAAGTTTATGAGACTTACATTTCTGCTCTGCATGCGATTATCTACTCTTACTCTTTTTATACCCGGAACCCATTAAAAATGGGTCCGTGCGTCCGTATGTATGAACGCAAGGATCTCAGAACCTATAAGAGCTTGAGACTTGAAATGTAGATGCTCCTAGTTCTCGCGCACATCCAGTTTGTTTCAGATAATCGAAAACTTACTCCGTTTCCAAGCAATCGATAAAAATCTATATCGATATCCTGTTCTTTTGGGCAATTTTGGTAAATAATAAAAGCTAGAGTCACCAAAGTTGACATATAGCTTCTAAAATAAAATATATATAAGCATTTGATGTTGGAACAAGAGGGTTCAGGGTATCCCCCAGTCGGGAGCTTCCGAAAAGAACCTCTTACTTGTTTTGTTTTATAGTTAGGAAGTGCACAAGTGCGTACGTATGTACATACAAAATATTTTGAAGTGGATTTATTTTGTAGTTGAAAGTAATTACCACAAAATTTATCTAAACGGTTTTTAGTTTGGATCGGATAATTTATATATATATATATATGTATGTGTATATATATTCAGAACATTGCCAATCACTTTTCTTAAGGAAAAAAGTATGACGAAAAAATATGGCGGATATTGCCGAATATATATATGGGAAAGAAATTTTGTATTAACTTATCTTTGCCAAAAAACTTGTGTAGGGGCGAACGGTTGATAAATCCGGCTCGAAGGACTAAAGTTTGTGGGGGGTGGCTCAGATAAATAATAAATAATCCAAATAAAACCGGTGTTTGTTGTAATTGCACTTTATTAGAAAAATTCGGCTGCATAAAACAAGCTGTACATTAGAAGACATTTGCCTATTATCTCGTTGGAGTTATGGTGATGGAGTGGAGACCATAAGGAGAGTGCTGAGCGTAGTAGTGAGTGAGTCTCTCTCAGTGAGTGGTCTGTCTCACTGAATGACTCTCTCACACTGAGTGAGGCTCAGTCAATGCTATGTTCAGACTAGTAATAAACTGGCATGAACAATCAGAAGAGCCTATGAGCGCAATGCGGCTCAATATAATTTACGCAGCAAGCCTGTTTCTTTTCGTGAGGACAGGAGGTGTGTCGAAACTTTACGCTTAGTAAATTCTCACACATTTTTAATGCGAAACTTGCTTTTCAGTTTATTAAATGCCGTGTCAAAAATAAACTAGGCCCTTGAAAATCACTAAGGAAAAGAAATTCGAACTTTCCATGCCAAAGACATTGAAGTCTAATATACCCGTCTAACGGTGGTATATTATCGGGTGGTGTAACGGTCGCCGTTTTTTAATTTAATTTGAACCGCGTAAGCTATCCCAACAGGTTGCTTTTGTATAAGATATCTATACCGATCAGCTTTTGTCTGTCACTGTCAGCTGCTTGAGATTCTGCCGCTGCGGCCAAGCGCCTGTGTGCACGGGGGCAGCGCAGAAATAGCTCTGCGACCGTATATAAGCCATGTTTGGCTCGGATATAACCCTCTTTGTAAAATAATTTTACAAGCAAAGGTCTGGCTACGGCAGTTCAAACAAAGCCCCAACAAAAAAAATTTTTAATTAAATCTAAAATAAGTTCGGGCATCCGTCGTCTCTCTTGAAAACAAAATCCTTAAAGTGACCGATTGGTGATATATAAATATTTACGCCGTAAACTTTCGGAACGCCACGAGGCCCGGGAGCACCTGATCGCCTTATACACTTTTGTATTCAGATCTTGTCGCAGCTCAAGCAGTTCTGGTTGTTATATGAACGAATCGGATTTTGTTGAGAAATCTAATTGACAATTGAATTTTTTAATGAAATCTACTCCAATTATTCTATCACCAGGGATAGGAGAATTGTTTGGTACTATGTGAAAGTTATGAGGTATAATAAAATTTCCAGTTCTTAATTCGAAATTCGTTTTTTATACTGACGAATATGTTTAAATTGAGATTAATTGTGTGAACTTTTGTTTTTACTGTGCTTGAGTACTCAAGGGGCTGTGTCCTCTCTGAGAATGCAATACCGAGCTTTAATTACCGGTCATTTCTGCACTGCAATGCTTCATTCATCGTTTTTGAATGCCTTTACTACGTCGGATGTTTCGCCGACAATCGTAGTCTGCAATTTATATATAATCGCGTCTATTGTGGTTTCATTTAGTATTATATAAAGAGTTGAACCTACTATTTTGGATTTTATTACTTCGATTGCAATTTCTTCAAATCGACCTTTTGTTAGGTATTTCGCTAGGTCAACATCGCGCATCGTCGTACCGCTTGGTACGCGGCAATGACATTCTCAAGTTAAATTCGTTAATGTAACGAATTGGTGTTTGCATAGTTTGAGACTAGTACCCATCCTAAAGAGTCAGCTAAATCGTTAGCCGTGCACCGGTGGACCCGAACTACAGGGTAACTAAACATTCATAATGTTACGTTATATCTTTAAAAAGGAAGGTGTAGTATGTATATGCCTTAAAAGAACACCCAGTATTCATATATAAAGTATTTGGCACTTTGTTGTATACAATAACAAATATATATTAAACAAACCCAGAGCTACTTTACGTATTGGCTCTGGGTTTGTTTAGCACCTTTGTGGCGGATTCTACAGGTTTCAATCCCGTTTTTCTGATGCTGATGATCAGCTGTTTCCGGGTTCCGCAATTAGTGCGTTCGACCCTAGGACAAAAGCGGGTAACTTGAGGTAAATACAGCAGAAATCAAGGGCTCACGATTTTTACAAAAGAAGACAGAAGAAAGAGCGGCCTCGTCGTCCAACTTCCTCAAGGAGCAAGCGCCACCGAAGTGGGTGCCAATGGCAACCTAGCGTCGAAGAGACGGCGACACCGTCCCGGGGCCCGGGGCCCAAGATGTCTGGAGGACCGCATCACACATGCCGCGTTCACCCAATAAATATACCGGGGCCACTCCCCGAGTAGAATGCTCCGAGCCGTGGGGAGCACCGCTTGCCATCACTCAGATGGTCGTGGAGAAACATCCACCAGAAAGATGGAGGATGCGTGGTTCTGCCATGAAGACGCCGTTAGGGATCGCCGCACACATGGAGAAGGATATGGGAGAGGTGAGGTCCGAGGACGTCACGGTACTACTGAGGGGAACGATCGGTGCGGTACGGTGCCAAGGAAATAATTTAAGCTTAATTGTAACCGCCGGCTGCTGCAGCGACCGTGCGCTGCAAATCGGTCGCTCAACACTGACTTTGAGAGCTCAACTTTGACTCGGTGGCGAAGAGCGCTAGCTCCGAGGCGAAGTTGCGAAAGCTCGCGGCGAAGTTGGGCGGAGAAGCTGGGTGGCCGAGGTAAGGGCACGAATCGTCTGCGAGCGAGCTGGCACTTTTTGAGCTAGCATAAGGGTGAGAAGACGCGTGTCGAAGAAGGCAAAGCGAACGAAAAAAAGGTTGAGTATGCGGAGAGCTCCAGGCAGATCGGCAGGGCCTTAGCATAGGGAACAGGGTAGGATACAATGTAATAGCAAAGAAACGTTTGTAATGAAACCCGCTAGATTTTTTTTTATCAAAATTTAACATTAATCTCAAGTAACCCCTTTAGTGTAGAGTGTAGTGGTACTAGGCTGCTGCCCGTCGTCTGTGAGAGCTGGAGGCTTAGCCCTTCGCTTGTGTGAGCAATCCCGGCTGTGTGTATTTACTTCACTCCCTACCCAGTAAAGGTAGTATGGGGAATGATTTGTTTGAAGCTATTTATCCTCCCTCTAAGCCCACCATCATAGCAAATTAACAAATGTAACTTGCTGCTCCAGGTGACCTGTATGTGTATACTATTCTAGAGGCTACATGGCACGTTTGGTGACTTTAGCTCTTATTATTTACCAAATTAGCTCCAAAATCGGAATTTGGATTTCGATTTTTATCGATTACATGAAAACGGTTATCGAAAACAAAATCGTACTGAAATCGACTCGGCATCTCCGACCCCATATAGTATGTATTTAATAAAATACATACTATATGGGGTCGGAGATGCTTTCTTCTGATTGATACATACATTTGCGGAAATACATTATATCCCTTTTACACATTTTTATTGAGCTCAGGGCATACAAATAATTTAATAAAAAGCGTAATTTATTCGTAATAATGTTTTATGTTCGGTAAAATGATTTTAATTTCATTTACATTTAAAAGGCTATATTTGCAAATAGTCATTAAAATAATAAATAAAATATTTATGAAAATGTTTAATTAATGAAACTTAATTATATAAATACTTACGGATACTGAAAATATGGGATCATCATGTCAACCATTTCAGCATTGATTAAGTCAGTTGGGTATTCAACGATTTTTCTAAGGAAGCTGGTGTCCGACATCACCTTAAGGGACTCATCCCAGGAACTTTGTATAAAAGTCTTCTCCGTATCAGGACGAATAGGTTTAATCTGGCGGCGGAATAATATACAGACACAATCCATAATAAGAGTAATCAAGTATGGGGGTTTTCCAAGCTTGCGAACAGTAGCAATATCTGCCGCTTTAATAGTTTTAAGTGCTGCTTCGGCTTCTTCCAAAGCAGGTAACGCCTTTTCTAACTTGGCTTCTGCCACTTGTTTTACAGCAGATATATTTTTTACGAGAACTTCCGCTGAACCTTTCTTTTGTGCCACTTCAACTTTAACAATTTCAGCTGCTCCTTTGGATTGTTCCACAGTTGCTAAGACTTCTTCTGCTTCCGAAGTAGCTAATGCAATAACTTTATTCATTTCAACTAAATCCTTTTTAAGCACAGAGACAGAAGCACCTGCCTCATCTAGTTTGTCTAAGCCAGAGCTCATACGTTCCGACATTATGACAATATGATTTTGCTTTTGTTTGTAAAGAATTTTGTAGCTTTCTAAAAACGCTATTAGAGATTTGGGTGTGACAAATGTTAAGCGGCGAAAACGATCATAATAACTAAAGCATGCATCTTGTACAGATTCGTGAATCCAACTCATAATATCAACGACCTGATCTTTAACCTTGTCACTACATATAAGTTCCAGCTCGCCAAGATAGTGACGGGATACTGCCACACATGCATCTATTGGCCATTTCTGAAACCAATCAATTATACAACCGGAAATAAGGCCAGGGAATTTAAGTGAACGCAGTCGAAATTTCTCCCCGACCTATAAAAAATGTATTAAGTAACTTATTATTGATTATTATTTACAAATATACCGGCGAAAAGCAGAGAGCTATATGAAGATTAGATCGTGCGCGCGTTATGAAAAAATCATATAGGTTTTCTTGAGTTGGTGGCCTTCTTGGTTGTTGTTTTTTCATGATTGGGATAAGTTCATTGTAAATTTCGTCCATCTCATCTTTGGCAAACAGATTAGCTATTTCACCAGAGCTTAAAATGTTATTAATAAATTCTAAAAATGACTCTTCTTTAATTTCGTTATCTGTAAATATGAAGGTCATGCCGCTGCCTTCTAAGCCAGAAGTTCGATACATAAACTTTAGATCATCAGTTAAATTACCGGTGTTGTAGGAACGTGTTAAAGTAATTTGAAAAAATTTGTATCCTGCTATAAATGAAGCAAGTCGAGTCAAACTCTGTTTACCCGACCCACCCACGCCCACCAGCAGCGCATTGCCACGAGGATTACTAAGTATACGGGAAATTATCATTAAATGTTTTAGTGCATCTGAGAAAAATACAAGATCCATGTTAAGGCCACGTATGTACTCATTAAATTGTGACATGAAGAACATGACTTTACTTCGTACAAATTCAAAACTGATAAAAAAGTTATAATCAATAATTTACAAAAGAAAAAAATATATTATTACCTTGGTATTTCCTCATAGATCTTAGGGGGCTCTAATGAAATATCCTCATCGTCATCTTCCATTGGCTCCGGGGCATCCCGCAAAAAGTCTACCCAATAAGATGCTTCTTCAGGAAAATGATCATAAAGCTCTTCTAGATAAAATTCTGCATCAATGCGCATACGAGTTAAAAACCAAATTTTATCTTTCTCAACGGTAAAACGATCTGCAATTACTCGGGTGCACTCGTGACACCATAATTTCAGCACCTGATCTACAGTGTTACATTCTTCGCTCTTAACTTTTAGAACGCCTTCCCAAATACGTGAGAGGTCTCTTAAGTTAAACACATAGTGGAAATTTGCTGGAGTAGGCAACATTTTGATCTTAACGTTTTGCCAAAAAACTCGAGTCAGGGGTACCAGTAATGGTATTATCTGTACAACATCTTCTTCAAATCGACTCGGGGAAAAATAGCCAACACCAATACTTTTAAAAATTTGGTCTATAGAGTTATTGCTTGGTAACGTACAATTGAATATAGACAAATGACGCTTTAAACGATTTGGGATATCATTGCGACCTCCACCTGGGTGAATCATGGCTGACAGCATTTGAATATCCATAATAGTAGAAAAATCTCCTGGGCGATCTAAAGAATAAAATCCACGTTGCTCAATCATTTGACGAACAATCTCATTCGTAATTTGATCACCCCATTCATTGATAACTGGCATGTTAATGTCATCTATAAATACAGTCATTGATCGTTGGTTTGGGGGTCCGTAGGTGGTACCTTGTCTTTTTTCAACATATGATTCAATAATCCGCTGCAATAGAACACATTCCACTGTAGTCTGACAATGTCTGATAATCAAAAAGTTTACCCAGCTACAAATTGGCATAATTTACATTCTTACTATTCTGTACTCTAAATGCGCAATATAATAAATTTTAAGTACGGAAGAATCAGAGAATAGGGAGCGCAACACATAGAATAGGGAGTTTATTTAAATATGTTCTTAAATAAATGTCTAGGCTTGGAGGTCTACTTGCATCCGTCAGGTCTTGTATGCTGTATTAGTTTATATTATTGACGACGTTAATGTATATCGGAATTCGGATTACAATTTTCTCGTGATTATAGCTGGAAGAGCAATAATTGTCGGGCTCTGATAAAGAGTTATCACATTACTTACATATCGATTTTCGTCGTGTAAGTTACACATGAATTCTGAAATCGCCTTTATGACACGGACGGCCCGAAGAAGTCTTGCAAATAGGGCTCAGAGTAGAGGGAGAGAGGTATCAAATAGAAAACGCTGCATATTGACGATTAAGATTGTATATCTATACGTATATGCGAGAACCCTAGTAAGCAAGCTGTCCCTCTCTTCTCTCATTTGTAGCTTTACAGTTTTGCGCCAAATGGCAGACTGTAAACAACACGTTTTGAAATTAGACACACTTAGACCATCCGAAATGGTTGTAAAATTGTAATTGTTAGCTATAATCATCACATAATAATACTAGCGGGTATAACCCGGAATTGCATGTAGCACGTATAAATTAAATTGTTTCAAATTTTATCAAATACCCATCAGCTGAGTAGGCAACAGCAGAAGAGAACAATAAGAATTACAGCCTAGAAGCAAATAATGCTTGCGGGCTCCTTGTTAGCTGCTGCACACTCTCTATCGGTTGGCTTTTGTCTGCATTTACGATCGCTGCCCATCGCTCTGAGAAGCGAGCGTGATTTTAAATTCAATTTCATTTTTAGCGACACAACTGTACTGTAAACCATACCGGAAGAGGATACAGAATCGCTGCTTAAGTTCGACGGTGGCAACGACATTACGAAAAAGTTACAGATTCTATTATACGACCTACAGCACATGGGACATGGTCACCTATAGTTAAATTAAAGCTACGACCACTACACCACTACAGCTACAAAATATTCTCACATGTGCGCATACAGGAATATTAAACAATATAGACCAATTCGATAAAGCTCAAAGGGCGCTTAGAGCTTTATATTCTTTGAAGAAGCTTTAAAAATTCTTGAAGCAAAACTAAGACAACTTAAAGAAAAAGTAAATATTTTGGTACCTAGGAAAAGACAAACGAGAAAGAAAGGCTACCTTCGGCACGCCGAAGATCTAATACCCTTGCAGACACAACCTTTTCATAATGCTTATAGTGCTTTCCCGTATCTAAGAAACACAGCGAAAATAATTAATGTCAAGTTTGGTCAAATATCTTGATAAACAAAAAAGGTTTTTAATCAATAACCTATGGCAGATATATGATATAGTAGTCCGATCTTAAGAGGATTTTGCATGTATATGAGTTGTATAGTAAAGCTAATAAATGCCGAGTTTGGCAACATATCTTGAAAAAATACATTTTTTTTCATACAACTTATTTTTCGACCGATCGCTCCTATGGCAGCTTTATGACAAACTGGTCCGATCTTAATAGGATATTTCATTTATATGAGGAGCATAGTAAAACTAATAAATGCCGAGTTTGGTGAAGATATCTTAATAAATAAACTATTTTTTCATACAACAATTTATTTTTCGACCGATCGTTCCTATGCCAGCTATATGATATAGTGGTCCGATCTTAATAGGATTTTGCCTATATATGAGGAGCAGAGTAAAACTAATAAATGCCGTGTTTGGTCAAGATATTTTGATAAACAAAATGTTTCTTTTCATACAAAAACATAATATTCGACCGATCGTTCCTATGGCAGCAATATGATATAGTGGTCCGATTTTAATAGAATTTTGCATATATATGAGGAGCTAAGTGATACTAATAAATGCCGAGTTTGGTCAAGATATCTTAACAAACAAAATGTTTTTTCATACAAAAACTTCATTTTCGACCGATCGTTCCTATGGCAGCTATATGATATAGTGGTCCGATCTTAATAGGATTTTGCATATATATGAGGAGTATAGTAAAACTAATAAATGCATATACATGAGGAGCTTAGTAAAAATAAATAAATGCCAAGTTTGGTCAAGATATCTTGATAAACAAAATGTTTTTTCATACAATAACTTAATTTTCGACCGATCGTTCCTATGGCAGCTATATGATATAGTGGTCCGATCTTAATAGGATTTTGCATATATATGAGGAGCATAGAAAAACTAATAAATGCCGAGTTTGGTCAAGATATCTTGGCAAACAAAATGTTTTTTCATTTATTTATTTATTTATTTATTTATTAATGGTCGACGAAACGAGTGTCTTCCTCATTATTCAATAAATCTATTGTATAATCATACAATAGAATTATATGCTAAAAGCCTAGTTAAAGGATACAATTTCCTAAATAGCATCACTGACCGATGGAGGTGTTTTATTTGCCAGTCCGGCCAGCTGTGCCTCTTTTCACAGCTAATTTTGTCAGTGACGCTATTAGAGCCTACATCTAAGCAGAAGGTTGTAAGTAGGAAAAAAGTGTTCTCAAGTAAAATTAAAATAATCTTAATTTGCTATATTAATAAAAAAAATGCAATAAATAGGAAAAATGAAAGTAAGAAGATTGTTAATAAAGTAAAGCAATGTAATTTGGATAAAGAGTGTTAAGTAGATAGGACAAAGAGAAAAGTAATGGGAAATCACCGACCCGGTGGGAGAAAATTTTTCAGCCTGTCCGGCAAGCTACAGACAGTTCGGTAGAGAAAACGTGATGCAAACTATTATAATTTTTACATAGCACGCGAAAAGGATTGTGCATAGCGTAGTCTGTTGTGCACGTAGATAGTAAAAAGGGGAGATAATTTCTGGTTGGTCTAGCCGGAACAGAGAGTTGAAGACGCCCTAGCAGAAAAGGAGAATCTATGTCGCCAATAATCAACTTATGTAGAAGGACAACACCGAGAATTGTCCTACGGTTGGTTAACGATGGTATCTATGTGAAGATTGAAACAGAGTTTAGAATCTAAAATAACTGTTAGTATACGTTGCAAAGGGATATTGTCGATTGTATAACTGACAAGATAAGGTGTAGTACGATTAAATGTCATAAACATACACTTTGAACAATTTAGATGCAATTGATTTGCCGAACACCAAAATTGCATAGCGTTCAAATCGTCTTGTAGACGAGAATGATGTAGGGGCTTAGGGTATGATAGAAAAAGTTTGACATCGTCCGCATACATGAGTACACGGGCATGTGATATAACAGAGGGAAGATCATTTATAAAAAGATTAAAGAGTAAAGGTTCAAGATGACTACCTTAAGGAACACCAAAAGTAACGTAAACCATTTTAGAGGTAGTCAACCTCAGTATTACTCTTTGGGTCCTACCTTTTAAATAAGAATTAATCCAAAGTAAAAGGGACAGAGGGAAACCTATTCGGTCAAGTTTAAAAAGTAAAATGTCATGGTGCACAGAGTCAAACGCCTTACTGAAGTCAGTGTAAATGACATCAGTTTGCATTTTCGAAAGGAAAGCATAATTTACCAAGGAAGTAAACTCAAGAAGATTGGTCGTAGTTGACCGATTCTTTACGAATCCATGTTGAACAGGGGAAACAACTGATTTGCAGAAATGCTGCAAATTCGAAGTGACTATTTTTTCAAATAATTTAGGAATAGCGGACAGTTTCGCAATGCCCCTGTAATTTCGTATATCAGACTTCTCACCTTTCTTGTGAAGAGGAATGATATAAGATTCTTTCCAAAGAGATGGAAAGACAGAAGTTTCAAGGGATAGATTAAAAAGCTTTAGCAATGGATAAAGAAGGGAAGAACTACACACCTTGAGTAGACAACTAGGAATATTGTCCGGCCCTGGAGAGTAAGAAGACTTTAAAGAGTTTATAGCTAATAGGAGAGAGGAGTGTGAAATAATGAGAGGAGGTATAGAACTAGCGGAAGAAATAGTATAAGGGTAAGAATTAGTATTAGGACAGACTGAAGAGTAAGTTGATTGGAAAAAATTAGCAAAGAGGTTAGCAGAATCAGTGTCATTGCTAGCTTTATCCAAGCCAAGAAAAAAAGAAGATGGCAAACTTGAAGATTTACGCTTCAAGTTTACAAAATTATAAAACTGTCTCGGATTTCGGGCAAATTGCCTTTTACAACGAGTTAGATAATTCTCATAGCATTGAGAATTAAGAAGAAAGAAGTTCGACTTGGCTATGGAATATTTAGCCAAGTCTGTACACGAACCAGACTTTTTAAACTTTTTAAAATATTTGGATTTTACATTTTTTAGATGTGATAATCTGGTAGTAAACCAGGGTGGTTTTGAAAAAGTAGTCGAAGGAATTGACTTAGGAATAAACACATCTAAGAGGGAGATTAGGGTGATATAAAAAAAATTAATTGCTGTATTCATATCAACTGAGTCATATAAGAAAGACCAATCGGTTGAATAAATAAGCTGATTCAGCAAAGAATTTCCTTTGCGAAAGCAATAGCAGGGCGTATTGGCTGATGAGCACGAAATGAAAGGATTACAATTTAGCATTGCAATCTCTAAAGTTGGATGATAGACATCCTCAGGAAGAGATAAAGGAGGGGACCTAGACACATTAGAAATAAGGTAGTCATTAACAAATACAAGGTCAAGTGTTCTATTCATATGATTAGAAATTGAATTGATTTGAAACAACGAAAGATCAAGCATGCAGTCTATAAAATCGTAGTGTGCTGAGGGCACTAGATAATTTTGAGCAGTGAATAATGACCCAGAGATGTTCGGCAAATTAAAATCAATCATCACAATTAATAGGTAATTATCACGCACGTGTGAAGAAACTTTAATACAAGTAATATGTCTCAAATAAACTTGAATATCAGAAGAAGGTGGGACATAAGAGCATGTTACATAGACATTCCGTGTAGGAAAAGACACCTTAACTGAGACAATCTCAGCGTCAGTAGGCGTACTAAAACAGAAAAGTTCAGACTGGAGAGTGGCTTTAACGGCAATTAACACCCCACCACCTCGAGTCGGCCGATCATTTCTATACAAAATAAAGTTATTTGATAAAATCTCAAAATCAGATATGGTTGAGTTCAACCATGTTTCTGAAAATGCTATTATATCCGAATTGAAGGAAGTGCTGGTCATGAAAAGATTTTTAAGTTTTGAAATGAGACCTCTGACATTCTGATAATGAATAAAGATTTGGTCAGAAGATGAAGCTAGTTTTTTGGGGCAGAAATGGTACCCTGTATTGAAAGGCCTGGAAGGGTGACAGGCTGGTTACGCTTTTTAGGCTTGAACTCATGAGCAATCATGTGTGGAAAAATTTGGGATCACAAATGATTGGGAACATATCATGTGAAACATTTATTTTGAATGATGATATTTCACGAGGGGTGGAGAAATTAAATTTGGTTATTGACACGCTAGCAGAAGATTTGCTAGCAATATAGGCTGCCAATGACTCAGAACTGGTGTCCGACGAAAGTCGAGACACAAAAACTTGCCTACGAGGGGCAACTACCGTTAAAGTAGGCGCTGATGGGGCTGTAGGTAATACAGGAGTTGGAGGAGCTAACGAGGGCTGAGGCAGTTTGATTAATTGGGACGGGATCAGGTACGGTCTCTACTGGGACTAGTACAGGGGTTGAAACCGGGGTAATTGGATAGTCGCTTGAAGAAGGCGATAAAGACAACATTGGAGATACCTCCAAGTTGCTAGGAAGGGACAAGAAAGTCGTAGGTGTCTGAACAGACGTAGAGGGCAATTGCAAAAGTTGAGGCTCCAACCGGAGATTGGTTGGGGACACAAATTTATAGTTGCCAAGCAACTCGAAACTCGAGTCAAAAGTCAAGTTGCGAGAGCCTAGAGCAAAACGAAAACGGTGCACAAGATAGAGCAAGTAAACACTCAAAAAACAATTATTCGTACACAAATAAATTGTTTGGAGCGAAAAACAAGACAAAATTTGCGAGAGTGCGATGCACAAGCAGAAAGTATGCAGCGAACACAGGCACAAATAAGTGTATGCACAGGGGAGCACCAAAGCAAAAGAATCAAAACAGGCAATAACAACAACACGGAACTGATGCCGCGTTTTATAAAATGCTATAATTAACAGACTTACGCTGCACAACACTTTGCACAGTTTATAAAAGCTTTTTAAATAAAGCACCGAAAAATGCAAAATTTTGAAATAAAAAGCAGGATAAAAGCGCAAAAATATATAAAAATCTTGGAGCACAAGTAAAACTCGTCAATCACTCTCAACTGAGAACTCTCTATAACTTAATTTTCGACCGATCGTTCCTATGGCAGCTATACGACATAGTGGTCCGATCTTAATAGGATTTTGCCTGTATATGAGGAGCAAAGAAAAACTAATAAATGCCGAGTTTGGTCAAGATATCTTGATAAACAAAATGTTTTGTCATACAATAACTTAATTTCCGACCGATCGTTCCTATGGCAGCTATTTGACATAGTGTTCCGATCTTAATAGGATGTTTCATATACATGAGGAGCAAAGTAAAACTAATAAATGCCAAGTTTGGTCAAGATATCTTGATAAACAAAATGTTTTGTCATACAATAACTTAATTTCCGACCGATCGTTCCTATGGCAGCTATATGATATAGTGGTCCTGCGCGACGTTACTCTACGCGGGAAGCATGGCTCAATGCCATACTCAACCCAGTCACCTAAAAGAAGTAATGCCCGTCGATCATGGCGTGATCATCATCAACGAGGCGACTGCCCGCGTCCGCACAGATGATAGCCCTGAAGTAATCGCAAAAGGAACACACTTAATAACATTTGAACGAGTAGCTATCGTCAACGGAACCGAGTTTATAAACGAGCGGAAAGCAATGGATAAAATTCCCGGCATCGCAAGGTCTCCACTTCTAAGGATCATCGGGCATGACTCGACTCTGAGTATCCCACTACTACACCGAATGAGCAACGAAAACTTACGCTCCATCCAAGAGGTGAAGGAAGACATCGATAATGCTGGATCGCCCAAGTTATGGTTCACTGGCGGAGTAATACTGAATGTGGGTCTCATTGCCTCACTCATCCTTGTCCAGGCAATAAGGAAGAGACGAGCATCGATAAAAATCCAAGGTGTGATCGACAACTTTAACATGGCCAAGGACGGCCATAAACTTGAGGAGGGGCAGTTAACACATAAATACTATAGCAACTAAGCAACAACACATGAATGATGCTGACACGCCAAATTGTGAGTTCAGTACTCTGCACTGGCAACAATCAGCAGCGATCGCATAACACTTCTTTGCTGGTGTGCTGCGACGCTGAGAATGCTGAGTCGGCATGCCGACTGTGGTCCGATGGCGCGACGCATTGACTTTGCTAAGTAGAATTATGTTTTGCATTTGTCTTTAGCTTCAGTTCGTTTTTTAATAAAGAAGACACAAGTTGTCTATTTCGTACTCCGGCACATAACCGTAACATTTGTTCTTATTGATCACATTATTGCACCACAAGGGCAATAATCACCAAAGGGGACGAAGTCAAGTCCTCCAACGTAATCATCATAAAAATCGTATCAGTGTTCACCTTGGATCGACTTCCTCACGGAAGCGACGCTGGACCTGGAATTCTCAATCAGCAGCTACGCGGGATCCCCACGTCTACCTGCTACTACACTTGAATAACTGGCGCCCAAACGTCCTAACACCCACCAAGTTCATAGGCAATAACACAAAAACATGTAAGTTTGTCAAGTGAATTCAAATAGCAAAGAAAAAAACACACAAGAATAGATTTTTTTTTTTTTTTTTTTTTTAAGTTTATTAAGTTTAGCTTTATTTTGATTTTTCTGTTATTATCTGGAACAACTTAAATTAAATTTGTATGAATATTTACAATCTACTTATTCTACTGGTAAGTCTTATATACAAATTTACAGTGTCAACTATATAAATCGATCTGGGAGATCTATTGGGTGAGACTTTCGTAGTCTCCTCCGCGTTCGGAGTCCTCCAATTCTGCGCCTATTCAGAAGACGCCTAGCCAGTCGATTAGGATGACTTCTCAGTCGCGCTATATAATTTGCGGCCTGTATATTTATTATGTCCCCGACTTTGGGCACTCCTAAGTCTTTTTCCAAGTCGGAGGTTCTCATATACCAGGGGGCACCAGACAGATATCGGATCGTTTTTGCTTGGAGCACCCTGATTTTTGAAAGACTGGACTTTGCAGCAATGCCATATACCTGGATACCATAACGCCAGGCGGGAGCTATGCAGGATTTATAAATGGTGACTTTATTTTTCAAAGATAGCGCATTTCTACTGTTCAGAAGCCATCTTAGTTTTCCTATTCTGTTCTTTAGGGTTACTGAAACACTTGTGATGTGCTTGTTAAAGTTCAAGCGTCTGTCTAGGTGCACACCTAAGTATTTGTGGCTGTTGAAGTGTGTCACCAATTGGCCGCGCAAGAAAACTCCCGGACACATGTCCCTCCGTAGCGCATAGGTCACATTGGCGCATTTATTTAAATTAATACCAATATTCCAGCGCTTGGCCCACATTTCAAATTGGTGGAGATATTGCTGCAGGACGTCGGTAGCTTCGTAGACACATTCGTTTCTTGACAAGATGGCTGTGTCATCTGCAAAAGTGGCGATTGTAAGGTCGTGGGGGTCCGCGACTTCAATTGTAGAGCCAGTGGGCATATCGTAGGTAAAGAGGGTGTAGAGCGTGGGCCCTAGCACACTCCATCGAGTACTACCGAAAATGACCGGTTTGTCAAATAACTCTGCACAATTAAATATAGTTGAGGTGGCAGTAAGGGCTTAATTTTGCAGAGTAGCCCATCATGCCAGACTCTGTCGAAGGCTTGTTTTATGTCTAAGTACGCTGCCACTACGTACTCTTTGGCTTCGAAACCCTCGAGGATAAAATTCACCACCCTATTTAGCTGTTCCGGTGTGCCATGAGATTTTCGGAACCCAAACTGAAAGGGGGGAATTTTTTCTTTAATTCTGTCCAAAGACAGCAGTCTCGTAAGCAGACAACGTTCGAATAGTTTTCCGATCGTGGGCAACAAACTAATAGGCCTGTATGAGTCTAGGGACGAGGGGCTCATTCCAGCCTTATAGATCATGCATATTCTCGCCTTTTTCCATTGGCTTGGAACATACCCCAATCTCAATACCGCATTAAAGATTAACACTAAAAATAGGACTGCTCTGACCGGCAATGCTTTTAGTGTTATGTTGTCGATGCCATCATCGCCAGGAGCTTTTCTTGTCTTAAGTGCTGCTATGTGGTCTGATACTTCGTTGACAGTGATTGGAGCATCTGGGAGGCTTAGCTGGCCTGGGCTCTCCAGTGTGAGTTGAACCATTCTGTTCATGCTTGCCGAACTTGTATTAAAAGGCTTGAAGCGATCCTCCAAGTCTTCGGCAAATGCATCAGTCCGTTCCTTTGGGGATCTGGCCCAAGATCCATCAGGCTTTCTGATCGGAAATTTGGAGGACACTTGCTGTTTGTGCCTTCTCGTCAGTCTCCATAGGGAGTGACTTGAGGATTCATCCGGAGAAACATTTTCCAAAAAACGGTCGGTTTCCCTTTGTCTATTCAGCTGCAGCAGCTTTTTGACACGGTTCGACACTCTACGGTAGATCCTGTCCACAATTGGATCTCCGGTTCGACAGTACTGCCTTCTAATCCTTCTCTTAATCAGCAGTAGTGTATGGATTGCTGGCGGAAGTCTCACTTGTGGTCGTGAGCTTTCTGATCGGCTTACTGGCGCAGAAATGAGGGCTGCCGAGTGAACCTTGTTCAGGAATAGCGCATATACAACTTCGATGTCTTCTGGTGCAAGTATTTCCAAGTTTAGGTCTAGAGTTTCCTCTAGATCTCGTCGAAAAGCAGCAATGTTGGCTCCAGGAGGCAGCAGACGACCTTTAATTGTTTTGCCCTTTGGAATACAGTCGTAACCAACTACTAGTGGGATATGATCAGAGGATAGCTGAAACTCAGGCCTTATACTTAAGCCATCTGGGTGAGTCCGTTATAAATACAGAAGTCAATGGCACTCGGCGTGTAACTTTGGGCAAACGGGAAATGAGTGGCTTGCCCAGTAGCTAGTATTTCAGATGATGAGTTTTGCACCGCGTCCAGTAAGCAGGTGCCTCTTGCGTTAGCTCTAAAGCAACCCCAGCATCTGTTTTTGGCGTTAAAATCGCCTCCTATAAGGAACATTCTTCCTAGTCCGCTAAAAAGTTGCTGGAATTCCATTGCTGACCACGACAGTTGCGGCGGGAGATATGCCGAAGCAATGGTTAATTCACCCCTGCTAGTTGCAATCTGGATGCTGGCCATTTGCAATTTCTCCTCCTTACCGGTTCATTTTGGAAATATTCGATCTCCTGCTTAATAAGCACCGCCGCTCCTCCTCTTGCTCTATCGCTAGGATGATCCGCTTTGTGAATTTTGTAGCCTGGAATAAAGATGGATACACCGGTCTGAAGCCAGGTCTCTGTAATTAGCATCACGTCTATATTATGTTCAGTTAGGAAGTGCTTAAGCTCCTCCACATGCCCAGAGATACCACGGGCATTCCACAATCCGAGGCTTAGTGAACTGTGCATCATTTTTTGGCGTTCAATAGACTCAGACACATTTGTTTTAGGAACTGATTCGTCTCCTGAAGTTCCTTAAACATAGCTTGTAGAGTGTCGACTTTCACAGTGAGTGCTTCTATTGCAGCCTCCAGCCTTGAACTATTGTGGGGTGGGGTATCTTGGTGCTTGGGGGTAGGGTTCCTAATTGACGTCTCTTTATTGAACTTTTCCAGCCCAGTACGCAGAGTATCGGCGTACGAAATATTTCCTCGCACTAAGGCGACGGTCTTTTTTGCCACTGACATTACTTTTAAATCCTAGACTTACTTTTGGTCTTCTTTCTTGCGTTCTAGCTTTGAACACATTGCATCCCTTATGCCAAGCCTCATGGTTTCCACCGCAGTTGATACAGCAAAGATTCTCAACCAAGGTTTCTTTGCATTGAGCTGTTGGATGATTTTGAGCACACTTTCCACAGGTATAAGGCCTCATACAGTAGTTTTTTGTATGTCCAAATCCTTGGCATCTGTGGCACAGGATGGCATTCAAATTTTTCTTTGGTATTTCAACCAAGACTCTTTGTCGCCCTATTTGCTTGATTTTCAGCGCATCCTTATTATTAGGCTCGCGAGCCAAATCAATGAAAAAGAAATTATTTTGTATTAGTTCCTCAATAGCTTCACCGTTTTCCTGTTGTTGGGCCTTACGAGGACGAGGATTGTGGATACGAAGGACATTGTGTCCATATCGCATAAACTCCTCTTTAATGCTATCTTCAGGGGTGGTGCTAGCCAAATTGCGGACGATAAGCCTGAAGGCCTTGTCTTCCTTCAGTTGGTATGTAAAGTGATGTGCATTATTTTCTTTGAGAAACTGTACTAGGCTTCGATATGAATTCGAGTTTTCAACGTGAACTCTTACTTTTCCTTGTGTTCCAACGTGGAGGGTATAACTATCTGACCCAATGACTGTATCAAGCTCTGCCTCCATCTGGGTCACATTGTTTACATTTTCAATGAAGATGGGGGGTGGCTTCCTGGATCTGGGTACTCTGGCTTCTTTTTCCGCATTCAGCTCTACTTCCATCTCTTCTGCCAGTGCCTCGGCATGGGCTATTTCCTACTCTGTAGGATCATCGTTTTCTTCATTATCCAGTATTGCAAATTGGTTTTTTGAGTTTATTGGGATCTCCTTTAGACGTCTGTCCATCGATATCTGAGATGCAATTAACCTCCCTTTTTTACCATTTGCTTTTGGAAAGCTTGAAGGCAGCTTACGTTTTATTTTGGTCGTCATCCAGCTGAGTGATTTCACTGATGACTCCTAGTTCATTGATATTATTTTCTGATGCGCCTGCAACTACACTTTTGTAGTTAATATTTGGGATGGTGCACACTCCTCCACTTGAAGTTGTGACAGTGTAGGTAGACGCGTAGATGGAGTTTGTCGACGTCAATGTGCATGTCGTTGCTGCCAAATCTCTACTTCTGCACTTAATTGCAGTATTTGAAGCACTTACAGTATTTAGGGAAATCATTTCACGAATTTCCGCAGGTGTAGCGCCAGCAATTCTCTTCATTTTAGCGAATTCTGGTCGCAGCTCTCTCGGTTGAGAGGGCGTGGATGCACTAACATCCATGCCCAATGTTGTTTGGCTCAATGTTGTTTTGTTCTTATTAATTTTTCACGAAAATTATAAATTTGATGGTACACAATTTTTTTTTTATTTGATGAAAATTTACCTCTGCGTTTGACAAGTAGTGTTGTAAAAGTGACACAAGAATAGAAGTTGCGAAAAGAAATACACATTTTGCCAAAAAAAACAATTGCATACTTTTACCAAAAATAAAAAATAAAAACCATTGCATACTTTAACTAAAAATAAAAACCATTGCATACCCTCACTAAGAATAAAACCATTGCATACCTTTAATGCAGGTTTTATTATAAACAATTGCATACTTTTACCAAAAATAAAAAATAAAAACCATTGCATACTTAACTAAAAATAAAAACCATTGCATACCCTCACTAAGAATAAAACCATTGCATACCTTTAATGCAGGTTTTATTATAAATAAACAACTGCTACTAAAACAATTATATGCCCAATGCGAAAAAGTTTTCATACAAGTATCGAGGTTAACAAATGAGCTGGAACACCTATAGGGAAATAAAGACCGAGTACAACAGTGACGATAGTATAGGCGAAGAACAAGTTGGTTGGTGCCCAGAATATCAGGTAGCTAACACAATGGACCCTTCACAGATTCAAGCTCTCATTGACAATGCCGTTTTTTTTATTATTATTAAGTTTAGCTTTATTTTAATTTTTCTGTTATTATCTGGAACAACTTAAATTAAATTTGTATGAATATTTACAATCTACTTATTCTACTGGTAAGTCTTATATACAAATTTACAGTGTCAACTATATAAATCGATCTGGGAGATCTATTGGGTGAGACCTTCGTAGTCTCCTCCGCGTTCGGAGTCCTCCAATTCTGCGCCTATTCAGAAGACGCCTAGCCAGTCGATTAGGATGACTTCTCAGTCGCGCTATATAATTTGCGGCCTGTATATTTATTATGTCCCCGACTTTGGGCACTCCTAAGTCTTTTTCCAAGTCGGAGGTTCTCATATACCAGGGGGCACCAGACAGATATCGGAGCGTTTTTGCTTGGAGCACCCTGATTTTTGAAAGACTGGACTTTGCAGCAATGCCATATACCTGGATACCATAACGCCAGGCGGGAGCTATGCAGGATTTATAAATGGTGACTTTATTTTTCAAAGATAGCGCATTTCTACTGTTCAGAAGCCATCTTAGTTTTCCTATTCTGTTCTTTAGGGTTACTGAAACACTTGTGATGTGCTTGTTAAAGTTCAAGCGTCTGTCTAGGTGCACACCTAAGTATTTGTGGCTGTTGAAGTGCGTCACCAATTGGCCGCGCAAGAAAACTCCCGGACACATGTCCCTCCGTAGCGCATAGGTCACATTGGCGCATTTATTTAAATTATTGCCAATATTCCAGCGCTTGGCCCACATTTCAAATTGGTGGAGATATTGCTGCAGGACGTCGGTAGCTTCGTAGACACATTCGTTTCTTGACAAGATGGCTGTGTCATCTGCAAAAGTGGCGATTGTAAGGTCGTGGGGGTCCGCGACTTCAATTGTAGAGCCAGTGGGCATATCGTAGGTAAAGAGGGTGTAGAGCGTGGGCCCTAGCACACTCCCTTGAGGAACGCCAGCCCCGATGGCCTTCATGTTGGACTCAACTCCATCGAGTACTACCGAAAATGACCGGTTTGTCAAATAACTCTGCACAATTAAATATAGTTGAGGTGGCAGTAAGGGCTTAATTTTGCAGAGTAGCCCATCATGCCAGACTCTGTCGAAGGCTTGTTTTATGTCTAAGTACGCTACCACTACGTACTCTTTGGCTTCGAAACCCTCGAGGATAAAATTCACCACCCTATTTAGCTGTTCCGGTGTGCCATGAGATTTTCGGAACCCAAACTGAAAGGGGGAATTTTTTCTTTAATTCTGTCCAAAGACAGCAGTCTCGTAAGCAGACAACGTTCGAATAGTTTTCCGATCGTGGGCAACAAACTAATAGGTCTCCATAGGGAGTGACTTGAGGATTCATCTGGAGAAACATTTTCCAAAAAACGGTCGGTTTCCCTTTGTCTATTCAGCTGCAGCAGCTTTTTGACACGGTTCGACACTCTACGGTAGATCCTGTCCACAGTTGGATCTCCGGTTCGACAGTACTGCCTTCTAATCCTTCTCTTAATCAGCAGTAGTGTATGGATTGCTGGCGGAAGTCTCACTTGTGGTCGAGAGCTTTCTGATCGGCTTACTGGCGCAGAAATGAGGGCTGCCGAGTGAACCTTGTTCAGGAATAGCGCATATACATCTTCGATGTCTTCTGGTGCAAGTATTTCCAAGTTTAGGTCTAGAGTTTCCTCTAGATCTCGTCGAAAAGCAGCAATGTTGGCTCCAGGAGGCAGCAGACGACCTTTAATTGTTTTGCCCTTTGGAATACAGTCGTAACCAACTACTAGTGGGATATGATCAGAGGATAGCTGAAACTCAGGCCTTATACTTAAGCCATCTGGGTGAAGTCCGTTATAAATAAAGAAGTCAATGGCACTCGGCGTGTAACTTTGGGCAAACGGGAAATGAGTGGCTTGCCCAGTCGCTAGTATTTCAGATGATGAGTTTTGCACCGCGTCCAGTAAGCAGGTGCCTCTTGCGTTAGCTCTAAAGCAACCCCAGAATCTGTTTTTGGCGTTAAAATCGCCTCCTATAAGGAACATTCTTCCTAGTCCGCTAAAAAGTTGCTGGAATTCCATTGCTGACCACGACAGTTGCGGCGGGAGATATGCCGAAGCAATGGTTAATTCACCCCTGTTAGTTGCAATCTGGATGCTGGCCATTTGCAATTTCTCCATCCTTACCGGTTCATTTTGAAAATATTCGATCTCCTGCTTAATAAGCACCGCCGCTCCTCCTCTTGCTCTATCGCTAGGATGATCCGCTTTGTGAATTTTGTAGCCTGGAATAAAGATGGATACACCGGTCTGTAGCCAGGTCTCAGTAATTAGCATCACGTCTATATTATGTTCAGTTAGGAAGTGCTTAAGCTCCTCCACATGCCCAGAGATACCACGGGCATTCCACAATCCGAGGCTTAGTGAACTGTGCATCATTTTTTGGCGTTCAATAGACTCAGACACATTTGTTTTAGGAACTGATTCGTCTCCTGAAGTTCCTTAAACATAGCTTGTAGAGTGTCGACTTTCACAGTGAGTGCTTCTATTGCAGCCTCCAGCCTTGAACTATTGTGGGGTGGGGTATCTTGGTGCTTGGGGGTAGGGTTCCTAATTGACGTCTCTTTATTGAACTTTTCCAGCCCAGTACGCAGAGTATCGGCGTACGAAATATTTCCTCGCACTAAGGTTGCTGGAATGTGTTGCTGACGGTCTTTTTTGCCACTGACATTACTTTTAAATCCTAGACTTACTTTTGGTCTTCTTTCTTGCGTTCTAGCTTTGAACACATTGCATCCCTTATGCCAAGCCTCATGGTTTCCACCGCAGTTGATACAGCAAAGATTCTCAACCAAGGTTTCTTTGCATTGAGCTGTTGGATGATTTTGAGCACACTTTCCACAGGTATAAGGCCTCATACAGTAGTTTTTTGTATGTCCAAATCCTTGGCATCTGTGGCACAGGATGGCATTCAAATTTTTCTTTGGTATTTCAACCAAGACTCTTTGTCGCCCTATTTGCTTGATTTTCAGCGCATCCTTATTATTAGGCTCGCGAGCCAAATCAATGAAAAAGAAATTATTTTGTATTAGTTCCTCAATAGCTTCACCGTTTTCCTGTTGTTGGGCCTTACGAGGACGAGGATTGTGGATACGAAGGACATTGTGTCCATATCGCATAAACTCCTCTTTAATGCTATCTTCAGGGGTGGTGCTAGCCAAATTGCGGACGATAAGCCTGAAGGCCTTGTCTTCCTTCAGTTGGTATGTAAAGTGATGTGCATTATTTTCTTTGAGAAACTGTACTAGGCTTCGATATGAATTCGAGTTTTCAACGTGAACTCTTACTTTTCCTTGTGTTCCAACGTGGAGGGTATAACTATCTGACCCAATGACTGTATCAAGCTCTGCCTCCATCTGGGTCACATTGTTTACATTTTCAATGAAGATGGGGGGTGGCTTCCTGGATCTGGGTACTCTGGCTTCTTTTTCCGCATTCAGCTCTACTTCCATCTCTTCTGCCAGTGCCTCGGCATGGGCTATTTCCTACTCTGTAGGATCATCGTTTTCTTCATTATCCAGTATTGCAAATTGGTTTTTTGAGTTTATTGGGATCTCCTTTAGACGTCTGTCCATCGATATCTGAGATGCAATTAACCTCCCTTTTTTACCATTTGCTTTTGGAAAGCTTGAAGGCAGCTTACGTTTTATTTTGGTCGTCATCCAGCTGAGTGATTTCACTGATGACTCCTAGTTCATTGATATTATTTTCTGATGCGCCTGCAACTACACTTTTGTAGTTAATATTTGGGATGGTGCACACTCCTCCACTTGAAGTTGTGACAGTGTAGGTAGACGCGTAGATGGAGTTTGTCGACGTCAATGTGCATGTCGTTGCTGCCAAATCTCTACTTCTGCACTTAATTGCAGTATTTGAAGCACTTACAGTATTTAGGGAAATCATTTCACGAATTTCCGCAGGTGTAGCGCCAGCAATTCTCTTCATTTTAGCGAATTCTGGTCGCAGCTCTCTCGGTTGAGAGGGCGTGGATGCACTAACATCCATGCCCAATGTTGTTTGGCTCAATGTTGTTTTGTTCTTATTAATTTTTCACGAAAATTATAAATTTGATGGTACACAATTTTTTTTTTATTTGATGAAAATTTACCTCTGCGTTTGACAAGTAGTGTTGTAAAAGTGACACAAGAATAGAAGTTGCGAAAAGAAATACACATTTTGCCAAAAAAAACAATTGCATACTTTTACCAAAAATAAAAAATAAAAACCATTGCATACTTTAACTAAAAATAAAAACCATTGCATACCCTCACTAAGAATAAAACCATTGCATACCTTTAATGCAGGTTTTATTATAAACAATTGCATACTTTTACCAAAAATAAAAAATAAAAACCATTGCATACTTAACTAAAAATAAAAACCATTGCATACCCTCACTAAGAATAAAACCATTGCATACCTTTAATGCAGGTTTTATTATAAATAAACAACTGCTACTAAAACAATTATATGCCCAATGCGAAAAAGTTTTCATACAAGTATCGAGGTTAACAAATGAGCTGGAACACCTATAGGGAAATAAAGACCGAGTACAACAGTGACGATAGTATAGGCGAAGAACAAGTTGGTTGGTGCCCAGAATATCAGGTAGCTAACACAATGGACCCTTCACAGATTCAAGCTCTCATTGACAATGCCGTTTTTTTTATTATTATTAAGTTTAGCTTTATTTTAATTTTTCTGTTATTATCTGGAACAACTTAAATTAAATTTGTATGAATATTTACAATCTACTTATTCTACTGGTAAGTCTTATATACAAATTTACAGTGTCAACTATATAAATCGATCTGGGAGATCTATTGGGTGAGACCTTCGTAGTCTCCTCCGCGTTCGGAGTCCTCCAATTCTGCGCCTATTCAGAAGACGCCTAGCCAGTCGATTAGGATGACTTCTCAGTCGCGCTATATAATTTGCGGCCTGTATATTTATTATGTCCCCGACTTTGGGCACTCCTAAGTCTTTTTCCAAGTCGGAGGTTCTCATATACCAGGGGGCACCAGACAGATATCGGAGCGTTTTTGCTTGGAGCACCCTGATTTTTGGAAGACTGGACTTTGCAGCAATGCCATATACCTGGATACCATAACGCCAGGCGGGAGCTATGCAGGATTTATAAATGGTGACTTTATTTTTCAAAGATAGCGCATTTCTACTGTTCAGAAGCCATCTTAGTTTTCCTATTCTGTTCTTACTGAAACACTTGTGATGTGCTTGTTAAAGTTCAAGCGTCTGTCTAGGTGCACACCTAAGTATTTGTGGCTGTTGAAGTGCGTCACCAATTGGCCGCGCAAGAAAACTCCCGGACACATGTCCCTCCGTAGCGCATAGGTCACATTGGCGCATTTATTTAAATTATTGCCAATATTCCAGCGCTTGGCCCACATTTCAAATTGGTGGAGATATTGCTGCAGGACGTCGGTAGCTTCGTAGACACATTCGTTTCTTGACAAGATGGCTGTGTCATCTGCAAAAGTGGCGATTGTAAGGTCGTGGGGGTCCGCGACTTCAATTGTAGAGCCAGTGGGCATATCGTAGGTAAAGAGGGTGTAGAGCGTGGGCCCTAGCACACTCCCTTGAGGAACGCCAGCCCCGATGGCCTTCATGTTGGACTCAACTCCATCGAGTACTACCGAAAATGACCGGTTTGTCAAATAACTCTGCACAATTAAATATAGTTGAGGTGGCAGTAAGGGCTTAATTTTGCAGAGTAGCCCATCATGCCAGACTCTGTCGAAGGCTTGTTTTATGTCTAAGTACGCTACAACTACGTACTCTTTGGCTTCGAAACCCTCGAGGATAAAATTCACCACCCTATTTAGCTGTTCCGGTGTGCCATGAGATTTTCGGAACCCAAACTGAAAGGGGGAATTTTTTCTTTAATTCTGTCCAAAGACAGCAGTCTCGTAAGCAGACAACGTTCGAATAGTTTTCCGATCGTGGGCAACAAACTAATAGGTCTCCATAGGGAGTGACTTGAGGATTCATCTGGAGAAACATTTTCCAAAAAACGGTCGGTTTCCCTTTGTCTATTCAGCTGCAGCAGCTTTTTGACACGGTTCGACACTCTACGGTAGATCCTGTCCACAGTTGGATCTCCGGTTCGACAGTACTGCCTTCTAATCCTTCTCTTAATCAGCAGTAGTGTATGGATTGCTGGCGGAAGTCTCACTTGTGGTCGTGAGCTTTCTGATCGGCTTACTGGCACAGAAATGAGGGCTGCCGAGTGAACCTTGTTCAGGAATAGCGCATATACATCTTCGATGTCTTCTGGTGCAAGTATTTCCAAGTTTAGGTCTAGAGTTTCCTCTAGATCTCGTCGAAAAGCAGCAATGTTGGCTCCAGGAGGCAGCAGACGACCTTTAATTGTTTTGCCCTTTGGAATACAGTCGTAACCAACTACTAGTGGGATATGATCAGAGGATAGCTGAAACTCAGGCCTTATACTTAAGCCATCTGGGTGAAGTCCGTTATAAATAAAGAAGTCAATGGCACTCGGCGTGTAACTTTGGGCAAACGGGAAATGAGTGGCTTGCCCAGTCGCTAGTATTTCAGATGATGAGTTTTGCACCGCGTCCAGTAAGCAGGTGCCTCTTGCGTTAGCTCTAAAGCAACCCCAGAATCTGTTTTTGGCGTTAAAATCGCCTCCTATAAGGAACATTCTTCCTAGTCCGCTAAAAAGTTGCTGGAATTCCATTGCTGACCACGACAGTTGCGGCGGGAGATATGCCGAAGCAATGGTTAATTCACCCCTGTTAGTTGCAATCTGGATGCTGGCCATTTGCAATTTCTCCATCCTTACCGGTTCATTTTGAAAATATTCGATCTCCTGCTTAATAAGCACCGCCGCTCCTCCTCTTGCTCTATCGCTAGGATGATCCGCTTTGTGAATTTTGTAGCCTGGAATAAAGATGGATACACCGGTCTGTAGCCAGGTCTCAGTAATTAGCATCACGTCTATATTATGTTCAGTTAGGAAGTGCTTAAGCTCCTCCACATGCCCAGAGATACCACGGGCATTCCACAATCCGAGGCTTAGTGAACTGTGCATCATTTTTTGGCGTTCAATAGACTCAGACACATTTGTTTTAGGAACTGATTCGTCTCCTGAAGTTCTTTAAACATAGCTTGTAGAGTGTCGACTTTCACAGTGAGTGCTTCTATTGCAGCCTCCAGCCTTGAACTATTGTGGGGTGGGGTATCTTGGTGCTTGGGGGTAGGGTTCCTAATTGACGTCTCTTTATTGAACTTTTCCAGCCCAGTACGCAGAGTATCGGCGTACGAAATATTTCCTCGCACTAAGGTTGCTGGAATGTGTTGCTGACGGTCTTTTTTGCCACTGACATTACTTTTAAATCCTAGACTTACTTTTGGTCTTCTTTCTTGCGTTCTAGCTTTGAACACATTGCATCCCTTATGCCAAGCCACATGGTTTCCACCGCAGTTGATACAGCAAAGATTCTCAACTAAGGTTTCTTTGCATTGAGCTGTTGGATGATTTTGAGCACACTTTCCACAGGTATAAGGCCTTATACAGTAGTTTTTTGTATGTCCAAATCCTTGGCATCTGTGGCACAGGATGGCATTCAAATTTTTCTTTGGTATTTCAACCAAGACTCTTTGTCGCCCTATTTGCTTGATTTTCAGCGCATCCTTATTATTAGGCTCGCGAGCCAAATCAATGAAAAAGAAATTATTTTGTATTAGTTCCTCAATAGCTTCACCGTTTTCCTGTTGTTGGGCCTTACGAGGACGAGGATTGTTGATACGAAGGACATTGTGTCCATATCGCATAAACTCCTCTTTAATGCTATCTTCAGGGGTGGTGCTAGCCAAATTGCGGACGATAAGCCTGAAGGCCTTGTCTTCCTTCAGTTGGTATGTAAAGTGATGTGCATTATTTTCTTTGAGAAACTGCACTAGGCTTCGATATGAATTCGAGTTTTCAACGTGAACTCTTACTTTTCCTTGTGTTCCAACGTGGAGGGTATAACTATCTGACCCAATGACTGTATCAAGCTCTGCCTCCATCTGGGTCACATTGTTTACATTTTCAATGAAGATAGGGGGTGGCTTCCTGGATCTGGGTACTCTGGCTTCTTTTTCCGCATTCAGCTCTACTTCCATCTCTTCTGCCAGTGCCTCGGCATGGGCTATTTCCTCCTCTGTAGGATCATCGTTTTCTTCATTATCCAGTATTGCAAATTGGTTTTTTGAGTTTATTGGGATCTCCTTTAGACGTCTGTCCATCGATATCTAGATGCAATTAACCTCCCTTTTTTACCATTTGCTTTTGGAAAGCTTGAAGGCAGCTTACGTTTTATTTTGGTCGTCATCCAGCTGAGTGATTTCACTGATGACTTTCCTAGTTCATTGATATTATTTTCTGATGCGCCTGCAACTACACTTTTGTAGTTAATATTTGGCATGGTGCACACTCCTCCACTTGAAGTTGTGACAGTGTAGGTAGACGCGTAGATAGAGTTTGTCGACGGCACTGTCGCAACAACAGTCCCAGGTAAATTCAATAACTCAGGAAATACAAAGGTTGCAAGTGAAAACGCCAGCAGTCGTCTCTTACCAAAAGATAACTGTTGTTCCCGGGGTTAAAATGTGACATAAAACTCGACATAATAAAATCAGTATCAGACTTCTCTGGTGCACAAGACCAATATGTTGCTTGGAGACAAGCAGCAATCGATGCGTATGAACTTTTTAAGCCCTTCGACGGTAGTAGCGAACACTACCAAGCAGTAGCCATTCTTAGGAACAAGGTCACAGGGCCTGCTGGAGCCTTACTTATCTCCTACAACACGGTGCTAAATTTCGACGCCATCCTGGCTAGACTAGATTGCACCTATGCCGACCGAACGTCCTTACGCCTACTGAGGCAAAACTTAGACATGGTCAGACAGGGTGAAATGACACTTATGCAGTACTATGATGAGGTCGAAAAGAGACTAACTCTAATAAAATTGTTATGTCACACGAACAAGAAGGCGCTGATTTGCTTAACGCTGAAGTTAGAGCCAATGCCTTTCACTCCTTCATATCAGGCTTGAGGAAACAGCTCAGAGCTGTCGTATTCCCAGCGCAACCCAAAGACTTACCCTCTGCGCTAGCCCTCGCCATAGAAACAGAAGCCAGCATTGAGAGAAGCATGTTTGCAAACTCCTATGCTAAAGTTGTTGAGGAACGATCCCAAACAGCTGAAAACGGCAAACACAAACCATATGGTAAACAGAATAAAAACTACAAGGAAGACCACGGTCAAGATAGAAGCCCCCATTACAAACACAAGAAAAATGCTCCAAAGGAGCAACCTAATAAAGAAAGCCAAGAGCCAGCTCCACAACCGATGGAGGTAGATTCTTCTTCCAAATTTAGGCAGCGTACTGAATACAACCAGAACCAACCAAATGAGTCAAACGCTACTAAGAGGAGGAACTCCTCAGAGCGACAAACAGGTTCGAGACGGCAACGTCTTAACAACATTGTTCAAACGGATTCCGAAGAACAAAAGGTAGCATACGAAAAAGCCGCAAAGGCTGCTGTCGAAGAAATTGACAGCGAGGAAGAGTACGATCAAGCCGACTCTGTCCATTTTTTAGGGAACACTCCCGGCTACCGTTCATCGAACGACGGTTGGCTGGGAGAACATTAAAAATGCTAATCGATACTGGCGCGGCAAAAAACTATGTTAAGCCCGTAAAGGAGCTGAAAACCATATTGCCGGTCGCCAAACCCTTCTCGGTGAATTCGATCCACGGGTCCACTGAAATAAAGGAAAAATGCCTGATAAACATTTTTAATCACACTTCCCCCTTTTGTCTATTAGACACACTTAGTTCGTTCGATGCCATTATTGGATTCGACTTGTTAACACAAGCCGGGGTACAGTTGAACCTTGCAAAGAGTCTACTAGAGTATCAGGGCATTTCTGAAGAAATTCAATACCAGAAGTGCACTGATGTAAATTTCACCGATGTAAACGACATCGTAGTTCCTATCTCTATCAAAAAAGAGTTCAGGAACATGATACTTAAGAGGAAAAAGGCCTTTTCAGCAACGGAAGTAGCACTCCCTTTCAACACCTCTGTCACCGCCACAATCCGTACGATTGACAACGAGCCAATATATGCCAGAAGTTACCCAAGTCTAATGGGCGTGTCCGACTTCATAAATAATGAGGTCAAGCAACTACTAAAAGACGGCATCATTAGACCATCAAGTTCGCCCTACAACAGCCCAACGTGGGTTGTTGACAAAAAAGGCACAGACGCCTATGGCAACGCAAACAAAAGATTAGTCATCGACTTCAGGAAACTGAACGAGAAGACTATACCTGACCGTTACCCGATGCCCAGCATTCCCATGATTCTAGCGAACCTGGGAAACGCTAAATACTTCACTACCCTTGATCTAAAGTCAGGGTATCACCAAATATACCTTGCAGAACATGACCGCGAAAAAACAGCATTCTCTGTTTGCGGTGGCAAATATGAATTCTGCCGACTGCCATTGGGTCTTAAGAATGCGGGCAGCATCTTCCAAAGGGCAATCGATGATGTTCTAAGGGAACATATTGGGAAAATTTGTTACGTCTACGTAGACGATGTCATAGTTTTCTCAAAAAACGAAGTGGACCATGTCAGGCACATTGACACAGTACTCAAGTGCCTGATTGAAGCCAATATGAGGGTGAGCCAGGAGAAAACCAACTTTTTTAAAGAAAGCGTAGATTATCTTGGTTTCATCGTAAGCAAAGACGGCACCAGATCCGACCCAAAGAAGGTCAAGGCCATTCAAGAGTACCCCGAACCCAAAAGCGTCTACAGTGTCAGATCTTTCCTGGGTCTGGCAAGCTATTACAGAGTCTTCATAAAAGACTGCATCCATAGCTCGCCCAATAAGCGACATTCTAAAAGGAGAAAATGGTTCGGTGAGTAAGCATAGGTAAAAAAAAATAGCAGTCGAGTTCAACGAAACCCAGCGCAACGCGTTTCAACGCCTGCGCAACATCTTGGCGTCAGAAGACGTAATTTTGATGTACCCAGATTTCAAAAAAGCTTTTGACCTAACCACTGATGCCTCAGCAAACGGAATCGGCGCAGTCCTATCCCAAGAAGGCAGACCCATTACCATGATTTCTCGTACCCTAAAAAGTCCAGAACTGAACTACGCAACCAACGAAAGGGAGTTGCTAGCTATCGTGTGGGCTTTAGGTAAATTGCAAAACTACCTATACGGCTCCAGAGAAATTAACATTTTCACTGAGCACCAGCCTCTCACCTTTGCAGTAGCAGACAAAAATACCAATGCCAAAATAAAAAGATGGAAAGCCTACATCGACCAATACAACGCCAAAGTTTGCTACAAGCCTGGCAAAGAAAATTCTGTAGCAGATGCATTGTCTAGACAAAATCTCAATGCCCAAAATGAGCCCCAATCGGACGCTGCAACCGTTCACAGCGAAATTTCACTGACCTACACGGTCGAGGCCACGGACAAACCGTTAAACTGCTTCAGAAACCAGATCGTTCTGGAAGAAGCGCGTTTCCCATTGAAACGCACCATAGTTTTATTCCGCAACAAAACTCGCCACTTGATCAATTTTACTGCTAAGAGCAGCATTTTAGAAACCCTCAAGGAAGTTGTAAATACGGAGGTTGTGAACGCGATCCATTGCAACCTTCCCACATTAGCAAGTTTCCAACACGAACTGATTGCCCATTTCCCTTCTACAAAATTCCGGTTTTGTAAAAATCTCGTACAAGACATAACGGGTAAAAGTGATCAGTTGGAAATAATAAATAGCGAGCACAACAGGGCGCACAGAGCAGCCCAAGAAAATGTCAAACAAATCTTGCGTGACTACTACTTTCCGAACATGAGCAGATTAGCCCAAGAAGTAGTCTCAAATTGCAAAGTTTGCACGCAAGCAAAATATGACAGACATCCCAAGAAACAGCAGCTTGTCGAAACTCCGATCCCACAATACACCGGCGAAATGTTGCACATAGACATATTCTCAACCGACAAAAAACAATTTTTGACTTGCATCGACAAGTTTTCCAAATTCGCCTTAGTACAACCAGTACCATCAAGAACAATTGTCGACATTAAGGGTCCCTTGTTGCAAATTGTGAATATGTTTCCTAACATTAAAACAATATATTGCGATAATGAACCCTCATTCAACTCAGAGACCATTACGTCCATGTTGAAAAACCAATATAACATCGATATTGTAACGCTCCGCCCTTACACAGTTCATCAAATGGCCAAGTGGAACGATTCCACAGTACGTTAGTTGAGATCGCTAGGTGCCTTAAGATTGACAAAAAAAAATCGAGGACACGATCGAACTAATACTGAGAGCAACAGTAGAATACAATAAATCGCTACACTCGGTCATTTACGAAAAACCAGTTGAAATTCTTCATGAGGGAACCGAAAAGCGCAGTTCAGGTATTACCTCCAAACTGGCAAAAGCCCAACAAAACACCATAGAAAGGTGTAACGTAAATAGGAAAAACCGCGTATTTAAGGTAGGAGAGGAAGTATTCCTCAAAAACAACAAGAGGTTAGGAAACAAGCTAACTCCTCTCTGCACCAGACAGGAAATACAAGCAGACCTAGGAACGTCTGTCTTAATTAAGGGGAGGGTGGTCCACAAGGACAACCTAAAATAGTTTTACCTTATATTTAGTTAGGAAATAAGTTCCCCAAGACAAAGCACCACAATTTCACCACCTAATCCAATTACATGTTCATCTTCATAGCGCTTACCATCCTTGCAATAGCAAATGCTCGAATCACCGACTTCTCGCATGCCAACTACATCCCGGTAATAGACGGTGAAGTATTGGTGTTCGAACACCGTGACTACTTAAGACACACTAGCAACCTTTCCGAATTCGTTAACATAATAGAAGAAACAGAAAAATTGTCCGATTTGTTCCCACAATCACATATGCGCAAACTGCTTGATGTTGATTCCGACCACTTAAAAACACTACTGTCCGTACTCAAGATACACCATAGAATGGCTAGAAGTTTAGACTTCCTAGGCACAGCCCTGAAGGTAGTAGCAGGTACCCCAGATGCCTCTGATTTCTTAAAAATCAGGGTAACAGAAGCCCAATTAATCGAATCAAATTCCAGACAAATAGCCATAAATTCCGAGACACAGAAACAAATAAGCAAACTAACTGATACCGTAAACCAGATAATAAAAGCTCAAAAAAATAAATTAACTGACACTCCATACTTGTATGAGACGCTTTTGGCTAGAAACAGAATGCTAACCATCGAAATTCAAAATTTAATTCTCACAATAACCTTGGCAAAATCTGGTATAGTAAACCCTACAATATTAAATCACGCAGATTTGAATTCACTTGTCAAACAGGACACTCCAATAGTTAGTTTAATAGAAGCCTCAAAGATTAGGGTCCTTCAGTCCGACGATATAATTCACATACTAATAGCCTTCCCAAGGGTCGAAGCCAGATGCAAAAAGATCACCATCTATCCCGTGTCTCACAATCACACCATACTACGTCTCGACGAGAACTCACTGGCCGAATGCGAAAAGGATACCTTTGCAGTCACTGAGTGCATCCAGACCACACACATCAGCTTTTGCGAGCGATCTCGACGCGAGTCCTGCGCGACGTTACTCTACGCGGGAAGCATGGCTCAATGCCATACTCAACCCAGTCACCTAAAAGAAGTAATGCCCGTCGATCATGGCGTGATCATCATCAACGAGGCGACTGCCCGCGTCCGCACAGATGATAGCCCTGAAGTAATCGCAAAATGAACACACTTAATAACATTTGAACGAGTAGCTATCGTCAACGGAACCGAGTTTATAAACGAGCGGAAAGCAATGGATAAAATTCCCGGCATCGTAAGGTTTCCACTTCTAAGGATCATCGGGCATGACTCGACTCTGAGTATCCCACTACTACACCGAATGAGCAACGAAAACTTACGCTCCATCCAAGAGGTGAAGGAAGACATCGATAATGCTGGATCGCCCAAGTTATGGTTCACTGGCGGAGTAATACTGAATGTGGGTCTCATTGCCTCACTCATCCTTGTCCAGGCAATAAGGAAGAGACGAGCATCGATAAAAATCCAAGGTGTGATCGACAACTTTAACATGGCCGAGGACGGCCATAAACTTGAGGGGGGGGGGGCAGTTAACACATAAATACTATAGCAACTAAGCAACAATACATGAATGATGCTGACACGCCAAATTGTGAGTTCAGTGCTCTGCACTGGCAACAATCAGCAGCGATCGCATGACACTTCTTTGCTGGTGTGCTGCGACGCTGAGAATGCTGAGTCGGCATGCCGACTGTGGTCCGATGGCGCGACGCATTGACTTTGCTAAGTAGAATTATGTTTTGCATTTGTCTTTAGCTTCAGTTCGTTTTTTAATAAAGAAGACACAAGTTGTCTATTTCGTACTCCGGATCATAACCGTAACATTTGTTCTTATTGATCACATTATTGCACCACAAGGGCAATAATCACCAAAGGGGGCGAAGTCAAGTCCTCCAACGTAATCATCATAAAAATCGTATCAGTGTTCATCTTGGATCGACTTCCTCACGGAAGCGACGCTGGACCTGGAATTCACAATCAGCAGCTACGCGGGATCCCCACGGCTACCTGCTACTACACTTAAATAACTTATATACATACATACACACACATACACATAAAAACCAACAGCTGCCGAATTTCATTTCTGTTACATGTTTGCATGCAATTCCACACAGTCCAATATAATTTTTGATGTTGTCAGCGGTGTGTACTGAGCCACAATAGTGGGCATTTTATGAATACCACAAAAAGTAAAAAATATTTTATCTGTTATCGTATTCAAAGAATAATATAATAATAAAATTATCGAAACCGATCATCGAAATTCTTTTTTATTATTTCCCTTGTTCAGTAAGTATTATCTTAAAGTTACCAAATCAAATAAATGTATCAATTAAATTGATCAAATCAAAAAAATTTTGATTTTAAATAAAATTAGTTAAATCCTCCTCAATCTCAATCGAATTATAAAGTCGATTGCTTACTTGTATCGGCATTCCAGTATTTTTTGTTTAAGCATCGAAACCTCTACTATTTGGAGCGAGCACCCCAGTTTTTTCTACCCAATCGCTTTCGCCTAGTATGCCAACTGACAAAGGGGTAGAGACAAAAGACCAATTAGCAGTTCCGTCCGCAAGCACCGCCAGAGCTTCTCCGTCTCCAATAGCATCCCCTAGAGTCAAAAGCGAAACATCGTCCCGGACTAAAGTCGAATCATTCGCATCCACGCCAAGGGGAATTGTTAAGGCACCTCTTAGTTCGAGGCCAAGTCCACTGATAAAAATCAGTCGTCCAATCTCTCAAGAGTCGGGAACGGCAATAAAGGAACTTCAGAGCACCATTCAAGGTTGCTTAACAGCTCTGGAGTTATCCGAAATTAATATAGAAAACTGGGACTGTATCCTCGTGTTCCAATGTTCCTCCAAATTACTCAAACTAACACTCTCCGTATGGGAGCAGTCCATCTCGAGAAAGAACAACATCTCATCTTGGCTTTATATGGACGCCTTTCTCTTATAACGCCATCGCACTCTAGAAGCGATAGAAGAGCTTAAGAAAAGCGCAAATACTCCAGCGCACTCCAGAATTGTACGCACAGAACCTCCCACCACTAGAATGCCTAACTCATTTGAGATTAAGGTCGCTAACAAGCCGCAAGCCTGCAAATTGTGCTCCAGGGAAAATCACCCTATCCGGCTGTGTCCACTATTTAACTTACATCAACCAGCAAAAACTAAAACAAATAAGAGGTTTTAGTCGGGAGATCCCGACTAGGGGATACCCTGAACCCTCTTCTTCCAACATTAAATGCATATATATATTCTATTTTAGAAGCTATATGTCAAGTTTGGTGACTCCAGCTCTTATTATTTACCAAAATTGCCAAAAAAAAAACAGGATATCGATATCGATTTTTATCGACTGCTTAAAAACGGAGTAAGTTATCGATTATCGGAAACATGCTCGATCTGCGCGGAAACTAGGAATTAATTTCAAGTCTCTAGCTCTTATAGGGTCGGAGATGCTTCCTTCTGCCTGTTACATACATTTGGATTTTGCACAAATACAATATACCGCTATACCCGTTTTTAATGGGTTCAGGGTATAAGTAGAAACAAAACGCTGTTGCAGTCCACTCCATCCCAACAAACTCTCAAAAAGGAGAGTCGCGTCAGCTAAGACGGTATCACTACCACGCTTAGAGCTGTGTGGCGCCGCTCTTCTTTTCGAGCTCACCACGGCTCTCATTCCTCAGCTCCCCATCCAGAGTAGAGAAAATTTCAATTGGACAGACTCCACTATTGTTCTTGCATGGTTGGATAAACCTCCATGCAAATGGTCTACCTTTGTGCCTAACCGGGTAGCCAAGATAGCATCAAGCAATGGCAAATGGTCCCATGTTCGATCCGAACATAACCCAGCTGACCTAGGTAGTCAAGGGGTTTCTCCTCGGGAATGGTTACAACTACCACAAAACCAATGGCCAGTTTCTGTTACGGTACTTGAGACAGAGATTGAACAACGCGCAGTGAAGTGCAACGTCTCACAGCTACCCTCCTATAACCTTCTGGAACGATTCTCCAGATTCGACAAGGCATTGCGAGTTATCGCATATGTCTGTCGATTTATCCAGCGCTGTAGAAATCCAGCGATCCACCTCCCCGGTGAGCTCCGTAATGAAGAACTTACAAGAGTTCAGTTCCTACTTATCGAGTATACTCAACGCCAATCTTATCCTAAGGAGTATAGCTATTTGCTCGATAAGAAGCCAATTCAAGGATCAAGCAGCATTCGCAATTTAAACCCTTTCATCGATCAAAGGGGTATTCTGCGATCCTGTGGACGTGTGAGAGCGTCAACCTTGTTAGGCTATGATGAGCGACACCCCATAATCATTCCGGCTAATTGTGATTTTTCACGCCTCCTGGTTTGTTTTCACGGAGGCAATCAGTTGGTAATGCTCCTCATCAGAGCCAAATACTGGATCCCAAAGCTCAAGGTCCTGCTAAAATCAACCATAAACTCCTGCAAGGTCTGTGTTATACACCGTCGACGACTCTAGACCCAACTTATGTGCGAGCTCCCAAGGGCGAGATCAACCTTTTCCCGACCCTTCACACACACGGGTGTTGATTTTACCGGACCTTTCGATATTAAAAGCTACAATGGTCGAGCGTTATCAAGGGTTATGTCTGTGTCTTCGTTTGTTTCAGCACAAAAGCAATCCATTTAGCCTCATCCGTTCTTTCGAGAGGTTTCTTGTAAGCGACCAAGAAGCTCATCTTATCCAAGCACAGCCATCAAAACTTGTGTTGGCATTTCAATCCTCCTGGCGCTCCTCACATTGGCGGATTGTGGGAAGCAGGTGTCAAAAGCTTTAAGACCGACTCCAGGCCAATCTCTCGAATGTCGGAAGATCTGACCGATTTATTGGCTCTAAGTCCAGGCCACTTCCTAGTTGGCGGCCCTCTACTGTCAATTAACAAGCCAGTAATCAAAGAAGACGCTATTTCTATAATTAACCGCTGGTAGCGACTCAGAGCGCTCCACCAGCAATTCTGCTTCCGGTAGAAGAATGACTTTTTAAAAGAGCTCCATAAGCGAAACAAATGGCGTCCCCTACAAGGGACCTCCAAATCGGTGTTATGGTGATTATCAAGGAAGATAGCCTACCAATAAAAGAATGGCACCTTGGCCGAGTCCAGCTGGCTTGCCCAGGCACAGATGACAAGGCCCGCGTAGTTGAAGTGCTTACCGTTCGTAGTGTCTCCAGAAGGCCAATAGCCAAATTGGTCCTTCTTCCTACTGAGGCGAATAATACCACCGACTAATCCTTGAAAGCAACTAATCCCTCTTTACAAAACAAAACCATCACATAATAACACCTTTCCTACATATTAATCTCCAGTTCACTCCCCTGTAGAGAACCAGCATGGCACCGTCAACATCGAAGGATCACCACACCACACATCCGCCCATCTCCAGTACCATTGGTACTCGGCGCCGACGTCTACCCGGTCATCATCTTACCGGGTATCCTCCCAATTCCAAGTTTGGATGGATACTCTCTGGCACATGCACGCAATAGGACTCCTTGCAATCTGCATATTGAAAGGGGGGCATTAACTGAGCTTCACTCAGTGTGAGAGAGTCACTCAGTGAGACAGACTCACTCACTGAGAGAGACTCACTCACTAATACGATACCAAATACGCTCAGCACTTTCCTTACGGTCTGTTCTCCACCTCTATAACTGCAGCCAAAAAATATGTAAAATCACTTCAAATTCTGATGAAGTGCCATTAAAATAACCACTAGGTTTTCATTCACAAAAGGGAATACTTATCTGTATACCACATGCTTCAGAAACTCAGCCACCACCTCAATTATTTGACGCGTAACATGAAGAAGAGTGAAACACGACCAGTACAGTGAAAACAATCAAGGCATTCGCAAATTGCAAAGTCAGCATTGCAAATGCAGCCAGTTTCGCTCATCCTTCTCCACACGCAGTGATTTGTGATTTCTCCGACACGGCCATCGGTGCGGTGCTGGAGCAATTCAACAGAGGTACACGAGAGCCCCTGGGTTTCTTTTCGATAAAACTAAGCGCAGCGGAAAGCAGAGTGCCAACTACGCTAATTAGGATTTTTCTCCCAATACTCCACAAAGATCCTACATGTAAGCGGCAGCGACAACGTATTAGCAAACTGCCGAAGACGATCTATACAAAAAGCGTTAAAGCGGCCCAAGCAACGGACAGCGAACTGATAAGTATTTTGAATGGAGAGACATCGTTACAACTACAGTCAATGTAAGTCAACAAGCAAATTTTTGTACTGCGATGTATCGACAGCAATTCCTAGATCATACATTCCACAGAAATTAAGATACAATATATTTTCAAGTGTTCACCGACTCTCACGAAATTGCTTGCCATGTCAGAGGGCGAAAATACATAAGCACAACTCGATTATACCTACCAAAATTAGTGTCCGTGACCGCAGATTTGACCAAATTCACTTAGACATTGTCTAGGTTCATTGATGTTCTGGTACGTGGATACAGGTATTGTCTGACGATGATCGACCGGTTCTCTCGCTGGCCGAAGGCAGTACCTCTGCAGGAAATAACAGTACAGAGGGTCTGCGATGCAATTTGGTCACGCTGGATATCACGATTTGGATGTCACCCCCAATCAAGGGGCCCAATTTGAGTCTGCACTCTTTAAATCACTAGCTAATTTATTGGGAAGTCAACACATTCACACGACACCATACCACCCACAGTCAAACGGCATGGTCGAGCATTGGCATAGGGGTATGAAAGCCACTTTAATGTGCAACCCGCAGACCCCATGGACCAATCTACTTCCAACTGTAATGCTTGGCCTCTGAACGTTTTTCAAGGATCTGTAAGCATCAACTGCCGAAATGTTGTACGGGTTCACACTTCGCCTCCCCAACGAATATTTCTATGACATGGACGCGCCCTCGAATCCATGACAGTTCGTCAGTCAGTTTTGTACCAACATGCAGAGGGCAAGGCCGACGCCTGCTTCGCATCATAGCAAGTTGAAACTCTTTCTGCACAAAGCCATACGTGAATGCTTTCATATATTCGCCAGGACTAACGCGGTAAAGCAGTCGTTGGAGCCTCCATACTCAGGACCGTATGAGGTGATATCCAAGCCATTAGGGTCTTCGTCGTGCGGATCAATGGCAAAGAAACAGCATTATCGATCGACAGATTATAGCCTGCATTTATGGCAATTGAAGAGGCTAAAGAAGCCGTCCCCACGAATGACGCAGCTGGTCTCGTGGATGAAGGAGATTCACGAATCAAAGTTCCATTACTTCGCACATATGACAAGCAGCATAGGACTCGCTCTTACAATCTATGACTTGTCTAGAGTAGAGTACTGTGGCAGCCCTAGCCACAATCTTTCGCCCAATATATATCGGGCCTACCTCTAAGCTGCCATTTACGTGAGGGAGGCAAAAGGATGCCAATCAGACAGCGACAAGAGAACAGAAGTCGAACTATTTCACAATTATAATTGTTTTCACAAATAAAACTAATATTAAGAAAATAACTGGCCAAGAGGCCGAAAATATAAGCTTCTTTAATAATATTCTTTAATAACTTCTGTGTTTCTTAACCAATCTGATGGAACAGTAGATCTAATTGCGTTATAGAATTTTCGAATATTCTCGATAGGGCAATTGCATTATAGCTTAGGCTTAAATTGGTGTGCTGTTCAAATTAGTTTATTTATTTCATTTATATATTTATATATATATGTGGTGGTAGCGAGAAGGCGATAGCTAAAGAATGAAAGATACTTGGTATATGTATACCATATCGGAAGCTATATATCAAGTTTGGTGACTCTTGCTCTAAGAACCTAAGAAAGAAGGACTTCGATATTAATCGATTACTTGCAAACGGGGCCAGGTATAAAAGATCGGATTGCGTGGGCACTAGGAGAACCTACGTTCAAAATTTCAAGTTTCTAGCTCTTATAGGATCTGAGAGCCTTGTGTTCGACTCGGCGATTGATGCTGATCAGGAATACATATACTTTACTTAAAAATTTGTGTTTAGCTAGCTCGAGGTCCGGGGCTTATTCATTCAGGACACTAACACAAAAAACAATTAACATTAAGATACATCAAATAAAAATAAAGCGATTACATAAACCATTTAAAAAAAATTAAAAACCATACATTGTTTATCACGTATGCGCTCTTTGCCTTGGCGGTTGAAACTATTTGACAATTCAATAGATATCTGTATATGTGAGCTCAGTTTTCGGTGTCCGTTTCGTAGTTTAGTCCTCTGATGTTCGGTGTGTTTATTATGTGTAACATTTCTAATGCATGTTTTTTGTTATAGTGTTGTTCTTGTTGTAAAATTGTCGTCGCTTCGAAATTTGGTGTGTGGTTGCTTTTCAAACAGTGGGTCATAAGTGGTGTTCTATACCCTTGCAGAGGGTATTATAATTGTCGTGAAATATGTAACGCATAGAAGGACACATCTCCGACCCCATAAAGTATATATTCTTGATCAGCATCAACAGCCGAGTCGATATAGCCATGTCCGTCAGTCCGTATTGTCAAACTAGTCCTCCAGTTTTAAAGCTTTATGAAACTTTGCAGAAGTCCCTTTTTCTGATGCACGTAGCACATATGTAAAAACCACCTGGATCGGACCACTTTATCATATAGCTGCCATAGGAACGATCGGTCAAAAATTAAGTTGTTCTATGAAAAACATTTTTATCAAGATTCACTGACCAAACGCGGCATTTACTAGTTTTACTATGCTCTTCATATATATCCAAAATCCTATAAGGATCGGACCACCATATCATAAAGCTGTCATAGGAACGATCGGTCGAAAAATAATTTGTTGTGTAAAAAAAATTGTCCTTATCAAGATATCTTGACCAAACTCAGCATTTATTAGTTTTATGATGTTCCTCATGTACATGCAATATCCTTTTAAGATCGGACCAGTATATCATATAGCTGCCATAAGAATAATCGGTCGAAAATTAAGTTGTTGTATGAAAAAAAAAATACTGTTTTTTCAAGACATCTTGACCAAACTCGGCATTTATTAGTTTTACTATGCTACTCATATAAATGCAAAATCACATTAAGATCGGACCACTATATCATATAGCTGCCATAGGAACAATCGGTCGAAAATTAAGTTGTTGTATGAAAAAACATTTTGTCTATCAAGATATTTTGACCAAACTCGGCATTTATTAGTTTTACTATGCTCCTCATATTTATGAAAAATCATATTAATATCGGACCACTATATCATATAGCTGCCATAGGAACGATCGGTCGAAAATTAAGTTGTAAGAAAAAAATTTTCTTTATCAAGATAACTTGACCAAACTGGGCATTTATTAGTTTTACTATGCTTCTCATATATTTGAAAAATACTATTAGGATTCGGACCACTATATAATATAGCTGCCATAGGAACGATCGGTCTAAAATTAAGTTGTTGTATGAAAAAAAATTTTGTTTTTCAAAATATCTTGACCAAGCTCGGCATTTATTAGTCTTACTTTGCTCCCCTTATATATGCAAAATCCTATTAAGATCGGACCACTATATCATATAGCTGCCATAGGAACAATCGGTTGAAAATTAAGTTGTTGTATGAAAAAACATTTTGTTTTTCAAGATATCTTGACCAAACTCGGCATTAATTAGTTTTACTATACTCTTCATATATATGCGAAATCCTATTAAGATCGGACTACTATATCATATATCTGCCATAGGAAACGCTCGGTCGAAACTAGGTTTTTGATTAAAAACCTTTTTCTGTATCAAGATATCATGACCAAACTCGGCATTAACTATTTTCCTTGTGCTTCTCAGATACGGGCAAAGCACTATAAACATTATAAAAGGTTGGGTCTGCAATAGTATTAGCTACCATACTTAGACACTTTGGTATACAGAATGGACAACTCACTCAAAATTAAGTGGTATATGAAACCCATAGTCTCTGGATGAATACTTAACTACAACTCTAACCACCCAAAAAGTTTGATTATAAATACAGCACTAAGCTGTATGAGATGGATGACAAACATATCGGACGCAATATACCATAAAGAAATTGAACACGTATATTATTAGAACATTATTTAAAAGACAACATATTAGAACACAAAAGCCTACGGAATCTCCAAAAATATATAAATCTCTAACGTATGTAATAAGATTAGCGGAACGGCTCATAAGCTCAGACTGCTGTAACAGAAAAGAAATGAAAGTAGCCCACAAGCCCACAAACACTTTACAAAAATTCTTTAATAATACTAAGGTGAAAATACCAATGATGGACAAAAGTTATGTCATTAACAAAATACCATGTGGCGGGGATAACAAAAATAATAGCAACAGCGTGTACATCGGCACAACAGAATCCAAACTAAAAACAAGTAAGAGGTTCTAGTCGGGAGCTCCCGACTAGGGGATACCCTGAACCCTCTTCTTGCAACATCGAATACATACATATATATATTCCATTTTAGAAGCATATGTCAAGTTTGGTGACTCTAGCTCTTATTATTTACCAAAATTGACCAAAAAACAGGATATCGATATTGATTTTTATCGATTGCTTGGAAACCGATCTGCGCGGCAGTTAGGAGCATCTACATCTAAAATTTCAAGTCTCTAGCTCTTATAGGTTCTGAGATCCTTGCGTTCATACATACGGACGGACGGACGGACGGACGGCCGGACGGACAGACAGACGGACAGACGGACATAGCTAGTTCGACTCGGCTATTGGTGCTGATCAAGAATATATATACTTTATGGGGTAGGAGATGCTTCCTTCTGCCTGTTACATACATTTGGATTTTGCACAAATACAATATACCCTTGTACCCATTTTTAATGAGTTCAGGGTATAAAAAATGAACTAAAATAGCATTACAGAAAAATTTGAAAAAATCGCAATTACCATGCTGTTAGCATGCGAAGCAGACGCGCATGAATGTGTGTGTGTACATGCATACAGAAATTCTTAAAGCTGCTGCCCATCCAATTGCGCAGTTGCATATAACTTTGTTTTTTTCTTAACCGATATTTATGAAATTTTTTACAGTATATCTAATTGTACCATAAAATATTTGTGTATTCTGAAAAAGTCAATTGAATTTAAATTTGGGCCTAAATTGGCTGGCAATAAAAGTTGGGTTATAAACTTGATTTATAGCTCTGGTATGGTAGCGGGGAGGTGGCGATAGGTATAAAATGAAAGATACTTGACATAGATTTGTGTGTATATTACTCGAGGCAGGCCATTGCTAACTTTCGACGTACTCATTACAACAACGAGATCCCTAGACAACAACCATTCAACACACAACGAAGGCGAATTCGCCAGTCGTCGAATCCGCTAAAACAGAAGACGAAAACGTGCACGATGCAAAGAAGAGCAGCGTACCACAAACGACGAAGACGGGAGTTTGAGTTCGGCCTTAGACGAGAAAGGTTGTGAGAGCTGCTTCCAAACGAGGAAAGACGACGATTTGCTGAACGTATAACTTAATCCAACTATTTGTAACTTTAAACATTACAATAATATTTGTATAACCTTATCCAAAATAAAGCCCCACATATTTGGGAGCTCATCCAGGATAAAAGAAGAAAAGTAGTTAAAGGCTCATCAAAGACGATTATCGAAGTAAACTGATGTGATAGTGAACATTTTTTGTAGACAACCTAAGAAGTGGAAAGCTGCAAAATTGTTTCAGAGGTGTAAAAGAGGAAAGACTGAAGTGTTGAAATCGTATGAGAAATAAAAGGTAGTACTATTTTTTTTCTCCACATCTCATTTGTAAAATGGAAAATTTAAACGAGTTAATTCAAAGAAGTCTAAAGGCAGCGACAAAGACAAATATTTGTGAATTGCAATTGAAGCCGAAGGTGACAGGAATAACAGACGCCGTCTGCGTGATGCGCGGTGCGTGGTTTTAAACATAATGAAAATGACGCAAAATTTTTCGCGAAAGCGTTAACATACAAGAAAATTGTCTGATCATGACTTTGTATCGATTTGCACAGTGTTGGGAATAAACGTTGAAAACATATTTTACATATTTTTTGAAATTTGCTCGCCGGACAACTGCTTTGGCACAACAACACAACGCGGACGAGGGAAGCAGCGATGAAGAAAATGAAGACCTTGAGAGCGGCGCGCACGGATTTGACGATTTCGCACACGACGAAGAAGAAGTAGCAGAAGAAGCAACGGTTGAAAGCGTAAGAGCATGCGCAGCTCGAAACACAAAACGAAACGACGATTGCCGACAACGCGTCAACGGATTGTAAACTTTTGCTATAAGTTTCCGCGCCGTGGATGAGTACGTTCGAGTATTTGATGGTAGTCAAGAAATTTTTATAGAAGTGTGGGTGGCAGAATTCGAAAAACAAGCTTTGCTTATGTGTTGGAGTGATTTGCAAACCTCACTTTCGCAGAGAAATTATTGCAAGGGCATTGCGAAATTATTTGTTTTGAGCGAAAAGCATCTCAATTCAAGGGTTGTTCTGAAGAGTGCATTGTTGAGCGAATTCAAATCTGGAGGGAACAGCAAGCAAATACACTCACAGTTGACTGAGAGCAAGCGTCGAAATGGTGAGAGCGCCTACGAATATTTCTATCGCATGAGAGACATTGCATCTCGTGGAAATGTGGAGGACGAAGCACTCATGCTATACGCTGGTATAGATGAAGATCCAATAACAAATCGATTTTATATGGTGCAAAAAACATGAACGAATTTAAAAAAAATGTAAAGACTATGAAAAACTGAGTGGAAACAATAAGAAAAATTATAAAATTGACAAGGAGAAAAAGGTGCAAATGATGCACAGTGGTACGCACATGGAAAAAAAAGAAATCAATTGCTTTAGTTGTGGAGAAAAGGGGCATTTAGCCAACAATTGCATGGATAAACAAAAAGGAAGAAAATGTTTTAATTGTAACCAATTCGGACACATATCGAAATATTGTAAAGAAAATCAAAATGAAGTCAAATCAAATATTCGTGTTGTAAAAAACAAAACTACGCTAACGTCAAAAGAAGTTTTTTTCAAAAACAAGAAGTGATTAGCATTTTTTGATACCGGTAGCAAGTTTAATGTTTTACGTGAAGATGTTTCTAAGGAACTTTCCCTTCCAAAATTACAAGACTGTAACGTGTATTTGATTGGTTTTGGTAATAATCGTAACGCGAATAAAACAAAGCCAATTGGGCAGTTTAATTATACGGTTCACATTGATAAAAATGAGTATGTTTTGAATTTTTACGTGGTAACTTGATAATGATCAAGTCGATATAAACACTCAGATTGGTGATGTTACAAAAAACAAAGTACTTGAGATGGTTCAAAACTATGAGCCGGAAAACTTTTAAACAAGAAAGTCAAGATGAAAATAATTTTAAAAGATGAAACTCCAATTTTTTCGCGGCCAAGAAGATTTGGTTTCAGATTCGGAGTTTACGAGTCCAGTGGTTCTCGTAAAAAACACTGATGGCACACCACGATCGATTACAGAAGAATAAATAAGGTAATAATAAAAGATCATTTCCCATTGCCACTAATAGATGATCAGCTCGATCGCCTGAAAGAGGCTTTGATATTTAGCACAATCGACTTGACGAAAAAGAGGCATTGGAAAATCTGATGGAAGTTATGAATACCTGCAATGAAAAAAAGTCTCATTTTTTACAAACCAGAATCCAGTTTTGGGTCATATTATAAAATTCAAAAAGTTGTACCCGACACCGCAAAAAATTGAAGCTGTTTCAAAATTTAAGACGCCACAGACACTAAAGCAGCTTGAAAGTTTTTTAGGCCCTACTGGTTATTTCCGAAATTTTATCCAGAATTATGCCATTACTTCAAAGCCCTTATCAGATTTGACAAAAAGCAACACAAAATTTATGATCGGTCTTAAAGAAGAAAGCGCCATCGAAACCCTGAAAAAATGTTTGACCTCTAACCCCGTATTAGCTATATACAATGAAAAATACGAGACCGAAGTACATACTGATGCATCAATAGACGGTTTTGGAGCTGTGCTTATGCAAAAGTCACCAGACGATCGACAGTTCCACCCAGTATAATTTAGGAGTAAAAAAACGAAGGACGCACAGCGACACACAGCACATCAAGTAATAAGCTTGGGATATAAGCTGTCATCGAAGCCTTAGACAAGTTTCGAGTTTACCTTTTAGGCTTCCCATTTAAGTTGATCACAGACGTTAGAAAAGCAAATACAATATAACCTTTTTACCCATTTTCAATGGGTTCAGGGAATAAAAAACAGCACTTATGACCCACTGTATGAAAAGCAACCACACACCAAATTTCGATGCGACGACACAACAAGAACAACACTATAACAAAAGACATGCATTAGAAATGTTACACATAATAAACACACCGAACAACAGACGACTAAACTACAAAACGGACACCGAAAACTGCGGTCACATATACAGACATCTATTGAATTGTCAAATAGTTTCAAGCTCCAAGTCTTAAACAACGTACATTGGTGGCCAAAAATATTTTGACAACACGGTGCAAAAAGTAAAATCGCATATTTCTGCCATCTTACAGAAAGAGAGAATAATTAGAGCTTTAGAAGAGCAAAAGATTGCATTGATAACGGAACGCATTTGTTTCCTATAATTATCTGCGTAGCAGAATTTGATTATTCGGCTGGACAAAAGTATTTTGACATTACTTTCAATTTTTATTTTCGTTGAATCGCATGCAGTAAAGAACACGTGCTCCAATTTCTTAGGGTTTTTTTGCGATCTTTATAAATAACAATTTGTGTTTCATCGCATATATTGTGAGCTTATTAGAAACGAAATGGTAACGAAGTATAATGCAGGTATCTATTTTAGAAGCTATATGTCAAGTTTGGTGACTCTAGCTATTATTATTTACCAAAATTGCCCAAAAAACAGGATATCGATATCGATTTTTATCGATTGCTTCGAAAAGAAGTAAGTTATCGATTATCGGAAACAAACTCGATCTGCGCAGCCACTAGGAGCACCTATATCTAAAATTTCAAGCTCTTATAGGTTCTGAGATCCTTGCGTTCATACATACGGACAAAAGGACGGACGGACGGACGGACAGACAGACAGACGGACAGAAAGACAGACGGACATGGCTAGATCGACTCGGCTATTGGTGCTGATCAAGAATATATATACTTTATGGAGTCGGAGATGCTTCCTCCTGCCTGTTACATACATTTGGATTTTGCACAGTTAGTGTTAGTGTCCTGAAGACGGTTGCCTAAGTGCAGCCGAAATATATTGGTTAGATTAAACCAAATTGCGTTTCAATTTGGTTTTGAATAACTAAACCCCGGACGTCGAGCCAGCTAAACAAAAAACAATTTATAAAATGGAAAGGTCGCCAAACATATCAGTAAATACCTATCAATATGTAAAAGAAAAACGTATTATTTTCTCTGAGAAATCACAGTCTGTTGTCGTTATTTGATGGCCTTAATGAATCAAAAAGTTGCTATGCAAATACGTATTTGATCTTATGGTTTTCTGATATTGGTTTTCTGATAATTTAAAATTGTGTAATACTTGCAGAGCAAATATTTGTTCATTGGTGACTACGTTAAGTTTTTCGTATATATATCATCGGCAACATCGCAGTTGTACATACTTTGCGGCAATGGAGATACATTAATACAACATGTAAGTATAAAATTAGTTTGTTACTGCAGTATGTTGTTGTACCCACTTAATAAAAATGTTCTATAATACTTTAAAAATTATTATTGCTTTAAATGTCAAATCTGGGTCAAAATGGAATGTTAGGAATTTGGTAAGCAATAAATGTTGGAACACCAACTTAATTATGAAAGTAACAGACTCTAGTTGGGAGTCCTGACTAGGGGATACCCTGAACCATCTTAAACCAGCACCAAATGCAGCTCGCGTTACGACCCAATTTGCTCAAAAACAGCAATAAAAAAACATTTTTGAAATAAGTGCATCCCAGTCCGTCTCGAACCCGTAGTGCCCGCGCTACTTGCCACCGCCTAAATTCGACAGCCTTTAAAATAGCAACACATAAATACAGCACAGAAAACAAAACAATCGCAATTAAAACGAGAAAGAAAGGCTATCTTCGGCACGCCGAAGATCTAATACCCTTGCAGACCCAACCTTTTCATAAGCATAGTGCTTTGCCGTATCTAAGAGGCAGAGGGAAAATAGCTAATGCCGAGTTTGGTCAATATAACTTGATAAACAAAAAAGGTTTTTAATTAAAAACCTAGTTTTCGACCGATCGCTCCTATGGCAGATATATGATATAGTAGTCCGATCTTCATAGGATTTTGCATATATATGAGAAGCTTAGTAAAACTAATAAATGCCGAGTTTGGTCAAGATATCTTGATAAACAAAAGGTTTTTTCATACAAAAACTTAATTTTCGACCGATCGTTCCTATGGCAGCTATATGATATAGTGGTCCGATCTTAATAGGATTTTGCATATATATGAGGAGTATAGTAAAACTAATAAGTGCCGAGTTTGGTCAAGATATCTTGAAAAACAAAATGCTTTTTCATACAAATATTATATAGTGGTCCGATCTAGCTGGTTTTGACAGCAGAAAGAGGGACTTCTGCAAAGTTTCATTAAGATAGCTTTAAAACTGAGAGACTAGTTCGCATAGAAACAGACAGACGGACAGACGGACAGACAGACAGACGGACATGGCTATATCGACTCGGCTGTTGATGCTGATCAAGAATATATATACTTTATGGGGTCGGAGATGTCTCCATCTATGCGTTACACATTTCACGACAAAATTATAATACCCTCTGCAAGGGTATAAAATAAGAACCCATTGAAAATGGGTTAAAAGGGCATTATGTATTTGTGCAAATGTATGTAACAGGCAGAAAGTATACATATTCTTGATCAGCATCAATAGCCGAGTCGATCTATCATATCTATTTGGTGACTCTAGCTTTTATTATTAATTTCTTGTTATATGCTCAAAAAACAGGATTTCGAGTTAGATACTTATCGATTTCTTGAAAACGGGCCAGTTATCGATGATCGGAAACAAAATCGTACTGCGCGGGAACTAGGAGGACCTTATTTCAAGTCTTTAGCTCTCATGGGTTTTGATATCTTTGCGTTCATACATACTGATGAACAGACATACATGGAAATATCGACTCGTCTATTAATACAGGTCAAGAATATTTATACTTTATGCCGTCGGAGATGCTTCCTTCTGCCTACGACATACATTTACACAAGCATATTATACCGTCTTTAATTTCATATTCCACTGGCTAAGGCTCCATGGAAGCGCCATGTATCCAACGAGTACATAAAAGTCAATAATTTTTTTTTGACTACTAATCCAAAATACGTTTCCATTGAAAAATTTAAATAATCTGAAGAATACAGAGTAATAACACCACATATACATTTTGTTCCAATATAAATGTCATATGCGCATTTCCATATTTCCTTTTCCAAAATGTTCAATTTAACGAATACAACACACATGCACATTATTTTCGTAGAGTGCGGGTGCGTTTTTAACTGCTCCATATGAAATACGGAAATCAATGGAAGTGAAGTTAGTGTACGTGCGGAGTGTATTGGGTCATAGGCCCAATACACCAAAAGGTGCTCGTCGGTACTCACTGCAAAGCACGTGCAGAGTGTTCCTTGTTAAAATGTTTCAAAGATCAGATCAGCTGGATTTGCACTATAGGGCAAAGAATGGCAGAGTCGTCGCCGGCAAATGCGAGTAATGAGCTGCGAAGAACTCTGAGAGGCACCCTAACCCAGCTGGTCGACAAGGCAACACAGAGAGTTGGACAGCGGTCAACGGACACAAGTGAACGCAGAAGCGTCCCAGAGCCAACGTCAATACAGTCCACGCAGTGGGTGACTGTAATGAGAGACATGAGAGGCTTGTTAAATGCGACCCAGCCCTCAAGCACCTGGCATGCGATGTGCTGGGCTTTGCAAAGGGCGATCTTCTGCTGCGCCTTAATAGGAAGCCAGAGCACAACACTAACGAGCTACAAGAAATACCTTAGAAGACCGGGCAATTGTGAGAACGCTGACTGAGACATGCTTGGTTGAGATCAGAGAACTGGATGAGTTGGCGACGAAGGAAGAAGTGCTCGAAGCTCGAAGTGCCAAAATTACACTCCCAGCTTTAAAAGCCCGGATACTTGTCGAGATATATAAGGTGAGGATGGGATGGATGGTCTGCCGAGTACGAGTAATTGATTAACCAAAGCGATGTTTTAAATGGCAGGGCTTCGGGCACATTGCGGCGAGCTGTTCCAGCGGAGATGACTTGAAAGGCGCATGTTTCAATTGCTGGGATGCATGACACGAAGGAAAGAATTGCTCGAATTCATAGCTGCACTAGACACATTAGTAGACGACACAGCCCTGGATATATTCGGGGTGGTACCGGATCGATAAGAGATCTAACCTTCACAACCTCTTCTCTTTACGGCGCAGCAAAATGGGAAATAAGCGACATACACACCGCAAGTCACCAATCTGCAATAATATGTACAATTGGCGAGTGATCTGTAGTAAAAACGAGAATCCTTAATCGAAGAGCTTACCGCTTAGAAACTTTCGATCCCGTGGCCTTTTCGGACGCAGTCCAATCGCTTGCTACAGCAGTCCAATCGCTTGCTACGCAGTCCAATCGCTTGCTACAGCCGGCAGCGCAGAGAGTAGAGCCTCCCAAATGTCAAATCACTTTACACGTACCTTCAATAAAAGCATGGAAAAACGGAAAACGTTTCGACGCTTCCACGAACAAACGTACTGGTGGAACGAGAATATTGCCGAAGCACGGCCGAACTGCGTCCAAGCCAGAGGGAGATATCATCGAGCCCGAGGTAGACCCAACCACGCCGAAAAGCAACTGAGTTATTAAAGGGCTAGAAAACAGCTAAAGAAGACAATTCGAGAAAGCAAGTGAGAATGCTTCCTGGAACTATGCGCCTCAGCCGAATATGATCATTGGGTCAAGGCATGTAAGACCGTCGTCAATAGACTCTACGCCGGCAAGCAAACGCAGACTTCTGTTCTAGCCAGAGATGCTTCAGGAGCTACTTGAAGCAAATCGGCCACGACAATACAGACGAGTGTTCTTTGTGCGGCAGAGAAACGCCAACCACATCATCTTCGAGTGTGGGTCAGGCAGGAACTGGAGGATAGCATGGGCAGACCTATGACGGTGGACAGCCTGATCAGGAACATGTTGGACACCGCAGAAATGTGGAAAGCAACCAGCACCTTTGCAGCAGAAGTAATGCTGGAACTCGGGAGAGCAGAGGAAGTTTAGGTAGCAACAACATGCCTGTGAAACAGTGCTTTGAAGCCGTTCCGTAAGCCATCTACACTACCTAATCATCACGTATCCCTCCAACTACATCCTAAGCGTAAAATTTAATATATTTATTAGACGATATCATGTTAATAAACAGAATAAAAAAAAAAACATACACAAGGCTGTGTGTAAGTGGCCTTTTGAATACTAGCACAGCTAGGAGGCACGGGGATCTAATTGCTCGGAGAGGTGCCTCTAGTAGGCGAAAAGATTCTGAATGCTATTAGCCTGGCAATGCCCAGATCGATTCCATTCCTGGGTAATTAAAGCAACTCGTGACCTCCGGTAGTGGCCATGGATAGGGGCTGCACACCCGTAACGTGCCTAGCTAACATAAGAAGGCGACTGTGACTGGGACCAGTAACGTCTTAGGTTGCGAACACTGGACAACCCCATGAGATTAGACGACCCCTGGGCTGACGGTCGACAGTATTCTAGCATCTCAGTAAACGGAGTGAAATCTGGTTGAAATGACTGCTAGGGTAGTGCTGTTACCGCCTCCGTCCAGTTAAAGCATGGCAAATCTCCAAGCACGCTCCTCGACTCGTCTTTGGCAATATAGGTTCAGGTGTAATATTCCTGCGGCCATTTTGTCCCTCATAATACCGCTCCAGGAAGTCAGAGCAGCACACGACGGATTCGTGAGAGCGAAAATGAATGGAATCACCGTTTACCTCGTCATAGCCGGAGACTTTAACGCGAAAGGGACCACCCTGCTAAATGAGTTCGCGTCTATCGGCTTGGGCCTTGCAAACGATGGGCAGGAGCTCACGTACTGCAAGGCCGATAGAGGCTCTATTATAGACCTCACCCCGCTCAGCAGCTCACTTTATAGGCTATCTACATGGAAAGTCAGCAATGAATTTACGTTCAGCGACCACCAAGCAGTACATTTAGAGATTCATGGGAGAGGATGGAGAAACCAGCAGCCGAAAACAACAGGCCCCAAATGGAAGGACAACTACCTAGACGAGGCAACCTACACGGATTCCCGGCTCCATGCTCAATGGACTTGGACGAAGTCAGCAGCAAACAAGGCACCTCATGGAAAACATCTCGGATGCGACTTATTCGTGCCCAGTAGGAAGCCAAACAGAAGAGCTGCTGGTGGAACGTGGAAATCAGCGACCTAAGGAAGGCATGCCTATGTGCGAGAAGGCGGTTTCAACGAGCCTGAGGCCGCCCAGACTTTGCATCTAGGCTGGAAGACCTGCAGGTAGCCATGCGAGACCTCAAGAGAAGTATCAAACAAAGCAAATCCAGCTGCTTCTAGCAAATATGCGATGAGGCCGATATAAGCCGGCGTACAAGGTCGTCACGAGAAAGATTCGTAGCTAGGGAGCAATCCGCGTGACCTGCATTTCCGCACTTGCCACTAAAGTTCAGGCACTGTTCCCCCAGCACCCACGATTGGAGGCCGCCAACTGATCTCGTAGCACTGAGATTGCGCAGCAGGTGTCGGCAAACGAAGTGGTGGTGGCAATCAAACAACTAGGCGACAAGAAGACCCAGGCCCAGATGGTGTGCCAAAAAAGACGCTAAAGTTAGCCATGTTGACGAAACTCGACGCCTTTGCCAAAACATACTAGATGTGTACAGAACGGTGTATTTCCTAAGCGATGAAAGCGAAAGAAATACATCCTTCTACCGAAGGGGCAAAAGCCAATAGAGGAACCTTCGGGATACAGGCCAATCTGCCTACTGGACACGGCGGGAAAGGTCGTGGAGAGGATCATGTACAACTGACTAATGAGTGTTTTTAAAGAAAAAGAGGCCATGTCAAAACAGCAATATGGACTTCAAAAGGCAACATCTACTGCCGATGCAATTAAGGCGGTGGTTGATATTGCAGCTAAAGCAATAGAGGTAACCCGATGGAGGTGGGGAGACAAGGAGTATTGCGCGGTGATTACGTTGGACATCCGTAATGCGGCAGCGAATGCAGCCACAAGAAGCGTGGCCAGATGGATGTGTGATGCTAGCGTGGAGTAAGCAGGCCACAAATAAGAGGCTGTGCTTATCACAAGCCGCAAGATAGTTGAGTCTACTAGATTCGAGGTAGACAACGTTAGTATTGAGTCAAAGGCTTCCATCAAATATCTGGAGGTCATGCTATAACAAGAGGACTAGCTTTTGACAACATTTATATAACGTTAGTCAGAAACCAGCCAAAATGCATGCGGCCCTTCCGAGAATGCTACCTAACATAGGGAAACCCAGGACAGGTAGACGTCGGCTCCTCGCGAGAGTTGTAGCCTCCATTCCATTGTATGCAGCACCGATATGGGTATCAGCAGTAGCAAGCCAGAAATGCCTCAGAAGGAAGCTGGCAGTCCCTTACAGGCTCAGCGAGGAAACTGGCGGAAACTTAAGCAGGCAAAATAGCGATGGACGATGCTGTCGCAATAGACGTCATCCGGAGATCGGAGAGAGCAGCATCAATGGCGACCTGGCAGGAAAGATAGAATGTGGCCAATAAAGGGGGATGGACACACCAACTAATTCCGCATGGAGCAATGGACCAACAAACGGAAAAGGAGAAATGAACCTTCACCTAATGCAGTTTTGTACTGGACATGGTGGAAACATGAAGTATCTTCATAGACTCAACCATAAGGAAACTCCAGAGTGCCCGAATTGCCCAAATATGGACGAGGACCCCGAAAACATGCTGTACTACTGTCCGAGGTGCAGAAATACAGTAGGATTTGTGCCCCACCTGAAGGGCTACTGAGGTTCATGCTGGAAAGCAATCATAATTGGAAAGATCTGAGCCAGCTCATTTTAGGCATCCAGACGGATCTGAGACGATGCGAAAAAGAGCGGCAAAGAACAGAGATAGCCTAGAATAGGCAACCCATCCCCGCGAAGTAATACTTTGCGGTGATCCCGCGGGGATTGTGATGTGTTTGTGTGTGTGTAGTGTGTACGTAATGTTTGCCTAGTCGCTGTGGACCACCGCTTGTCTTGTGCTGCACTAGCCATTGGGCTAGGCGTTCCACTGGCTAAGGAGATCTACCGGTGTATAGATGATTTCGGGGGTCGTGCTCTTCTCGCTTAAGCTCGTCGGATGGGGCGTGAATTCTTTCCCTGGTCATACTATACTGACACCATCAATGTAATAAATAAGTGCACTTTCTGTAGTTATTATGAAAAGGCTAAAGGGTTAATCTGTATGTTCCACTTGAACGAATTAATAGTTGTCAAACTGATAATAATGAATTAGAGTACTGAAGGTGTTTGTAGTACCCTGTTCTCTACCCACCCTACCTTGGCGGCACCTTTAAGCTGTCTTGGGCCGATCCTAATTTAAGATTACTTTCGTTATAATGGCTATGCATAATAGCGTCCATATCGTACCGGCGATGAACAAAGCATTCATTTATTTCACTGCAATTAACCGTGACTACATATCTTTATCAATTGATTATAGCAAACTAGCAAATAAAGAGAAAGGAATTTCTTAAATGCAAAAAGAAAGAACAGCTGTATTGCCCTGACTTAACAATGATCGCAAACAGTCATACGAACTACAAACTACGCGTGTTCTTGCCAGGCCGTTATTGACTCACGTACGTTCCCTCGCTGTGCTCGTTGGGCCCATCGATGAAGAAGCGGAATGCTGTAGATCCGGATTGAAAAATATATATGTTTAAATTCATTTGATTATGCGACAAGATATGGCAGATTGGGCTATTCTCTTTTGGGCAGTTTTACAAAAATGGTGTGCGTGTTGTAAAACCAAATAGAAAATGAACTATTATTAATATATAGATAGAAAATTTATTAAATGTCAAGATAACAGCTGCGATACTGTACGAATGGCTTACGGACACACTTTCACTACACCTAAAGTCACACCCTTCGGCTAGTCTCGGTTCACTTTGTGCCACAGAAGCTTATGAAAGGCGCTCGCAAGCACTAGCCAGCGTCGGTAACGTGGCGGCTGCGTAGGACGGTTAGGTAGGACGGTGGCGACGGTTCAGGTGTTGTTGCCAATAGCATCAAGTTAGGGCTTGTAGGATTAGTTGGCCGGCCGGTCTCGTCCGCAAATGTGCAAGCACACGAAAGGGGGCAGCGCGAAAGCGCTTGCAGAAGCCGGCCGGTCACGTGACTTAGTTTTTACCACTGTAACACAAATTTTGGTAAACTCAAATATGACTTAGATTCGCATCCCAATATCACCTTTCACTATTTATTCGGCTCGCCACTCAATGCTTCTCTAATTTGGAAACGATCGCTTTGTGACTGTCTCGTGATTAGAGAACTTGAGCTTTGCTTTTTATAAAAGAACGGTGTCTTACATAACGGCAACGAGTTAGAAACACTGTTTCAAACTACTAAATTTTGCAGTTGCTAATCGAGACTTGCGATTGAAAGTGAATTTGGCTTCGTCCAATTCTTTATGAGCAGCCTAGTCGAATATTTTAGAAGTAGAGGGGAGACAGTTAGAGCGAGGATAACGGTAAACTGGCGTGATTGTTCATTCGTCTGCTTTGCGCTGCTTGCAGGTGCGTGGGAGCGTATTAATAAGCATGGAAGCACATGTACATGCTGACGTATTCAATTCGCCGTGAAGGGGAACGAATTCGCCTGATCATTTGCCGCTTAACAAGAAAAGGGTATCGAGAGGTACGTCCGAACACTAACCAACTTGTCCATTGGTCATTGCAAAACAGCTTATGATTTGAAAGTCTCATCTTGAGAACTCATAATCTAAAGAAGACCGAGGACATTGCCAAGTTTGATATCTTCTAAATGATAAACTCCCATAGACTTTCCTGTTTCATTTTGAAGCTCGTAATAGTTAAAACTAAGTGTTTTAATTTCTTTGGCTGTCAAGAATACTGGTGCTAGTTTACTACTGAACTTCTTTCCAGCATTGCCTTGCGCGAAATTGCGGGCACAGACAGTATCGTCAATCTGCAATTGAATCTTTGGCTTTGGTGCGTGCAAGCTGCAATACATAGGGGCGACTTAATGGAATGTCATCGGTCCGGACATTTAGTTTGCGCAAAAGCTCATAATCTTTGCCATTACAAATCATATTTTTCCCGAAATTTAAAAGTTATGGGGAATGCCCTTATAGACCAGCGGGCTAATCGCCCCGGCAAGTATTTTTATACCCTGAACGCATTAAAAATGGGTATAAGGGTATATTGTATTTGTGCAAAATCCGCATGAATGTAACAGGCAGAAGGAAGCATCTCTGACCCCATAAAATATATATATTCTTGAACAGCACCAATAGCCGAGTCGATCTAGCCATGTCCATCTATCTGTCTGTCCGTCTGTCAGTCCGTCCGTCTATCCGTATGTATGAACGCAAGCATCTCAGAACCTATAAGAGATAGAGACTTGAAATTTTAGATGTAGGTGCTCCTAGTCCCTGCGCATATCGAGTTTGTTTCCGATAATCGATAACTTACTCAATAGATAAAAATCGATATCGATCTCCTGTTTTTTGGGCAATTTTGGTAAATAATAAGAGCTAGAGTCACCAAACTTGACATATAGCTTCTAAAATAGAATATATATATGTATGTATTTGATGTTGGAAGAAGAGGGTTCAGGGTATCCCCTAGTCAGGAGCTCCCGACTTCCGAACCTCTTACTTGTTGATTCATTAGCCACTGCAGAGATGCATGAGCAGTGATTACTGAAAATTCTTGAACCTCCACATACGCACGAAATTTCGGAATACCCTTAATGACCGCTAAGCACTCCAGCTCAGTTACCGAGAAGTTGCTCTGTTACTTGGTCAGCTTATTGGACATGTACGGTAGCGCTATGGGTAGTTCGGTGCCGTCTTCGTTCGTTTGAGCCAGGACGCATCCAAGTCCATATTGACTGGCGTCGCACAACAAAAGGAACGGTCTAGCAAAATCGGGGGTGCTGAGTATGGGTGAGGAAATTAGCTTACATTTTTAGTGCCTAAATGCTTGATCGGCTTCGTTCGTCCAGGTGAATGTCTTGCTTTTTCGTAACAGTTCCGTCAGCGCAAGAGCTACCGTAGTGTGACTCTCGACGAAGCGGCTGTTTAACTGTGGTCGGTACCGGAAATTGGATAATGGCTATAACCGTATCCTGATCCGTTCTTAACTGTCCATATCCGATTATAAAACCAAGGTACTTTATCTCGGTCATACAGAACTTGGATTTGGCGATATTATTGGTCAAGTTAGATTGTCGCAGATAGCTGGCTGTTTCCCTTAAGATTGTCATGTCAGGGCAATGTCGCTGCTTTATAGGTTTGGACTCCCCAACATCGATACAGTGCTCGATTAGACTGGTGCGTCCTAAGCCTATCTGTTCAAAATAGGGAAGTTCTGAAATGACATTATCCAGCTCTCGCTGCTGTTGTTCGGATAGTAAATGCACTTTCGGTGGGTCTCACGTATCGTCATCTCTCCCGACATCTAACTCTGATACGCTTTGGGAGTCTTGAAGCATATTTTTTACCAATCCGATATCCTAGATGGACGCTTTGTTTAAGGCCGGGGATAATGTAAAACTCAACTTACATTGTGATTCCTCGATATGTAATATTAGTGATCAGACTGCCCACTACAGAGCACTCCGAATTGTTAGCCGTTTTTACGCGGCCAGAACATTTCTGGGTCTTTGGGTGTACTTGAAAATGGACAGCAGCTTCACTGTCTATGCAGCAATTAGTAGCGCCCGATACGAGAAGAGCTATATATTCTGCGTCTTATATTTTTATTTCAGTGTACAGACGATTGTCGGCGCTCAAAAATATAGCTGTAACTAACTTTTTACGGATTAGACGGATTCTCTTCCAGAATGCTCGCATTCGTAATGTTGAACGTTTGGGTGGTTTATGTCGCTCACAGCTGTCTACATTGCCAAAAATACGGTTTCTAGCGGACGTATAGTGCGCTAACCTGACATGCAAGGGTAGGTATAGTTTACTAGTGGAATACACTAATTTGTCATGTGGCGTCATGTTTCGTCAGGCCCTCAGTTGAAATAAGGGCCTGCTCGAGAATGTTTTGTTTTACTTGGTTCGATGCGACAGCACAGATGATGTCTGCGCATCCACTTTGCAGTTTTCCGGCCCCTTTGGCCCCGCATCCATAACAAAATATGGTTCTCGGTTCAAGACATTGGTCATAGCGATGACCGAATCTACCGCAGTTCCAACACATTATACCTTTATGCTGTATTGCAGAAATTTCCAATTGCTTATCTAGTTCTGAGATATAGGGCCGGTGTGATCTGACGGTTTGAGGTTTGTTTTGCTTACAAAATTGCTTATGAGACCGTATTTGATTACGCAGTCGCGCTAGCGTGGCTATATTTAAATACATCAGCTCATAGCGAAGCGACGACTTGGAATTCAGCACTGAAAGGTGTACTAATGACTCTTCATATATGGGATTACGTAAACGGCTTACGAGCTTTTCAAGCTCGAATTAAAATTCTTCGATAGCTTCCCTATCTCCTTGCCGTCTACCGTTTATGGCTTCCCAGATATCCATATCAGTTTCTATATAATAGAACTTCTTTCGAAATTCCTGGCAAAAGGTATTCCATGTAAAATTTGGATTGCTACGATGGAATTTAAAGAACCACTCGTTGGCTTTGCCTCCAAGGAGCAAATGCAAATGGTCGCACAAAAGACTGTGTAGATAATCCGTCTCTGGCTCCGTCAAACTTTAAACGCCAGTCCTGAATTATATTCGACACCTTATCGGGCGGAATAGTCGGATAAGCTGGATAAAACGGAGTATTGTTACTGCCCCGACTTTCACACGTATTAGCTGAAGGCGCAACTCTCTCTGCTGAGGGAGTTGGTTGGGATAGCAGCCATTTGCGTTCTGATTATTTCAGTCAATCCCAAACATCAAGAAGGCCGGTTGCATGTTCTTTATGAGGACCTTTGAACTTCTCAAAAATTCAACCACTGTAACAGGCTCTCTGGTCGACTAAACAGATAAATACTATTTGTAATCGTAAGTTCGGTTTTTATAAAAGAACGGTGTCTTACATAACGGCAACGAGTTAGAAACACTGTTTCAAACTACTAAATTTTGCAGTTGCTAATCGAGACTTGCGATTGAAAGTGAATTTGGCTTCGTCCAATTCTTTATGAGCAGCCTAGTCGAATATTTTAGAAGTAGAGGGGAGACAGTTAGAGCGAGGATAACGGTAAACTGGCGTGATTGTTCATTCGTCTGCTTTGCGCTGCTTGCAGGTGCGTGGGAGCGTATTAATAAGCATGGAAGCACATGTACATGCTGACGTATTCAATTCGCCGTGAAGGGGAACGAATTCGCCTGATCATTTGCCGCTTAACAAGAAAAGGGTATCGAGAGATACGTCCGAACACTAACCAACTTGTCCATTGGTCATTGCAAAACAGCTTATGATTTGAAAGTCTCATCTTGAGAACTCATAATCTAAAGAAGACCGAGGACATTGCCAAGTTTGGTATCTTCTAAATGATAAACTCCCATAGACTTTCCTGTTTCATTTTGAAGCTCGTAATAGTTAAAACTAAGTGTTTTAATTTCTTTGGCTGTCAAGAATACTGGTGCTAGTTTACTACTGAACTTCTTTCCAGCATTGCCTTGCGCGAAATTGCGGGCACAGACAGTATCGTCAATCTGCAATTGAATCTTTGGCTTTGGTGCGTGCAAGCTGCAATACATAGGGGCGACTTAATGGAATGTCATCGGTCCGGACATTTAGTTTGCGCAAAAGCTCATAATCTTTGCCATTACAAATCATATTTTTCCCGAAATTTAAAAGTTATGGGGAATGCCCTTATAGACCAGCGGGCTAATCGCCCCGGCAAGTATTTTTATACCCTGAACGCATTAAAAATGGGTATAAGGGTATATTGTATTTGTGCAAAATCCGCATGAATGTAACAGGCAGAAGGAAGCATCTCTGACCCCATAAAATATATATATTCTTGAACAGTACCAATAGCCGAGTCGATCTAGCCATGTCCATCTATCTGTCTGTCCGTCTGTCAGTCCGTCCGTCTATCCGTATGTATGAACGCAAGCATCTCAGAACCTATAAGAGATAGAGACTTGAAATTTTAGATGTAGGTGCTCCTAGTCCCTGCGCATATCGAGTTTGTTTCCGATAATCGATAACTTACTCAATAGATAAAAATCGATATCGATCTCCTGTTTTTTGGGCAATTTTGGTAAATAATAAGAGCTAGAGTCACCAAACTTGACATATAGCTTCTAAAATAGAATATATATATGTATGTATTTGATGTTGGAAGAAGAGGGTTCAGGGTATCCCCTAGTCAGGAGCTCCCGACTTCCGAACCTCTTACTTGTTGATTCATTAGCCACTGCAGAGATGCATGAGCAGTGATTACTGAAAATTCTTGAACCTCCACATACGCACGAAATTTCGGAATACCCTTAATGACCGCTAAGCACTCCAGCTCAGTTACCGAGAAGTTGCTCTGTTACTTGGTCAGCTTATTGGACATGTACGGTAGCGCTATGGGTAGTTCGGTGCCGTCTTCGTTCGTTTGAGCCAGGACGCATCCAAGTCCATATTGACTGGCGTCGCACAACAAAAGGAACGGTCTAGCAAAATCGGGGGTGCTGAGTATGGGTGAGGAAATTAGCTTACATTTTTAGTGCCTAAATGCTTGATCGGCTTCGTTCGTCCAGGTGAATGTCTTGCTTTTTCGTAACAGTTCCGTCAGCGCAAGAGCTACCGTAGTGTGACTCTCGACGAAGCGGCTGTTTAACTGTGGTCGGTACCGGAAATTGGATAATGGCTATAACCGTATCCTGATCCGTTCTTAACTGTCCATATCCGATTATAAAACCAAGGTACTTTATCTCGGTCATACAGAACTTGGATTTGGCGATATTATTGGTCAAGTTAGATTGTCGCAGATAGCTGGCTGTTTCCCTTAAGATTGTCATGTGAGAGTGAAAGTCATCGGAATGGACCAGAAGGTCATCTAAATAGACGAAAACTCTTGTGCGTAAATGCGCTGGGATTACCTGATCCATCAATCGGCAAAGGGTCTGAGCTGCATTACAAAGTCCGAATGGCATGACTTTGTATTGGTACAGCGGACGGTTGGGCACGGTAAATGCTGTGTATTGACGGGATTTCTCTTCTAGTGGTATTTGCCAAAACGCGTGTTTCATGTCCAGCCCGATAATAAAACGAGCTGGAGGTAGTCGGCTTAGGGTGCCGTCAATGTGCTGAAGTGGGTACGCGTCTTTGCGAGTACATTTGTTCACTTCCCTCGAGTCTAGACATATGCGAACCTTTTCTTCCTTCTTCACTAGTACGCAATTACTGCTCCATGGACTTTTGGACACTTCGATAAAATCCATAGACAGCATATTTTCTATTTCATTGAACATGAATTTCTCCTTAGCGGGAGATACAGGGCAATGTCGCTGCTTTATAGGTTTGGACTCCCCAACATCGATACAGTGCTCGATTAGACTGGTGCGTCCTAAGCCTATCTGTTCAAAAGAGGGAAGTTCTGAAATGACATTATCCAGCTCTCGCTGCTGTTGTTCGGATAGTAAATGCACTTTCGGTGGGTCTCACGTATCGTCATCTCTCCCGACATCTAACTCTGATACGCTTTGGGAGTCTTGAAGCATATTTTTTACCAATCCGATATCCTAGATGGACGCTTTGTTTAAGGCCGGGGATAATGTAAAACTCAACTTACATTGTGATTCCTCGATATGTAATATTAGTGATCAGACTGCCCACTACAGAGCACTCCGAATTGTTAGCCGTTTTTACGCGGCCAGAACATTTCTGGGTCTTTGGGTGTACTTGAAAATGGACAGCAGCTTCACTGTCTATGCAGCAATTAGTAGCGCCCGATACGAGAAGAGCTATATATTCTGCGTCTTATATTTTTATTTCAGTGTACAGACGATTGTCGGCGCTCAAAAATATAGCTGTAACTAACTTTTTACGGATTAGACGGATTCTCTTCCAGAATGCTCGCATTCGTAATGTTGAACGTTTGGGTGGTTTATGTCGCTCACAGCTGTCTACATTGCCAAAAATACGGTTTCTAGCGGACGTATAGTGCGCTAACCTGACATGCAAGGGTAGGTATAGTTTACTAGTGGAATACACTAATTTGTCATGTGGCGTCATGTTTCGTCAGGCCCTCAGTTGAAATAAGGGCCTGCTCGAGAATGTTTTGTTTTACTTGGTTCGATGCGACAGCACAGATGATGTCTGCGCATCCACTTTGCAGTTTTCCGGCCCCTTTGGCCCCGCATCCATAACAAAATATGGTTCTCGGTTCAAGACATTGGTCATAGCGATGACCGAATCTACCGCAGTTCCAACACATTATACCTTTATGCTGTATTGCAGAAATTTCCAATTGCTTATCTAGTTCTGAGATATAGGGCCGGTGTGATCTGACGGTTTGAGGTTTGTTTTGCTTACAAAATTGCTTATGAGACCGTATTTGATTACGCAGTCGCGCTAGCGTGGCTATATTTAAATACATCAGCTCATAGCGAAGCGACGACTTGGAATTCAGCACTGAAAGGTGTACTAATGACTCTTCATATATGGGATTACGTAAACGGCTTACGAGCTTTTCAAGCTCGAATTAAAATTCTTCGATAGCTTCCCTATCTCCTTGCCGTCTACCGTTTATGGCTTCCCAGATATCCATATCAGTTTCTATATAATAGAAGTTCTTTCGAAATTCCTGGCAAAAGGTATTCCATGTAAAATTTGGATTGCTACGATGGAATTTAAAGAACCACTCGTTGGCTTTGCCTCCAAGGAGCAAATGCAAATGGTCGCACAAAAGACTGTGTAGATAATCCGTCTCTGGCTCCGTCAAACTTTAAACGCCAGTCCTGAATTATATTCGACACCTTATCGGGCGGAATAGTCGGATAAGCTGGATAAAACGGAGTATTGTTACTGCCCCGACTTTCACACGTATTAGCTGAAGGCGCAACTCTCTCTGCTGAGGGAGTTGGTTGGGATAGCAGCCATTTGCGTTCTGATTATTTCAGTCAATCCCAAACATCAAGAAGGCCGGTTGCATGTTCTTTATGAGGACCTTTGAACTTCTCAAAAATTCAACCACTGTAACAGGCTCTCTGGTCGACTAAACAGATAAATACTATTTGTAATCGCAAGTTCGGTGCTGTTCTGTTACCATAACTACAATTTGACAAGCGGCTGTGTCAGGTATTCAAAACAGCAATTTCCAAATTTGAATGCAAATTGCGAACTGGTAGATCCGTTCTGGTCGATCAACCCAGTGGACTCAGTTGTTATCGCGTTTTCACGGACGGATGTCTGGCCTCGATAACATCGAATACAAAAAAAACCGGTTTCGTGAGTAGAAAAAATTTGCTAGTTAATTGGATGGATTAACCAGAGCATGTTGCCACCTTGTACTCATGAATCACTCTTCAACCTTGTGGGCCAAAATTTGTTGTTGGCTTTTCGGACCCAACGTTGGGCACCAATTACTTCATGTATTGTGTGCGTAGTGCTTGATTAGTCCCTGAGGACCACCGCTATTCTTGTACTGCACTAGCCATTGGGCTAGGCGTACCACTGGCTAAGGAGATCTACCGGTGTATAGATGATTTCGGGGGTCGTGCTCTTCTTGCTTTTGCTGCTTAAGCTCGTCGGATGGGACGTGAATTCTTTCCCTGGTCATACTATACTGACACCATCAATGTAATAAATAAGTGCACTTTCTGTAGTCATTATGAAAAGGCTAAAGGGTTAATCTGTATGTTCCACTTGAACGAATTAATAGTTGTCAAACTGATAATAATAAATTAGAGTACTGAAGGTGTTGGTAGTACCCTGTTCTCTACCCACCCTACCTTGGCGGCACCTTTAAGCTGTCTTGGGCCGATCCTAATTCTAGATCACTTTCGTTCTAATGGCTATTCATAATAGCGTCCATGTCGTACCGGCGATGAACAAAGCATTCATTTATTTAATTAACCGTGACTACATATCTTTATCAATTGATTATAGCAAACTAGCAAATAAAGAGAAAGGAATTTCTTAAATGCAAAAAGAAAGAACAGCTGTATTGCCCTGACTTAACAATGGTCGCAAACAGTCATACGAACTACAAACTACGCGTGTACTTGCCAGTTATTGACTCACATACATTCCCTCGCTGTGCTCGTTAGGCCCATCGATGCAGAAGCGGAATGCTATAGATCCGGATTGAAATATATATATGTTTAAATTCATTTGATTGTGCGACAAGATATGGCAGATTGGGCTATTCTCTTTTGGGCAGTTTTACAAAAATGGTGTGTGTGTTTTAAAACTAAATATAAAATGAACTATTATTAATATATAGATAGAAAATTTATTAAATGTCAAGATAACAGCTGCGATACTGTACGAATGGCTTACGGACACACTTTCACTACGCCTAAAGTCACACCCTCCGGCCAGTCTCGGTTCACTTTGTGCCACAGAAATTTATGAAAGGCGCTCACAAGCACTAGCCAGCGTCGGTACCGTGGCGGCTGCGTAGGACGGAAAGCTGGTGGCGACGGTTCAGGTGTTGTTGCCAATGTCATCAATTTAGGGCTTGTATGTCACACCCTTCGTGTCACGTGTGCGTGAACAGTTCAGTGGATCCCTGGCTCTTAAAAAAAAAATATCGTGGGATTAATTGGCCGGCTGGTCACGTCCGCAATTGTGCAAGCACATGAAATGGGGGCAGCGCGAAAGCGCTTGCAGAAGCCGGCCGGTCCCGTGACTTAGTTTAAACCGCTGTAACACAAATTTTGATTAACTCCAATATGACTTAGATTCGCATACCAATATCACCTTTCGCTATTTATTCGGCTCGCTACTCAATGCTTCTGCATTTGGAAACAATTGCTTTGTGGCTGTCTCGTGATTAGAGAATTCGAGCTTTGCTTTTTATAAAAGAACGGTGTCTTACATAACGCCCACGAGTTAGAAAAACTGGGTGAGTTTATTACGTAGGTGTTGACGGAGTCAGCGAATCGTGCATACGGTTGGCTCGGGCCATCAACATCTTACAAAGATTTTCACTCTATGCCGTGAGCAAAAAAAAACAAACAAAAACAAGTAAGAGGTTCTAGTCGGGAGCTCCCGACTAGGGAATACGCTGAAGCCTCTTCTTTCAACATCAAATGCATATATATATTCTATTTTAGAAGCTTTATGTCAAGTTTGGTGACTCTAGCTCTTATAATTTACCAAAATTGCCCAAAAAACAGGATATCGATATCGATTGCTTGGAAACGGAATAATTTATCGATTATCGGAAAAAAATTCAATTTGCGCGGGAACTAGGAGCATCTACATCTAAAATTTCAAATGTCTCTAGCTCTTATATGTTCTGAGATCCTTGCGTTCATACATAAGGACGGACGGTCGGACGGACGGACGGACGGACAGACAGACGGACGGACATGGCTAGATCGACTCGGCTATTGATGCTGATCGAGAATATATGTATATACTTTATGGGGTCGGAGAAGCTTCCTTCTGCTTGTTACATACATTTGGATTTTGCACAAATACAATATACCCTTATACCCATTTTTAATGGGTTCAGGGTATAAAAACGCGAAAGAAAGGTTATCTTCGGCACGCCGAAGATCTAATACCCTTGCAGACCCAACCTTTTCATAATTCTTGTAGTGCTTTGCCCGTATCTAAGAAGCACAGCGAAAATAGTTAATGCCGAGTTTGGTCAATATATCTTGATAAACCAAAAAGGTTTTTAATCAAAAATCCAGTTTTGGACAAATCGTTCCTATGGCAGATATATGATATAGTAGTCCGATCTTAATAGGATTTTGCATATATATGAGGAGCATAGTAAAACTAATAAATGCCGAGTTTGGTCAAGGTATTTTTAAACACAATGTTTTTTTATACAAGAACTAAATTTTGACCGATCGTTCTTATGGCAGCTATATGATATAAGGGTCCGATCTTAATAGGATTATTTATATATATGAGGAGCATAGTAAAACTAATAAGTGCCGAGTTTGGTCAAGGTATCTTGAAAAACAAAATGTTTTTTCATACAACTTAATTTTCGACCGGTCGCTCCTATGGCAGCTATATGATATAGTGGTCCGATCCAGCTGGGTTTGACATATGTGCTGCGTGCAACAGAAAAAGGGACTTCTGCAAAGTTTCATTAATATGGCTTTAAAACTGAGACACAAGTTCCTAGAAACAGACAGACGGACAGACGGAAATGGCTATATCGACTCGGCTGCTGATGCTGAGCAAAAATATATATACTTTATGGGGTCGGCGACGTCTCCTTCTATGCGCTACATATTTCACGGCAAAATTATAATACCCTCTGCAAGGGTATAAAAAACACATACACACATGGGCTTAATACACCGTGCAGTTCAGTCCTGGGGTGGCGTCTACAGCTTTATGACCCCGGTGATGGGTGTGCAGGCGTCTCCTCGGCGTGCTTTTTGTGAGCTCTTGTTAGTTTTACCGTTCAAATTTAGTAGCCGTCTCGCGAAGCCATTTGTGCAATTGGTTGCATTCACTCTAATAGATGTTATTAGTGTTGCCTAGCGCAGTTCACAGCCACAGCTGATCTGCACTGTAGAACCAAGTTGTTCGTAGCAAAAACAACAACCACGCCACAAGCTGTCTAGGAAAGCTGGCAGAAATTACAGCTTACTTTCGGGATTAGGCTGTTCTCGCTAAGCTGGTAAGCTTCGTTATCAAAACGCGCTTAAGATCAGGCAAAGTAGTTGGTAACGGTGCACACTTTCGGCTCCAGGGCAAAAAAGAGCATAAGGCTGCGGAACAGACCAATTTCCAACACCCCCGCCGCGGCGGTGCCCATAACTCCCAGCGGTCAAAAGCGTGAAGGAAAGGAAGCTCGTAGACCACTGTTAGTTAGAGTAGGTGCCCATATGGGAGAAATTTGGAGGATGAGCTGCAGGCCTTTTTGTGCCGCTCTGCGCTGCAGCGATCACCGCCGCACCAGGCGGTCACGCCAGTGCAGCAGAGAGTGTCTTCGTCGTCCCCGGCAAAAACGAGTGAAGAGCTGCCAAGAACACCGAGAGGCCAGCTCGAAAAGACAGGCATAGTCCCAGACGGCTTAACGGCGCTGTTCAACGGATATCGCCACATTAAGGGGCGGATGCGAGAGAAGTTCGCGAAAGCAGAAAACCTGCAGAAGTTGGTACTCAAGCTCTGTGCGCCTCAAACGAAGTTCGACGAGGCGCAAATGACGCCGTCATTAGCCAAACGAAGTGAACCGAACGTGCTAAAAACGCGCCCCACAAAGCTCCGAGCCCAAAAAGATTCAAACACAACCAAACGGCCGAGGGATGGCATGCCAGAGTAGCTAAGAACTCCCTGAAAGAAGGCTAAACGCCATGGTCAAACTCAACGGAGCAGGCGGTATTCACGTAGAGACCGCGAAGTGCTATTTTCTGCTGCGCCTCAATAGAAAGCCGTAGCAGTCCACACATGAGCTCAAGAAACTGTGGGAAAGGCCTTGGGTGACCGGGCTATATTAAACAAGTACGAGGTTCTAGTCGGGAGCTCCCGACTAGGGGTACCCTGAACCCTCTTATTCCAACACCAAATAAATTAATAAAAAAAGTTCTCTTGGCAGGGCTCGAATTTGCAACTGACCGCATTACTTACTGTCGACTTTACTCAACAGCCACACCAGCAAAAAAAAAAAATAATAATACTTTCCCCGGTAGGGCTCGAACTCGCGACAGACCGCTATGCCTCTACTCAGCAGCCACACCAACAATTAAGTACTTATGATAAAAAAAGGAACTAAAATAACATTACAAAAAAAAGATGCAATTACCATGCTATTAGAATGCGAAGCAGACGCGCATGATTGCGTGTGTGTGTGTACATGTTTACAGAAATTCTTAAAGCTGCTGCCCCATTCAATTGCGCAGTTGCATATAACTTTGGTTTTTCTTAACCGATCTTTATGAAATTTTCTACAGTATATCTTATTGTACCATAGAATATTTGTGTATTCTGTAAAAATCAATTGCATTTAAATTGTGGTTTAAATTGGTTGGCAATAAAAGTTGGGTTATTAACTTGATTTATAGCTCTGCGGTGGTAGCGGGGAGGTGGCGATAGGTATGATATCAAAGATACTTGAAATATCTATAATATTCTAGAAGCAACATATCATGTTTGGTGGCTCTAGCTCTTATTATTTACCAAAATTGCCCAAAAAACAGGATATCGATATCGATTCTTATTGATTGCTTGGAAACGGAGTAAGTTATTGATTATCGGAAACAAACTCGATCTGCGCGGGAAGGAGCATCTACATCTAAAATTTCAAGTCTCTAGCTCTTATAGGTTCTGAGATCCTTTGGTTCATACATACGGACGGACAGACAGACGGACATGGCTAGATCGACTCGGCTATTGTTGCTGATCAAGAATATATATACTTTATGGGGTCGGAGAAGCTTCCTTCTGCCTGTTACATACATTTGGATTTTGCACAAATACAATATACCCTTATACCCATTTTTAATGGGTTCAGGGTATAAAAATGAAAAGTCCCAGGTTGAGGTGAGGGACCTGAATGAGCTGGCGACGAAGGAAGAAGTGCTCGAAGTGGTTGAAAATGCCTTAAAAGGCGACTCCCCGTCGTTTGAAGCCATCAATTCGGCTAGCAAAGGGCCTCAATCCCTCCCAGCGTCTAAAGCCCGGAAGCTAGTCGAGATGGCCAAGGTGGGGATTGGTTGGGTGGTCTGCCGAATTCGTGCAATCCACCAACCAAAGCGATGCTTTATATGTCAGGATTCCGGGCACATTGCGGCGCACTGTACCAATGGAAATGACCTGAAAGGCCCATGCTTCAGATGCGGCGATACAGACCACGAAGCAATAAATGGCTCAAAGCCACCAAAATGTAGCCTTTGCACACGGAAAGCCGAAAACTCAACGGACCACGCTACAGGCACCTTTAAGTGTCTGGCGTACCGCGACGCAATTCGCAAAATTAAATGTTAAGGTTACTTCAAAAAATCCGGTCTGTAATCGATATTGCCATTATCAGCGAACCTCACCAACGGGAGACCATCTGCCCAAAAATATAGACCGCGGATTAAGATAGAAAAATCTGCGATCTGGGTATGTGGTGACCCTTCGACATCGCTGCCGAATACAAAGTTCTTTACTGGGTTTGTACACTACGACGTCCTGTGGACTTACAGCTGCTACCTGCTCGCGAGCATGCAACTTGGCAAATTTCAAGCTGCATTAGACGCATTAGAAGACGACGCAGGGGGTCGGAAGATCATAATAGCTTCAACGCCTGGGCAGTGGATTGGAGCAACCAGGCAACTACCGCAAGAGGTCGTGCCCCGTTGGACAGCTTCGCAGCCCTGGATATAGCCTTGTTAAACTCCGGGTAGGAAAACACCTTTAGTCAGGGTGGTATCGGATCAAAAATCGATCTTACCTTCGCAAGCTGGTCACTTTTCGGAACAAGCAGACTAAGTCGGATAGCTTACCGCTTGGATACATTCAACCCTGTGGCCATTGCGAACGCAGTCCAATCGCTTGCTAGAGCCGGCAACGCAGTGAGTAGAGCTTCCCAAATGGCAAATCAGTTATCACGTGCCAGAGATGAAAGCATGGAAATCCGGAAAACATTTCGGCGCCACCATTTATACACGTACTAGTGGAACGAAAATGTTGCCGAAGCACGGCGAGCCCGAGCTAAACCCAACTATCCGGATGAACAAGTAGGGTATCAAAGGGCCAGAAAACTGTTAAGCAAGGCCATATGAGAAAGTAACTGAGAATGCTTTCTGGAACTATGCGACTCAGGCGAATAAATTCCTTAGGGCCAGCCATATAAGACCATCGTCAAAAGACTCTACGCCGGCAAGCAAACGCAGCCTTCTAATCCCAGTGAGCTTAAGTTGATTGTGGAAACGCTATTCCCAATCAGACCCGATGTACTACCTTCGCAAACCGGTCCATTGAGCCACGGAGCGCCCACGCCGGTGCTCATTGACGAAGTGTCAGTCGAAGAGGTGCTGTCGATCGCCAGAAGCTTAAAGCTCAGTATGGCGCCGGGTCCTGATGGAATTCCTTACCGAGCACTGAAACTAACCATGTGCTCGCAGCCTGCGCAGCTTGTGCAGCTTTTTAACATGTGCCGAATGGAGATAACTTTTCCATCAAAATGGAAACACCAAATGCCAGTCCTGTTACCGAAACCAGGTAAACCGCCAGACGACTCATCGTATTCAGGCCGATTTGCCTCCTGGACATGTTAGGCAAAGTGCTGGAGAAGCTAATCTGCACCAGGCTTCAAGCAGTTGTCGACAACAATGGTGGTTTGTCCCAAAGTCAATGCGGCTTAACCAAGGCAAAGTCGACATTGGACGCTGTGGACAAACTGGTCGGCAAAGAAACAAACGTCATCCAAGGATCGAGACGGAATAGCGGCACAAAAAATGACTGCCTCATTATCACGCTGGATGTTAAAAACGCACTTACCACAGCCAGGTGGGACAAAGTATTGGATGCGCTGTCAACGCTCCGCGTCCCATTTTACCTTCAGGAGTCGATGCGGATCCGTCTTTAGCATTGCTTCCATATTCGAGCCTTCGGACCCCTTTGCGCTGATAAAAGCGGTAAAAGCCCCTTCTGCACCGATGCGAGTGACGGAAATCCCAAGGGCCGTTGCCAAGGATGCATCGATGCGACTCATTGGACTGCACGCATTGATGAGCGCTCGCGTAGCGAAGGTTTTTGTTCCGTTTTCTAGGAGCACCAGAGCAGTAGGCATAAGGCTGAAGCGACGAGAGCATTGTAGCTGGCGCTGTTGAATCGGATCGCGGCGCCTGTGATGTGGGCGATAGTCCTTTTTCTTCTTCTGCACCATGCCATTCGGGGCACGCGGCCCTGGGTGTGCACCACGTTTCCTCTCCTCTCCTTTTATGTGCAGCAAACTGTGCTGGTTCTTGCTACAGTACCGGCAGCGATCACTGCTGCTGCGCGATGATCGTAAATGCTCATGGCTCAGGCAGTTTGGGAAGTACTTGTTTTTCAGTACTGCCCAGAGACGCTCTCAAGGCTCAGGCTCAGGAAGCGTTGGCATTTCCGCAGTGCATGCACTCCCCGGCATACTCGGCATGGTGGTGTTGGCTGGTGTTGTCTGGGCGTGGAACCATGTCGCTAAAGGAGGAAACACAAGAAGTATATTTTATACCCCTGTAGAGGGTATTATAATTTTGTCGTGAAATGTGTAACGCATAGAAGGAGACATCTCCGACCCCATAAAGTATATATTCTTGATTAAAATCAACAACCGAGTCGATATTGCCATGTCCGTCTGTCTGTTTATATGCGGACTTGACTCTCAGTTTTAAAGCTATCTTAGTGATATTTGCAGAAGTTCCTTTTTCTGTTGCACGCAGCAAATATGTCAAAACCAGCTGGATCGGACCACTATATCTTATACCTGCCATAGAAACGATCGGTCAAAAGTTAAGTTGTTCTGTGAAAAAACATTTTGTTGATCAAGATATCTTGACCAAAGTCGATATTTATTAGTTTTACTATGCTCGTCATATATATGCAAAATCCAATTAAGATGGGACCACTATATCATATAGCTGCCATAGGAATGATCGATCAACAATTTAGTTGTATGAAAAAAACATATTGTTTTATAAGATATCTTGACCAAACTCGGCATATATTAGTTTTGCTCTGATCCTCATATATATGCAAAATCCTATTAATATCGGACCACTATATCATATAGCTGCCATAGGAGCGATCGGTCGAAAATTAAGTTCTTGTATGAAAAAACATTTTTTTTCAAGGTATCTTGACCAAACTCGGTTTTTATTAGTTTTACTCTGCTTCTCATACATATGAAAAATCCTACTAAGATCGGTACACAATATCATATAGCTGCCATAGGAACGATCGGTCAAAAATTAATTTGTATGAAAAAACATTTTGTTTTTCAAGTTATCATGACCAAACTCGGCATATATTAGTTTTGCTCTGATCCTCATATATATGAAAAATCCTATTAATATCGGTCCACTATATCATATAGCTGCCATAGGAACGATCGGTCGAAAATTAAGTTGTTGTATGAATAAAATTTTGATTTTCAAGATATCTTGACCAAAATCGGCATTTATTAGTCATACTATGCTCTTCATATAAATTCAGAATCTTATTAAGATTGGTACACTACATCATATTGCTGCCATAGGAACGATCGGTCGAAAATTAAGTTGTATGAAAAAACATTTTATTTTTCAAGATATCTTGGCCAAACTCGGCATTTATTAGTTCTACTCTGCTTCTCATATATATGCAAAACCCTATTAAGATCGGACCACTATATCATATAGCTGCCATAGGAACGATCGGCAATCGAAAATTATGCTGGTGTATCAAGAAACATTTTGTTTTTCAAGCTATCTTGACCAAACTCGGCATTTATTAGTTTTACTCTGCTTCTTATTTATATGATAAATCCTACTAAGATCGGTACACAATATCATATAGCTGCCATGGGAACGATCGGTCAAAAATTAAGTTGTATGAAAAAACATTTTGTTTTTCAAGTTATCTCGACCAAACTCGGCACTTATTAGCTTTACTATACTCCTCATATATATGCAAAATCCGATTATGATCGGACCACTATATCAAATAGCTGCCATAGGAGCGATCGGTCGAAAATTTAGTTGTTGTATCAAAAAACATTTTGTTTATCAGGATATCTTAACCAAACTCGCCACTTATTAGTTTTACTATACTTCTCATATATATGCAAAATTCTATTAAGATCGGACTACTATATCATATATCTGCTACAGGAACGATCGGTCAAAAACTAAGTTTTTGATTAAAAACCTTTTTTGTTTATCAAGATATATTGACCAAACTCGGCATTAACTATTTTCCTTGTGCTTCTTAGATACGGGCAAAGCACTACAAGAATTATGAAAAGGTTGGGTCTGCAAGGGTATTAGATCCTCGGCGTGCCGAAGATAGCCTTTCTTTCTCGTTTTTATACCCTGAACCCATTAAAAATGGGTATAAGGGTATATTGTACCTATGCAAAATCCAAATGTATGTAACAGGCAGAAGCAAGCATACATTCTTGATCAGCACCAATAGCCGAGTCGATCTAGTCGATCCATGTCCGTCTGTCTGTCTGTCCGTCTGTCTGAAATTTTAGATGTAGGTGCTCCTAGTGCCCGCGCAGATCGAGTTTGTTTCGGATAATCGATAACTTAGTCCGTTTCCAAGCAATCGATAAAAATCGATATCGATATCCTGTTTTTTGGGCAATTTTGGTAAATAATAAGAGCTAGAGTCACCAAACTTGACATATAGCTTCTAAAATAGAATGTATATATGCATTTGACGTTGGAAGAAGAGGGTTCAGGGTATCCCCTAGTCGGGAGCTCCCGACTATAACCTCTTACTTGTTTTGATTAATTTTTGTAGACACAAAGGACAAAACAGGTGTTACTTGGGAGGTCTGTTTCTACGAAATGGTGGCATCGTAATCAATTGGAAGGTGGATTAGCTTAGCCAAGGGACTTTTGATGACGCCGCGGGCAGTAAAGACATCTACCACGTGGACCATGTCATCCTTGCCTGGATGCGTGGCTTTTACTCGGTCGAGCTGCCATTCGTTGGATGAAAGGTTATCTTCTTTGACGATAACCATGTCAGCATTGTGAAGGTTTCTCGCTGGATGTTTCCATTTGTTTCTTTTGTGCATCTCCTTGAGGTATTCCTCTTTCTAACGGAAACAGAACTGTTGATTGAAGGCCTTGTGACTTTGCCAGCGGTTCAGGATGGACGCTGCACTCTCTTTCATTGAAGGCTTCGAAATCGATACAAGAGGACCGCCTACGAGGAAATGGCCTGGACTAAGGGCCAGTAGATCAGCCGGGTTCTCTTATAATGGAGAGATTGGCCTCAAGTTGATTCATGCTTCTAAATTTAATAGAAGCGGGAATACTTCTTCAAACGTGTATTTGAAAGAGGCAGTGGCCCTGCCACTACAGATCATTGGCCACGAGTTCGCATGATGGACCACCCCGGCTAGTCTAATGCCCCGGGTTTCATTCGGAACGAACGTGAGACCATTTGCTATAGTTGGTGGATTGTGCAATTTTGGCTTGCTAAGCCAGGCTTGCACTATTGTTGAATCGGTTCAACAGAGAAGCTCCCGTCATTCGACAGACAGCTGCGGTGTGCTGCGGACAGTTCCGCGAGCAGGACAGCGCCACACAACTTTAAGCAAAGGAGGGAGATGGCCTTCACCGGAGCGACCCTGGTTTTCGCTGTCAGCAGGTGGACTGAAACTTCATGCGCAGTTTCAATCCGGAACCATGGAACTGCATCTTGGCCTTAGGGAAGAATTGAACTGGTAAGGATTGGTCCCAGCCCAGATCATGAAGCCAGATCTCTTATATGAAGATCTTAGCACGGACCACGAATGGAGCTTATCATCCGGCTGGATCGAACAGCTTGGCAATTTGTAAAAGCAACTCACGTTTTGTGTAGGATTGCTTAACTTTGTTGTCGGAGGGGGCGAAGAGGAACTCATCTGTGTCTGCTTTCCAGCGTAATTATTTATTATATATTTAGGGTCGGCAAAACAAGTGTCTTCCTAATTATTCAATACATTATGCATACATTATGAAAATTTAATGCTAAATGCCTAATAAAAGTACACAATTTTCTAATAGCATCACCGACCGATGGAGGTGTTCTATTTGCCCGTCCGGCCAGCTGTGCCTCTTTTCACAGCTAATTTTGTCAGTGCCGCTATTAGAGCCTATAGCTAAGAAGAAGGGTGTAAGTAGAGAAAAAAGTATTTTTAAGTAAAACAAAAAAAAATCTTAATTTGGTATATTATTAAGAAGGTGCAATAAATAGGAAAAAAGTAAAGAAATGTGAGCTAGATATATAGAGTATTAAGCAGATAAGAAAACGAGATAGTAATGGCAAATCACCAACCCGGTGGGGTAAAATTTATAGCCTGTCCGGCAAGCTATGCACTTGCTCATAGCTGGGAATGATCAGTGATTCCCCGAAGATATCCTGAAAGCAACGACACTATTAGGGGTAGAGAAACTTCGGTAGAGAAAACGTGATGCAAACTATTGTCAGTTTTACATAGCATGCGAAAAGGATTGTGCATAGCGTAGTCTGTTGTGCACGTAGGTAGATATAAGGGGCGATAATTCACGGAATAGAGAATTGAAGACGCCCTTTAAGAAAAAAATAATCTATATCGCCAACAATCAACTTATGTGTTAAGACAACACCGAGAATTGTCCTTGATTAACGATGGAAGATTAAGAAGAAGAAGCCTGCTGGAGTGGGTTGGTTACCGAAGATTGGGGTCCCAATTTAATCCTCGTAAGGCAAAAAGAATAAATCGCTTCTACTGATTCAATACGATCCTGGCTATAGTTATGATGCGGAGACCAGATTCAAGAGCAGTATTCAGGGATAGGGCGAACAAGAGTGATGTACAAAAGTTTCGTTATAAAAGGATCTTTAAGCTCTTTAGACCATGGTATAATGAATCCAAGTACACCGTTGGCCTAATTAACTATGGTAGCTATATGAAGATTGAAAAAGAGCTTAAAATCAAAAAGAACGCCTATGTCCTTAACTGTTGGTATACGCTGCAATGGAGAATTTTCGATTGTATAACCGACAAAACACCAAAGCTGCATAGTGTCCAAATCATCTTGAAGCCGAGAATGATGTAGGGGATAAGTGTATGATAAAATAAGTTTCATATCGTCCGCATACATAAGTACCCGGGCATGTGATATGAATGAGGGAAGATAATTTATAAAAAGAGTCAAGAGTAAAGGTCTAAAATGACTACCTTGAGGAACGACAAAAGTAACGTAACCAATTCAAAGCAAAAGAGATGGAGGATTATGGTGGACGAATCCATGTTGAACAACTGATTCCCAGAAATGCTGCAAATTCTAAGTGAATATTATACCCTTGCAGTGGGTATTATAATTTTGTCGTGAAATGTGTAACGCTTAGAAGGAGACATCTCCGACCCCATAAAGTATATATATTCTTGATCAGCATCAACAGCCGAGTCGATATAGCCATGTCCGTCTGTCCGTCTGACCGTCTGTCCGTCTGTCTGTTTCTATGCGAACTAGTCAGTTTTAAAGCTATCTAAATGAAATTTTGCAGAAGTTCCTTTGTCTGTTGCACGCAGCTCATATGTGAAAACCAGCTGGATCGGACAACTATATCATATAGCTGCAATAGGATCGATCGGTCGAAAATTAAGTTGTTGTATGAATAAACAATTTGTTTATCAAGATATCTTGCCCAAACTCGGCATTAACTATTTTCCCTGTGCTTCTTAGATACGGGCAAAGCACTATAAGCATTATGAAAAGGTTGGGTCTGCAAGGGTAGTAGATCTTCGGCGTGCCGAAGATAGCCTTTCTTTCTCATTAGACCTTATCTAAATTATTCTCCCTACTCATGTATCTTTTCATAATAATTTTATTATGCTTAACATAGATTGTAAGCTGAAATTGTAAAACTGACACTATCGTGATAATTAATAACAGAATCCACAACGATTTTATATCGTCGTGTGATCAATTATCTTGACGTTGTTTACAACGTTGGTAGTATTTTCTTTTGCCTCACTAGAATCACTAAACCATCCCATTATGTTATTAAATTGTGTTTATATATATTCAATGAGAAAAAAATTTTTTTCTTTACGTTCATGAAAGAAAAACTAAGGGTTTCTATTGAACATTTTTATTTTTCCTAATTATACCCAGAACCCATTAAAAATGGGTATAAGGGTATATTGTATTTGTGCGAAATCCAAATGTATGTAAATGGCAGAAGAAAGCATCTCCGGCCCAATAAAGTATATATATTCTTGATCAGCATCAATAGCCAAGTCGATCTAGCCATGTCCGTCTGTCTGTCCGTATGTATGAACCCAAGGATCTCAAAACCTATAAGAGCTAGAGACTAGAAATTGTAGATGAGGTGCTCCTAGTGCCCGCGCAGATCGGTTCGCACTCAAAAAAACTGATTTTTGCATGTCGTCTTCAACGTCACACATTGTGGGGCTCCAGACTGACGAATCAAAAGGGAAGCGAGCCATCAAATGTGTAAGATATAATAACTTTGCACTTCTTTCAACTGGCAAGAAACTGGCCGGAAAATACCTGAACTGATTGACTTCGTAGCATACTCTGAAATCCCACAATCACATATGCACATTGCGGAAAGCTTTGATCTAAGTTCGTATTTGTGCAAAATTCAAATGTATGTAACAGGCAGAAGGATCTCTGACCCCATAAAGTATATATATTTTTGATCAGCATCAATAGCCGAGTCGATCTAGCCATGTCCGTCTGTCTGTACGTCCGTTCGTTCGTCCGTCCGTCCGTCCGTCCGTCCATCCGTATGTATGAACGCAAGGATCTCAGAACCTATAAGAGCTGGAGACTTGAAATTTTTCATGTAGGTGCTCCTAGTGCCTGCGCAGATCGGGTTTGTTTCCGATAATCGATAACTTACTCCATTTCCAAGCAATCGATAAAAATCTATATCGATATCCTGTTTTTTGGGCAATTTTGGTAAATAATAAGCGCTAGAGTCACCAAACTTGACATATAGCTTCTAAAATTGAATATATATATGCATTTGATGTTGGAAGAAGAGGGTTCAGGGTATCCCCTAGTCGGGAGCTTCTGACTAGAACCTCTTACTTGTGGGAAATAAGTTGCTGATGAATTCTACACCCTTTGTAGCTAGCGGTATGATCTTCAAGTCTGTTGGCAGATTTTGCTGGTAATTCTTTGCCTTTCAGGCAGCTATTACTTGGATGTCTAAGAGAGCATTTTACACACCTGGAAAGTTTGGCGCAATAACATTTGGTATGTCCAAATTCTAGGCAACGATAACATTGCACTATATCATTGGTTTTGTAAGGTGGATCTATATTAACAACAACGATACCAATGCATTTAAGGTTATATATATCCCCATTCGTTTTGTGAGACTTAAAATCTAGGAAAAAAAAAATTTAATGGCTCTTTGGTTACGCGACTTTTAATATTGACATCAACAGAGCGGCAACAGGCTATTGATGCTTTTCAGCTATCAATGATTTTTAGTTGCGTTTCAGCGACAGAGCAGGTGCTTAAACGAATAGAGCAAAGCGAGGCAGAATAGATAAATAAAGCGAAGCATACCCGCAAAAATTAGACACGTCTAAACTCAATGAGTGAACGATCGCGATTCGCAATTAATAATGCGCTTAAAAAATGAGGCGCAAATTTAAGATTTAAGCTACTGTTTAGGCAGTTTCAGTGTCGGAGCTCCAGAAGTAGAAACATATAAGGACGTTTAATGGAGGAAAGCGGCTAACACAGCTTAAAAGACTTCGCTTTTTTTTTTAACACAATCTGACAACATTTAATGGAACAATCGGGCTAGAAATACTAAAACCAACAAACGCACAACTAGACTTTAAAAACAAGTAAGAGGTTCTAGTCGGGAGCTCCCGACTAGGGGATACCCCGCACCCTCTTATTCCAACACCAAATAAATTAATAAAAAAAAGTTCCCTTGGCAGGGCTCGAATTTGCAACTGACCGCATTACTTACTGCCACACCAGCAAAAGAAAATAATACTTTCCCCGGTAGGGCTCGAACTCGCGACAGACCGCACCACTTGCTTTGCCTCTACTCAACAGCCACACCAACAATTAAGTACTTATGATAAAAAAGGAACTAAAACAACATTACAAAAAAAGATGCAATTACCATGCTATTAGAATGCAAAGCAGACGCGAATGAATGTGTGTGTGTACATGTATACAGAAATTCTTAAAGCTGCTGCCCCATTCAATTGCGCAGTTGCATATAATTTTGGTTTTTTTTAACCGATCTTTATGAAAGTTTCTACAGTATATCTTATTGTACCATATAATATTTGTGTATTCTCAAAAAGTCAATTGCATTTAAATTGTGGTTTAAATTGGTTGGCAATAAAAGTTGGGTTATCAACTTGATTTATAGCTCTGTGGTGGTAGCGGGGAGGTGGCGATAGGTATGAAATAAACGATACTTGAAATATCTATAATATTCTAGAAGCAACATCTCATGTCATAGACAGACGGACATGGCTAGATCGTCTCGGCCATTTATGCTGATCAAGAATATATATACTTTATGGGGTCGGAGATGCTTTTTTCTGCCATTTACATACATTTGGATTTCGCACAAATACAATATACCCTTATACCTATTTTTAATGGGTTCAGGGTATAATAAGAATCGAATAATCGATACAGACTCAGAAAGAATCCAATATCTTAAATGGTCAAGTGTGAATTTTACAAATATTTAAAAAAATTCAGTTTCCCCAACCAACCAGTAAAATTTAAATACATGTTGGGAAACCGAGCCGATGTTTTCGCAGACCCCAAACAAGAACTACCCTTCAACACAAGCATTGTTGGCTCCCTCCGAGCCGAATATGAGGAACCTATTTATTCTAAATTTTACCCGTATCCCATGATCGTAGCGGACTTTGTAAGTTCTGAAACACGAGACTTACTGAAAAACGGCATAATCAGACCATCAAGATCACAATAAAACAACCTCGGCTGGGTATTTGATATATAAGGAACCGATATACCACATATGGGAATAAAAAGACGGGTTCAGTTATAGATTTCAGGAAATTTAACTTACAAATTATAGATGACAAGTATTCCCTTCCAAGTGTTACCTTCATTTTCTAACATTTGGGGAAAGCAAAGCACTTCTCAACGCTGGACCTGAGGTCATGTGTCTATCGGATGAAGCTAACGAAAGACAGCTTTTACGAATTCTGTAGACTTCCCTTTGGATTGGAAATTGTACCAAGCATTTTTCAGAGGGTCATCGATGACGTACATAAGTAGCAGCGGGAGATGAAGTCATTATTTTTTGTAAAACAAATCGTTTTGTTTTATATCATAAAAGTATTGGTAAGCTTCCAGCAGCAGAAAAGGCGAGTCTTAAATTTCGAAATAATAGGAAAGATTAGAGATTCTTTGTTATGGATGCAAACTTTTATCTTAAATGCTATCAATACGAATGTGAGTGCTAATGTGAAAGGTATTCAAAAACCGATTTCTGTAGCATATGCATATATTATAAAATGTGTTTATAATAGATAGATAATTGCATGTGGGTTTTGTGTGTGTTGGCATTGGTATTTTAAACGGTCTCACCACTCTTTTGGCGGCCTAAAAGGTAGATCAAGTGGGTGGTGTCTTTTAAGGCGTCGGCGGTGCAGACTGTTGTCAAGAAGGTTTATTGCAAGGTGGTTGCAGTGGATGTCCAGTCGGTCTGTGTGCTTCAGGCTTCTTCGGTGACGCATGGGATTTTGAGGTCCTTATGGATTATATGTTTTTCACGTAATAGGGAGCCTTAACCAGCATTTGCAGTGTTTTGTTTTGAAATCTTTGCAGAATTTTAATATTGGAAGTAGAGGCCGTGCCCCACAGCTGAATCCCATATGTCCAGATTGGCTTCAAAATTACCTTGTATAAAATCACTGTGTTTCTCAAGCTTAGCGATCTGTACCCAAAAAGCCAGTTACGCTGCCGGAGTTTCAGGCTGAGCTATTTTCTTTTGGCTTTTATGTGGGTTGACCACGTCAATCTTCTGTCTAAGGTAAGGTCGAGGTACTTGACTGTTTTTTTTTTGCTAGCAGCGTGGTGAATGTTATGCTTTTCGTCTTGTGGCGAATGTTATATGTGTGGACATTGACAACAATATTCCATCTTTAGAAGTATGGTTCGAGGCTTGAGAGCTGTTAGGATGACGGGGACTTCATCATCAACGGATGTTGACGAAGCTACAAATGCATCATGTCCGTCGATAATAGGAAGGTCAGCTGTGTACAGGGTGTATAGGACTGGGCCCAACACGGCTCCTTGCGGGATACCGGCATTGATTTAGCATATTTCGGATTCGGCCCATTCACTTCTCACGTAGAATGTCCTCCTATGGAAGTTACAGCTTCCGCTTATGCAGCAGTCCTCGATGCCACACTCGGTCAAAAGCCTGCTGTTATCGAGAAAGGTCGCTGAACAGTATATTTCAGCTTAAAAGAAGTTTATAATTGTTTGTGTTTTTCTTTGACATTGTTCTGGGGTTCCATGCTGGCTCCTAAAGTTAAATTGATGATCAGGTATAAATCTCCCGATTTTCAGTAGTGGCAAAAGCCTGACCAAAAATAATTTTTCGAATACTTTCGACATTATTGCCAACAAGCTGATGGGACGGTAGGAGGCAGAATCTTGTTCAGGCTTCCCAGGCTTATGTTAATTAATAAAGTTGGAGTTATATGCTTTTATTATTTATTGGGCAACTGTGCCTGTGCTATCCCACGTTGTCCATGGTCCGGGGCAGCCTCGTGACCGTTCTTAGCTAGGACACTTGGTGCGCGCATTGCTTCGTTCGCTAATTTGTAGCGCACATATCCGCTCTTGCGACACTCTGTAAATCAATTGTGTTAACTCTTCCCTTGGTCAAATGAAGGCTGTCCTCGGATTTCTGTAATGATAAAGTCAATGCCTCGGCTAGCTCGGTTTGGCGTCTGATTTTCAGACGGCGGCTAACAAGACAGATGGTGATGTTAAGCAGGGTAGCGCAACTGCTCAATATTGGCCTGGCTAGCAACTTGGTCTGTAGGTCATCTATGTACTGGAGATTTTTCATGCTCAGTTCGTGAATGGACGCTAAACTGAGCCGTTCAAGTCACCGTGCCTAGTAACGTTGACTTAGGCCATGGCGGATACCGCTGTTTTTTTCTTTAGTGCCCCGTAGTTGTTGGCATACAACGTATTGTTCAAGTGGACCTTGTCCTCAAAAGTTAGCAGGTAGGTCCCGGAGACTTGTTGGCCGATCCCGTTACTATCTAGGACATTAATGGTTGCGTCATTGTGCTCACTGTTGGATCACACTCGTTAACAGCGAAAGTCTTCGTACCATACTCAGCGACCGTATTGCCCTCTTCGAAATTTAAAATTCGGCTATCATGCCGCACTGGCATTCGTGAGGTGTTCGTTATTTCATTAACATCAATATCATCCAGAATCTTAGGGCTGATCAAGTTTATTTTTGACAAAGTAATTGCGGGTATTAAATCTTCTAAATCTGCTATTGTTATTCTATTTTTTGCCAGAATTATTTCGTACAAATGTTCCGTGTCCAGACTGTCAGTTTTTTTGGATGGCGTTTGACGATTTTGTAATTTCGTTAAGCTTACTTTGAATTTTGGTGTTTATTTCTGTCTGGTCATTTACTGAATTTAGGAGCTGACCTTGCTTGAAATAAATTTGTTCCCAATCGTTTAAAACAGGATTTCCTGCTATTAGCTTTAGTGCGGTGCCTATTATATTTAGACTACGGGCATGCGATGGTGAGCCTTTATTGTTGCCAGTGGTGTCTCTATGTGTCTCAGGTCCTTGGTTTTGCAATTTGCAGCTATTTTTGATGCTAAATGACTCATCTTGGAGAAAAAGTAGTCGGGCAATGTGTCGTATTTTATTTTTAAAGAGTATGAGAGTTTTAAAAGATGGGAAGTCTGATTGTTCAAATGCTATTTGGTTCCTAAAACAATTGACTGGTTTGTCTGTTGGATCTATTGTATAAGTGAGGGATTCCTCACTATGAATAGTGGCCATATATTGTCACATGTTGTCGTGATAGAGCATCAGCAACGTCATTTTCCTTTCCTGGCTTATAAATAACATGCCCGTTGTGTGCATCCACAACCGCTTTCCATCTTTTTAGCTTTGGGTTGGTGGTTAAAAAATGCGTCAAAAAAACTAAATTCTTCTTTCGAGCTTGCCTACCAGAATGCTAGAGGGCTTAAATCTAAACTTATTAACCTGAATTTAGATTCTCTTGCCTTTAATTTTCAAATTATCGCCTTTACTGCGACCTGGCTGAAGCCGGACATCTCAGACTCTTCAATTTTTACCTTCAAATACACCACTTTCAGATGTGATCGAGTTTCCCGTATGCTGTCGAGTCTGCTCTTTTGTCGGAACGCATTGATCTTCCCATCTCAGAGATTGAACTGGTGGCTGTATGAGTTGTATTTCGAAGTTTTTCTATTTTTAGACCACCTATCAAACCCATATTAATGCTATTAAATCAACCTCCTCCCTACCTTCTGATAGAGACCGTTTAGTAGTTCTTGGGAACTTTAATCTTCCAGATATCGAGTGGTCATCGCCATCAGACTCAAACTTTCTGTTGCCGTCTTTGTCTAACGAATTTATTGATGGGTTACATGAAATGTCTTTACGGCAGGTTAATCGTGTGCGCAACTTAAGACACAGATCTCTTGATCTAATTTTCGTGTCGGATTCGTTCAACAGTGTTGTGCACAGGATCAATCCGCTTACACTTCCTGAAGAACCTTTTCATCCAACTCTGGAAATGGTCATTTATTTACCAGCCTGAGTTCCTATCAATTATCCGAAATTATCTGAACGTTTGCGTTGTTTCCGAAAGACTTTTTTTTATAAGCTAAATGATCTTATTCTGCAAGTCGACTGGTCCTTCCTGGTTCTCAAAGTAACTTATGAGGTTAAAAAATGTGAAGTCGAGGTGTTATAAAAAGTTTAAGAAATCGGGAAATCACTCTGATTTCTGCCGCTATGAAGTTGCCCGATCAAATTATTCCACTCAAAATTCCATCAGTTATAAGGATTACCTTCGGCGTTGTCGCCTTCAATTTTCACATAATCCTAAGCAATTTTTTAACTTTGTCAATTCTAAACGAAAGACATCTAGTTTGCCTTCTTCACTGATCCAGGCATAACCGATCTGTTCGCAAACTTTCTTAAAACTACCTACTTCTCCTCTAAGTAAAAAAAAAATCAGCCTTTCCTTATCAGTTACAGAGGTCAAACTGCATCTTAAATCCCATTATTACCGAAAGTTCGCTTCTTAGCGAACTGAACACTATCAAGCCGATTTACTCAGCAGGCGCTGATGGTTTTCCTGCTTGTGTACTGCGCTCCAGCATTATGTAAACCTGTTTTAAAAGTTTTTGAATTGTCCGTAAACACTTCATCTTTTCCGACCATTTGGAAGGAATCATACATTATCCCTCTCCATAAGTCCGATGTTGAAAACTTTAGAGGTATATCCCAATTATCCGTCATACCTAAAGCTTTTGAGAGAATTATAACATCTCAACTTGAAAATTTATGTAGTTCTATTATTTCACCTCCCCAGCATGGGTTCGTGAAGCGCAGATCTACAATCACTAACTTTCTTGTGTTTACTTCCTTTGTAATTTATGGGTTTAAGATAAGAATGCAGACTGACGTCATCTACACTGATTTCAGTGAGGGTTTCGACTCTGACAACCACTCCTTGCTTTTTCATAAATTATGCCTTCTCGGCTTCCCAGTCAATCTTTTGAACTGGACTTAAGAGTATTTGCGTGATAGAACCCAAAAGGGTCTTTTCAGAAATTCGTTTTCTAAACGTATTCTGGTGACTTCCGGTGTTACTCAAGGTAGTCATCTTGGCCCGCTACTCTTTACTCTTTTCATCTATGATCTTCCCTCGATACTGTCTCACTCTCGAGTATAAATGTGTGCTGATGATGCAAAATTATGCCTTGCAGATAAAGATATGGCATCCTGTTATCTCTTACAAGCTGACATTAATGCGTTTCAGGCTTGGTTTCAAGCCAACCTTTTAAACTTCAACTGCTCTAAATGACCTTCTATAGAAGCTCTCCTCAATTGATTTCTTACATCCTTGATAGTTAGTTAATGATCTAGGTGCCATCCTTGATCATAAACATAAATTCGACTCTCATATTAAGACCGTGGTCACTATGGCCAGAATAGTTATGCGTTTCATCAAGCGATGGTCGAAGGAGTTTGACGATCTGTACACGACAAAAACACTTTATATATATATTTGGTATGACCTATTCTTCAGTATGCCTCATATATCTGGTCACCACAATATGCCAACCACCAGGACAGAATTCAATCCGTTCAGAAACAATTTTTGGTGTTTGCCCTTCGTGGATTAAATTGGGATCCTCGCGTGCGGTTACCGTCATACTCCAGCAGACTTCTTATGATTAACCTTCCTTCTTTGATTAATCGTTGAACCATGCTGGGTGTAATATTTATTCATAAACTAATTATTGGTGAAATTGAGTCTTCTGTGTTGAGTAGCCAATTATATGTCTCTATCCCTACTAGACTAACACGTAATGTTGTACCCCTATCCCTTCAATTTTACTCAACTAACTATGCTTTGCATGAAACTTTCTTTGTGATGACTATAACAGAGTTCGGAGTCTTCTCTGCTCGGAGTCTTCTCTTCCTCGTATACTGCCTTCTATTCTAAACTATTGAGACTATCTACTATTGTAGTGCGTATATGCCCGTACAGAATACTCTGTATTCAAATATAAAGTATGCAGCACTTTGTTGCATACAATAACAACAATAACGTAAACAAGCCCAGAGCCAGCTAATGTATTGGCTCGGTCTCAGATTACGCAGCGCGGTTCACTAGCCTCACTAGCTGACCGTTTATGCTTACGCTGCAGATCCCACGCTCCGTCTGAGCACATTGCATGAGCAACATATATGCTCACAAACACAGGCATATGCAAGCTACTCACTCTCCCTCTCTTTGTAGCTGTTAACCATTAACAGCATAAGAACATATATGTATCCATAGTCTAAGCACATAACATTGACTTTGAATAAAGACATTCAGTCAACAGAACCTAACCAGCACTGACGTGCCGATCTTCTTAATATTACATGGCGACCGTGACAAGTGTCACGAACATGTTAGGCCGGTAAAGGTGGAAAAGTGAAAAAAAAAAAGTCGCGTTCTAACCGCGCTGGTCTTCAGTTTCCCGTTGGTCATATTCACCGCCTCCTTCGTAAGGGCAACTATGCTGAACGTGTTGGTGCCGGTGCTCCTGTCTACTTGGCTGCCGTTATGGAATATTTAGCCGCTGAACAACAAGAAAACTAGAATTATCCCTCGCCACTTGCAATTGGCCATTCGTAACTATGAAAAGTGTGAGAAGCAATCCGTTCCTTACGCCAGCGCGGGAGACTTAGAGAAAAAAAAAAATTATAAATATATACTGAGTGAGTACAGGGCATGAGCTCAAAGGCAAAAAAGCCAAGACGCAGTGGCATTAAGGAGCGAATCAGACAGAGAAAGTCTGAAATCGTAAGACTCCTTTACAAATGCAAAAATCCCCTCCCATGGGACACTGCAATAAAACTAAATAACGAACTCGAACATCTCGAGTCGTTATTAAAATCAAAGAGCGAGCCCTGTCCCTCAGATGTTAACATAAAACAACTAACAAATAATCATCGTCCACCGCCAAGACAGATACCAGCACGCCCACGCAGATGCCCACCAGATTGTGAGGGCCCACTCAACAGCCCCTTCTGCGAATATACGTGCAGACACTGCACAGCCAGCACCTCCAAAAATTACATTACAAACAACAAGTAAAAAATAGTACGAGAGGCAAACCGCCCCTTGTACCAACGCTGGAACAAGAAGAAGTACGAGAGGCAGACCGCCCCTTGTACCAACGCTGGAAAACACCAAGGGTGAACTGACCGACAGCGCCACAGAGGGCGCACAACAAAAAAAAAATTATTATAATTATAATTATCAAAAAAAAATTTGTAAACCTATTGTAATGCCCGACGACAATTGAGTCGACCGGCAAGACGTTTGGCCCGTAAAGCCATTCGAAATACTAGGCAGGAAAACATGTAAAATAACTTTTTATAATTCCAAGAATATAAAAAAAAAAATACGATATATGTCAATAGAAACTAATGAAATAAGTAAATTTGTAAAAAATTTTGAAAATTCAGCCAAAATGGGCATTGTTGATGTAAAAACGGTAGACTCGACAGCTAATGTAATAAACAAAGTCGAAGTCGAAAACACCGACCTTAAACTAATAACAATACTTATTGTTATAATTTTTATTATAATACTAGCGCATCTATTATACAAATTATATAAGTACCACAACAGATGCATTAAGAAGCGATACCAGAGCCAGGCAAACGACCTGGATAAAATTTAAAATAAAAATAAACATTCAAAAATGATATAGACAAACCAAGAATTTTTAAAAAAAGAAATGGAATGGAGTGAATTAGCGAGAAAAATAAATAATTTCAAAGACAAATTCGAAAAATCTTATAAGTGTGTTAATAAGAACGCACCTATAAAGGTTGAAACGCTAATTCACCACATAAACATATTAGTGCTAAACTACAATAACATAGTTCAACTCTATTTAAGTAAAGAAAATAGGCTTACAGAGCAGCACGTAAATCAATGTAAGAAAATAATCAAATCACTTGGGACTAGAATATCGAATATCAGCACTAGGCACAACATAGTAATAGATATCCCAACAGATTTAAAATTAATGGCAACCTTTGAACCAGATCAACTAGAAGAACTGAATGAGTCTAAGCCAACACTAAATAGTGACCCTGATATTGAAGCTGATAGCGACATTGAGCCACTTGAATTAACAGAACCAAACATGGCAGTAAATCAAGTGGCCTTAGACCGCGAATATGTAAGACAGGTATCGTCTACAATTCCGGAATTTGATGGCAAAAAGCTATCACTGGCCAGATTTCTAACGGCTTTAAGACTAGTCGATCGTACTAAAGGTACACAAGAAGACTTAGCCGTAGAAGTCGTAAAGTCTAAAATAATTGGCCCAATTTTGTACAAAGTACAAAATGAAACATCCATTATTGGTATTATAAATAAATTAAATACCAATATCAAAGGCGAGTCAACTGACGTTATCAAAGCTAAGTTGCTTAACATAAAGCAGAAAGGCAAGTCAGCCTCGCAATATACAGCTGAAATTGACAGTTTGCGTAAGCAACTGGAAGCAGCCTATATTGACGATGGACTAGACTTTGATAACGCAGAGAAATTTTCTACTAAAGAAACAATATCTGCCATGACCAGGCAATTTCAGCAATTTCAATGATGCTATGGGTAAATATATCCAATGCAGCACTGAAATGACTGGAAGTGCCAGCACAGTATTATATCAGCGAGGCAGACGTAATAGAGGCAATGATTATCGCAATAACCAAAGAGGTAGAGGCAATGGCCGCGGTAATCATAACGCAAACTATACTAACAATAGCAATGGCAGAGGACATTATAGAGGTAATACCCGTGGTAATAACCGAGAAAGGAATAATTCCAACCGAGGTAACAACCAAAACAATAACAATGGCAACTATAATGGTAATAATAATGTTCGAGTTACACAGACTAACTCGGAAAACCAACAAAACCCTTAAGATATGCACCAAGAAATACCAAAGTACACACAGTCAATCTAAACCTCAGTATCTTCATTAACATAAATAACGAAAAAACAGGTAAAGCATTTACCCTATTGCTAGATACTGGTGCAGACATATCACTATTAAAAGAACATGTTGATACATTTGAAAACATTAATTCAAACATATCAACTCAAATATCTGGAATCGGTGAAGGTTCAGTTTTTTCCAAAGGGTTAGCATTCGTAGAATTATCTACCGGAAAATATGTCATTCCACACGACTTTCACATAGTCGGACACGATTTCCCAATACCCAGCGATGGCATTATTGGTATAGACTTCTTTAAAAAGTATAATTGCCAATTAGATTTCACACAAACATGTGATTCTCTAATACTTCGGCCAAATAATTTAAACTATCCTATAAAACTACCGATAACTCACACTTGTGATAATAATGCCACAATACTTCCAGCTCGTTCTGAAGTAGTCCGTCAAATCAATATTGTTTCGCCAGAAAACAATATTTTCATTCCAAATCAAGAAATTGATAAAGGAATATTCATTGGAAATACTATTTCCAATAATCAAAAAACATTTGTCCGAATTTTAAATACAACAAATTCAATAAAAATAGTACATCTTAACGACATTAAAATAGAAAAGCTAAGTGACTATGAAACAGTCCACGAAATTAGCAAAGATCGCCAAGAAACGGTGATGAAAAAACTAAAAAAGAACTTTCCCCCATTATTTAAGACACAATTAAAAGATCTCTGCACCAAGTATACAGACATATTCGGACTCGAAACCGAATCCATAACAACCAATAATTTTTATAAACAAAAACTAAGACTAAAAGATACTGAGCCAGTGTACATTAAAAACTACAGAATTCCTCATACCCATAAAGAAGAAGTTAATAATCAAGTCGAAAAACTTATCTCGGATAATATTGTAGAACCGTCTGTATCGGAATATAACAGTCCTATACTTCTTGTCCCAAAAAAGGGATTACCGGGTTCCGATACCAAGAGATGGCGATTAGTTATAGACTATCGTCAAATTAACAAAAAACTCTTGTCTGACAAATTTCCACTCCCAAGAATAGATGATATTCTTGATCAACTAGGCAGAGCAAAATATTTCTCATGCTTAGATTTAATGTCCGGTTTTCACCAAATAGAATTAGAAGAAAATTCTAGAAATATAACGTCTTTTTCAACGAGCAATGGCTCCTATCGTTTTACACGATTACCATATGGTCTAAAAATAGCGCCTAATTCTTTTCAAAGAATGATGACCATCGCTTTTTCCGGATTAGAACCTTCACAAGCTTTCTTGTACATGGACGACTTAATCGTCATCGGTTGTTCCGAAAACCACATGATCAAAAACTTAACAAACGTTTTTGACTTGTGTAGGCGACACAACCTTAAGTTACATCCAGAAAAATGTTCATTTTTCATGCATGAAGTGACTTTTCTAGGTCATAAGTGTACTGATCAAGGTATTTTGCCAGATGACAAAAAATATGATGTCATTGAAAAATATCCAGTCCCCACGGACGCTGATAGCGCTAGAAGATTCGTTGCATTTTGCAATTATTACAGACGTTTCATAAAAAACTTTGCAGATTATTCACGTCATATAACAAGATTATGTAAAAAGACTGTAAAGTTTGAGTGGTCCGATGAATGCCAAAAAGCGTTCGAATATTTAAAAAAAGCTCTTATGAAGCCCACTTTACTAAAATACCCAGATTTTAGCAAAGAATTTTGCATCATAACAGATGCCAGTAAACTAGCCTGTGGAGCAGTTTTGACTCAAACGTATGGAGATAAACAATTGCCCGTAGCATATGCTTCTCGTTCATTTACAAAAGGAGAAAGCAATAAAAGTACAACCGAACAAGAGTTGTCAGCAATCCACTGGGCAATAACCCATTTTCGACCATACATATATGGTCAACATTTCACTATTAAAACAGACCATAGACCATTGACATATCTGTTTTCAATGGTAAATCCAAGTTCAAAATTAACGAGAATGAGACTAGATTTAGAAGAGTATGAGTTCACTGTAGAATACCTTAAGGGAAAAGATAATTTTGTTGCAGATGCGTTATCAAGAATAACCATCAAAGAATTAAAAAGTACTAATACAAATGTCTTGAAAGTCACTACAAGACAACAAAGTAGACAAAATAAATCCTGCGCAGGAAAAGAACAAGAAATTTTGCCAAGGCAAAATCTTGATAAAGCTTCTAAGCCCAACGTATACGACGTCATTAAAAACGACGCGAAACGATGCGAAAAATAGTGACCTTGCACATAACAAATATGCTATGTATTTTAAAACATGGTAAAAAGGTTGTTGCAAGAATTGAGATTAGCGATCTTTATACTAATGGAACTATCGATTTAGGTCAATTTTTCCAAAGGCTTGAAAAAGAAGCCGGTATATTAGGAATCAGCCAACTCAAAGTGGTACCGAGCGAAAAGATCTTTGAAAACATTTCAATAGATACTTTCAAAAATTTGGGCAATATATATTTAAAAAACTTAAGAGTAGCGCTACTCAAGCCGGTAACCCAAATAACTAAAGAAACAGAAAAAGAAGCAATAATGTCTACATTCCATGATGATCCTATTCAAGGTGGCCACACAGGCATTTCAAAAACGCTAGCAAAAATAAAAAGACATTACTATTGGAAAAATATGACACGTCATATAACAAAGTACATACGTAATTGTCCGAAATGTCAAAAAGCCAAAACAACAAAGCACACTAAGACACCTATGATTATAACTGAAACACCAACAAACGCTTTCGACAGGGTAATTGTTGACACTATAGGTCCATTACCAAGATCAGAGAATGGTAACGAGTATGCAGTTACACTAATTTGTGATTTAACAAAATACCTAGTTGCCATTCCGATCCCAAATAAAAATGCAAAAACTGTCGCTAAAGCAATATTGGAATCTTTTATTCTGAAGTACGGTCCAATGAAGACGTTCATAACGGACATGGGTACAGAATATAAGAATTCAATAATAACGGACATATGTAAATACCTAAAAATAGATAATATAACATCAACAGCACACCATCACCAAACAGTTGGTACTGTTGAAAGAAGTCACAGAACGTTTAATGAGTACATACGTTCCTACATATCAGTTGACAAAACTGACTGGGACACATGGCTTCAATACTTCGTTTATTGTTACAATACAACCCCATCAATGGCACATGATTATTGTCCATATGAGCTAATTTTCAGTAAAAATTCAAATATACCAAAACATTTTAATAGCATACATCAAATAGACCCACTTTATAATGTAGAAGACTATGCTAAGGAATCAAAATATAGACTAGAATTAGCATATAAAAGAGCAAGAATTATGATAGATAAACATAAGCAGAAAAATAAAGAACTATATGAAAACACTAGACTTAAATTTGAATATAGGAGACAAAGTACTTTTAAAAAATGAAGTAGGTCATAAATTAGAAAATAAATATCTAGGACCATATACGGTAGTAAGCATAAAAGATAAAGACAATGCTATAATAACAGATACAAAAGGTAAAGAACAAAAAGTTCATAAAAATAGACTAAAAATGTTTAACGAATAAAACATAAATTTTTTATTAACCAAAAAAAAATTTGTATGAAACACAAATTGTTACAATGAATTTTAAAATTTTACATTTTTATATTTTACATTTTAATATTATATATTTTTATATTTTTATAATTTGAAATTTTTACATTTTTATAAACCCTAAATAATTTTTTAAAAAAATTCATATTATTTTAATTATTTTTATTACATTTTACTATTTAATACACAAAAAAAAAAAAAAAAAAAAAAAAAAAAAACCAATTTTGATCATTTAATAACTACACATTTATAATGTTACGTTATTTCTTTAAAAAGGGAGGTGTAGTGCGTATATGCCCGTACAGAATACTCTGTATTCAAATATAAAGTATGCAGCACTTTGTTGCATACAATAACAACAATAACGTAAACAAGCCCAGAGCCAGCTAATGTATTGGCTCGGTCTCAGATTACGCAGCGCGGTTCACTAGCCTCACTAGCTGACCGTTTATGCTTACGCTGCAGATCCCACGCTCCGTCTGAGCACATTGCATGAGCAACATATATGCTCACAAACACAGGCATATGCAAGCTACTCACTCTCCCTCTCTTTGTAGCTGTTAACCATTAACAGCATGAGAACATATATGTATCCATAGTCTAAGCACATAACATTGACTTTGAATAAAGACATTCAGTCAACAGAACCTAACCAGCACTGACGTGCCGATCTTCTTAATATTACACTATAGTCTTACTTTTAATTGTAATTGTTTTTGTACACATACTCGTAGTTTGTATAGGTTTTTTCTTTTGGAATTATATTTTTATACCCAGAACCCATTAAAAATGGGTATAAGGGTATATTGTATTTGTGCAAAATCCAAATGTATGTAACAGGAAGAATTAAGCTTCTCCGACCCCATAAAGTATATATATTCTTAATCAGCATCAATAGCCGAGTCGATGTAGCCATGTCGGTCTGTCTGTCCGTCCGTCCGTCCGTCGTCCGTATGTATGAACGCAAGGATCTCAGAACCTAGCTAGAGACTTGAAATTTTAGATGTAGATGCTCCTAGCTCTCGCGCAGATCGAGTTTGTTTCCGATAATCGATAACTTCCTCCGTTTCCAAGCAATCGATTAAAATCTATATCGATATCCTGTTTTTTGGGCAATTTTGGTAAATAATAAGAGCTAGAGTCACCAAACTTGACATACAGCTTTTAAAATAGAATATATATATGCATTTGATGGTGGAAGAAGAGGGTTCAGGGTATCCCCTAGTCGGGAGCTCCCGACTAGAACCTCTTACTTGTTTTTTTTTTTTGCTGGTGTGGCTGTTGAGTAAAGTCGACAGCAAGTTATGCGGTCAGTTGAGAGTTCGGACCCTGCCAAAGGAACTTTTTTTTAAATTTATTTGGTGTTGGAATAAGAGGGTTCAGGATATTCCCTAGTCGGGAGCTCCCGACCAGAACGTCCTACTTGTTACTATTCGAATACCGTTTATTTCTCTTTGTAACTTCTCTGTTAAATAATGAATTTGTATTCTGTCTTTATACTTGTTTGTCTGTAACATTAGTTTGTCATATGTGTCTTCAGTTTATGTTAAATTGTGAGACAATGGTGCTTATAATTATCTGGTACTCTTTTTCCTTATTTTGATATACTAGGGTTGATATCTATAAACTGGTTATTACTTCCTGGTAATATAGTTGACATCATTAATGCCAGAAAAATTAAAGTTATAGGTATTGTAATGGAAATGCGGCCGCCTATAAATATTTGCTCTTATTTAATTTATTTTTTTTTTGATAATTTGTTTTCTAATGCTTAATTTTTCGACCTCTGTTAGTCTCTTCAAAATTATCTTCGTCAACTTGCTCTATTTTCCCAGTGGGTTTGTAAAGGTTTTGTAATTTACCGTGAATTATGGGTGCTTTCTGAAACTTGGCATATATTTCGAAATCATATCTGTTTGTATTAAGATTATTTATTCTTGATTATAAGTGTATAAGATTACCTCAATTTTCATAAGACTATTTTCTTCGTCATCGTCAGTATTTATAATACGCATTTTTATACCCTGAACCCATTAAAAATGGGTATTTGTATTTGTGCAAAATCCAAATGTATGTAACAGGCAGAAGGAAGCATCTCCGACCCCATATAGTATATATATTCTTGATCAGCATCAATAGCCGAGTCGATGTAGCCATGTCGGTCTGTCTGTCCGTCCGTCGTCCGTATGTATGAACGCAAGGATCTCAGAACCTAGCTTGAGACTTGAAATTTTAGATGTAGATGCTCCTAGCTCTCGCGCAGATCGAGTTTGTTTCCGATAATCGATAACTACCTCCGTTTCCAAGCAATCGATTAAAATCTATATCGATATCCTGTTTTTTGGGCAATTTTGGTAAATAATAAGAGCTAGAGTCACCAAACTTGACATACAGCTTTTAAAATAGAATATATATATGCATTTGATGTTGGAAGAAGAGGGCTCAGGGTATCCCCTAGTCGGGAGCTCCCGACTAGAACCTCTTACTTGTTTTTTTTTTTTTGCTGGTGTGGCTGTTGAGTAAAGTCGACAGCAAGTTATGCGGTCAGTTGAGAGTTCGGACCCGGCCAAAGGAACTTTTTTTTTAAATTTATTTGGTGTTGGAATAAGAGGGTTCAGGGTATTCGCTAGTCGGGAGCTCCCGACTAGAACGTCTTACTTGTTACTAATCGAATACCGTTTATTTCTCTTTGTAACTTCTCTGTTAAATAATGAATTTGTATTCTGTCTTTATACTTGTTTGTCTGTAACATTAGTTTGTCATATGTGTCTTCTGTTTATGTTAAATTGTGAGACAATGGTGCTTATAATTATCTGGTACTCTTTTTCCTTATTTTGATATACTAGGGTTGATATTTATAAACTGGTTATTACTTCCTGGTAATATAGTTGACATCATTAATGCCAGAAAAATGAAAGTTTTAGGTATTGTTATGGAATTGCGGCCGCCTGTAAATATTTGCTCTTATTTAATTTATTTTTTTTTTGATAATTTGTTTTATAATGCCTAATTTTTCGACCTCTGTTAGTCTTTTCAAAATTATCTTCGTCAACTTGCTCTATTTTCCCAGTGGGCTTGTAAAGGTTTTGTAATTTACCGTGAATTATGGGTGCTTTCTGAAACATGGCATATATTTCGAAATCATATCTGTTTGTATTAAGATTATTTATTCTTGATTATAAGTGTATAAGATTACCTCAATTTTCATAAGACTATTTTCTTCGTCATCATCAGTATTTATAATACGCATTTTTATACCCTGAACCCATTAAAAAAGGGTATATTGTATTTGTGCAAAATCCAAATGTATGTAACAGGCAGAAGGAAGCATCTCCGACCTCATAAAGTATATATATTCTTGATCAGCATCCATAGCCGAGTCGATCTAGCCATGTCCTTCTGTCTGTCAGGCCGTCTCTCCGTCCGTCTATGTGTCCGTCCGTCCGTATATATGAACGCAAGGATCTGAGAACCTATAAGGACTAGAAATTTTAGATGTGGGTCCTCCTAGTGCCTGCGCAGATAGATTTTGGTTCTGATAATCGGTAACTTACTCCGTTTCCAAGCAATTGATAAAAATCGATATCAACATCCTGTTTTTTGAGCAAACTGGGCAAATAGTAAGAACTAGAGTCACCAAACATGATATGTTTCTTCTAGAATATTATATATATGTCAGGTATCTTTCATTTTATACCTATCGCCACCTCCCCGCTACCACCACAGAGCTATAAATCAAGTTAATAATCCAACTTATATTGCCCACCAATTTAAGCCACAATTTAAATGCAATTGACTTTTTGAGAATACACAAATATTTTATGGTACAATAAGATATACTGTAGAAAATTTTATTAAGATCGGTTAAGAAAAACCAAAGTTATATGCAACTGCGCAATTGAATGGGGCAGCAGCTTTAAGAATTTCTGTATACATGTACACACACACATTCATGTGCGTCTGCTTCGAATAACATATACCAAGAGCATTGGAATTGCGATTTTTTTCTGTGATGCTATTTTAATACGTTTTCTCAATAATACTTAATTATTGTTGTGGCTGTTGAGTAGAAACGGCGGCAAGTAGTGCGGTTAGTTGCGAGTTCGAACCCTGCCGACGGAACTTTTTTTTATAAATTTATCTTTATTACTACAAACGAGCTCGTAGCTCGAACTGCATTTGGTGTTGGAATAAGAGTGTTCAGGGTATCCCCTCTTCGGGAGCTCCCGACTAGAACCTCTTGTTATACCCTGAACCCATTAAAAATAGGTATAAGGGTATTTTGTATTTGTGCAAAATCCAAATGTATGGCAGAAGGAAGCATCTCCGACTCCATCAAGTATATATATTCTTGATCAGCACCAAAAGCCGAGTCGATTCAGCCACGTCCGTCTGTCTGTCTGTCCGTCTGTCCGTCCGTCCGTGTGTATGAACGCAAGGATCTCAGAACCTATAAGAGCTAGAGAAATTTTAGATGTAGGTGCTCCTAGTTGCCGCGCAGATCGAGTTTGTTGCCGATAATCGATAACTTACTCCGTTTCCAAGCAATCGATAAAAATCGATATCGATATCCTGTTTTTTGGGCAATTTTGGTAAATAATAAGAGCTAGAGTCACCAAACTTGACATACAGCTTTTAAAATAGAATATATATATGCATTTGATGTTGGAAGAAGAGGGTTCAGGGTATCTCCTAGTCGGGAGCTCCCGACTAGAACCTCTTACTTGTTTATGTTTAAACCTCTCGCTAATTATTATACTGTTATGACTGTAGTCAATTATGGCGCTGTTTGCCTTTAATAAATTTCTGCATGTCATTAGTGCAGTGGATTCCTAATGATTTAGTTTTGATACCCCTGTCATAGTTCTAATCAAGGTAGGTCTTGTGTAAACTGGTTTATTAACAAAATTTTCCCTCATCATGTTTATTGACGACCAAGTGTCAATGAGACATCTGTAGCGTCTGTTATTAAATGTAATTTCCATGTACTGGCTCGTCCCGAAGCTCCAATTGGAAAATTTTCGTCTTATTTCGTTATTCTGAATCGCCTCATGTTGGTTGTTCTGACAACCATACTCTTGTACGTAATAGTTGTCTGATTGTTGATAATTTTTACAACCTGCATTTTTTGGGAACCACTAGTATTTTCACGTATACGCGTGTACGATTGATTAGTTATATATCTACCTGGAGAAATATTTCGATTTATGGGGTTACTTATTTGTGTTGGTTGTAAATTCTGTTCGAATTCTTAAGATAGTTGATTATCTTGATTATTATGATATAAAGTATATATATTCTTGATCAGCATCAACAGCCGAGTCGATATAGCCATGTCCGTCTGTCCGTCTGTCTGTTTCTATGCGAACTAGTCTCTCTTAACAGAAGTCCCTTTTTCCAGATGGATCGGATCACTATCATATAGCTGCCATAGGAACGATCGGTCAATTTTTTATTTATAATAGTTAGGTATAATTAAAAATTAAGACTAACTTATTTCTAAAGCACTGGCTGCGGGGGCCTTCGGCTTGCTGCTATACTTATTTACATTTTTTATATACATATTACACTTACATATTTACATATTTACATTGGGTTAGGTCATGGAAGGCGATACATGTTTGTTGTTTTAAGGAATTCAATTATTTTGGAGATATTTTCAGGGGTTGGGTTTTCGAGAAGCGATAGGGGGCATCTGTTTCGGAATATTTGGTTTTTTAAGTATGAAGTTGCAGTGCAGTTGGTGAAGATATGTTTAATTGTCAGATCATTTGTTGTATGACAGTTTGGGCAGGGTATGATGTTGTCCGGGTTGTTGTAGTGTTGTTGTGTGAATCTTGTGTGTCCTAGTCTGAGTCTAATTATTTTAATTTTGTCGCTGCGTGTAATGTTTTTTTGATTTATATTTTTTAGGTAAAGAGTTGTGTGTGTTGGGTTTGTGTTTAGTTGTTTGTACCATCTGTTGCAGAGCTCTAAGTTTTGTTTGAGTTTATAAGTTAGCTCCTTCGCCAGAAATTTTGTTATGTCTGTAGTGTTGAAGTTAGGGGTATAGTGTAGGGGCATATTGTATGTGGATTTGGCTGTCGTGTCGGCTAGCTCGTTTCCTTCAATGCCACAGTGGCCAGGTATCCAAAGGAGTTTTATTCTAGGGACAGTTTTTGTGAGGATGGATCTGATGGTTATGGGATATAAGTTGTTGTTGTTGATGTTCCGGACGGATTTTAAGGATGGGAGGGAGTCAGAACAAACTATGTAGTTGCCCGGTCTTTTTGAATTAGTTTTATTGCGTCTAGAATTGCTAGTGTTTCGGCTAAGAGGATTGATGAGTAGTGGGGTAGAATGCATCTTTTCAGGATTTCCTTTTCGGTGGTGATGGCAAAAGTGACTGTGCTATTTTGCAGAGAGCCATCTGTGTATATGAATGTATGGTTGTTGTATTTGTGTTTGAGTTCAAGAATTTGTTGTCTGTATACGGTTGGCGGTGTGTTGGATTTGCTAAATTTTTGTAGTGTAGTGTTGATAAGGGAGGGGGAAAATGTCCATTGGGGGGTGGTTGTTTTGTTAGGAAAAGGGAGGTAGGGAATGTTGTGTTGTTTGCATGAGAGGATGATTTTTTCTAGTGTTGACGTTAATTTGTATCTTTTTTGGGTCCCGTATTGTTTAATGTATTTGTGAAGTGGTGAGTTTGAACTGTGTAGTAGTGTTTTGTAAGTTTTAGATGTGATAAGGTCTCTTTTTTGTTCTATTGTGGGTACGTTTGCTTCAAAAAGCAGGTTGGGGATGGGGGTTGAGCGAAGTGCTCCCAGTGAAATGCGAATTGCGGCGTTAAATAAAGTTTTGACTTTGTTGAGGGTTGATTTAGGTGCGTGGCCGTAGATAAAAAGTGCGTAGTCTATTTTTGAGATTAATGTTGATTTAGTTATATTTAAAAGCGTGTGTGTGTTGCAGTTTAGTTTCGGGCTTGATAGGCATTTAATTATGTTAAGTTTGTTGTTTAAGGTCGGTTGAATTTGTTTTATGTGTGAGTCCCATCTGTATTTATTGTTTATTGTTAGTCCTAAGATTTTTAGGTTGGAGACTGAGGGAATTTGGGTATTGTTGCATGAAATGTTGCATGTGCAGTTCTGCTTTCGGCAAATGTGTAGGTGTTGGCATTTTTCTAGGGAAAGTGAGGCTCCTGAGTATGAACACCATTCGTGAATTTTTGAGAAAAGGCTGTTGAGGTTGTACGTTTGGTTTTTTTGTCTATTGAGGGGAATAATAAGGAAAAAGTCGTCGGCATAGGCACTGAATTGTATTTCTTTTTGTAGGCTGATGATGTGAGCGAGTCTGTTGTAGGCAATTAAGAAGAGAATGACCGATATTGGCGATCCTTGGGGGATGCCGTTGTAGAGGGGATATGGAGAGCTAATGCTATTTTTTATTTTCAGTCTTATTTTTCTGTTTGACATAAAGTTTTTGACGAAGTTAATAATTTTAGGGCCAACTTTCCAGCTGATTAGCTGGTCGACTATAGTGTGCACTCCGACTCTGTCGAAGGCCTTTGAAAAGTCAAGGGCAATGACAGAGGTGTGCTTTTTGGCTTTCAGCGACTTGGTTATCAGGTGGTCTGCAAGGAGCAGACCGTCTGAAACCGATTTGCCGTGTTTAAAACCCGATTGGTTGGGGTGGATGAGGTTTTTTTTGGGTTACAAACCACCATAGGCGTTTGGCTATTATTTTTTCTAAAGCACCAGTTAAGTGAGATTGGTCTATAGTTGGTTATTATTGTTTTGTTTGAGTTGGGTTTTAGGATAGGTATGACTAGGCTGGTTTTGTAGGATTGCGGGATGAAGTTGTTGAAAATGGTATTAAATAGGTTTGTGATTCTGATTTTTAGTACGTGGGAGGTGTTTTTGATCATGGGGTAGGATATTCTATTAAGGCCAAAAGTGGTTCCTCTAAGGGAGTGTAGTGCAGCTAGGAGTACTATTTGTGTAATATCAGATTCTATTGTCTGTGCTGTCTCACTCGGAATGTAGTTGGTTAGTTTGGCTGTGTATTTGTTGTCGGTGAAGTTTTGGTTGAAGTTTTCGTCTTTGGAGTGGCCTGACCAGTGTTGAGCAAAAAGTTGAGTTATGTGGGATGTGTCTGTCGTGAGTAGGTTGTTATTTGGATCTGTGATACTATGTATGGTTTTTGTTGGATTAAGTCCGCAGAAACGTCTGATGTTTGACCAGATTTTGTCTGACGGGGTGTTGGGTGAAATTGTGGATGTGAAGTCTGTCATAGCTTTATTTTTTGATATTTTTAGCTCTCTCCGGAAGAGTGCATTAGCTCGTTTGTATTTAATGAGATTTTCTGTACTGTTAAAGTGTTTGAAGGTTTGCCAGGTTTTGAATTTATTTGTCCTAAGTTTGGTCAGGGTCTTATTCCACCATGGGTTGTTTTTGCTGTAGTGTTGTGGGGTTGTCTGAGGTATACTGTGATGGGCTGATTGTAGGATTATTTTGTTGAGGATTGCCGCTTCTTTATTGATGTTTGTACTGTTAGGTATAAGTTCGCTTATATCGTTGGTTAATTTTGAGAAAAGTTGCCAGTCTGTTTCTTTTGTTTTGAACAGGGGACGAGAAAAGATTGATGTTTGAGATTGCGGGAACAGGGAGATTAGGATTGGGAAGTGATCACTTCCATGGAGATCTTCGAGTATTTTCCAGTTAGTGAGGGGGGTGAGTTGGGCACAGCATAACGAAAGGTCTATATGGGTGAGTGTGTTGTGAGTTGAGAAGTGGGTGGGTGAGCCGTCGTTAAGTATAGTGAGGTTGGCGTTTTGGATAAATTTGGATAGGATTCTGCCTCTTCTGCTGTCTTGATGTGATCCCCAGGAGTGGTGCCAGCTATTGAAGTCGCCTAGTATAATTTGGTTGGTGTTGCTATTGTGCGTTTCAAACTGGTCGCTTAAACATTTAAGTGAAAAAGTTTTGTTGGGAGGAATGTAAGTTGAAAAGATTCTGATTTTTGTTTTGGACATGATCTCTATTCCAAGAGTTTCTAGGGTTCTAGGTTGGTTTAAATGGGTGTGTTGTACAGATTTGTGGACTAATATAGCTACTCCACCGAATCGGTTGGAGGCTGTATTTGTATAGATTTGGTAATTTATTGGGACGGGGATGGGGGTATTTGTGTTGTAATAATGGGTTTCTTGGAGGCAAATGACTTGTGGTGAGTATTTTTTTATTATAGTTGAGAGTTCACTGTAGTGGTTTGTGTCACCCTTGATGTTCCATTGAAGTATTATGAGTGACATTTTTGACATTTGGGTGTTATGGGTTTGGTTTAGGTTTAGGTTAAATTAAATTGAGTTTAGGTTATGAGTGTTATGGGTTTGGTTTGATTTAGGTTTAAGTTAAGGTTAAGTGTTAAATTAAATTAAGTTTTTTTTTTTTTTTTTATATGGAATCGCTTTCGCTGTTGTTTGTGTATTTGTTTTTGTTTGAGGTTTTGGATTTGGTCTTTAGCATATAGTTTGATTTTTAGGTCTTCTGTGAGGTGTGATGTGTATGGCTTGTTTGTTGCTCTATTGTGGTGGGTGATGTCGGTATCCATGTCTTCTGGTTCTGGTTCGATCGAGTTAGGTTGCTGTGCAGATGTTGGTGATGGTGCTGGTGGTGTTTTGGTTGATGATGTTGTGTAAGGGGCTGCATTGAGTCTGCTGTGAGCGTGCAGTGCAGCTGAGATGGTTTGGTGTGTTGTTTTAGTAAGGGGTGTGAGTTGGGTGATTGGCGATGTGTTTGTTGGCGTATGTGTATTTGGTTTATTTGGTGCTTGCGTGATGGTTGAATGTTGTATTGTATTGGTGAGAGTTTTTGCATAAGATGTTCTGACGTGTTGGCCGTGTCGGTTGTTATAGATGTTAAGTGCGGTTTTGTGGTCTGTTTTTTCTGTAATTTTTATAGCTGTTAGTTCTTGTTGTTTCAAGAATGAAGGGCATTTGCGGTCGAGGGGGCTGTGTTAGTGATCGATATCCGGATTGTTTTTGCAGTTAAGGCAATTTTTTTCGTTTTTGCAGAGTTCGTTCTCATTTGTATGTTTTGCGTTTGAGCAGTTTATGCATGTTTCTATGCCTTTGCATACTGGTGTTGGATGACCAAAACGGAGGCACTTTCTGCATCGTAGGGGTAAGGGGATGTACGGGCGCACTCGGACTGTTTCGTAGCCGATTCTTATTTTTTCTGGGAGAATCAATGTTCCGAAAGTTATTATGATGAGTCCAGTTTCTATTAGCATAGTGATGTTTTCATCAGAGTTTGTGTTTGTTGGTGTTTTTTTTTAAGATTTTTCTAACTTCTGTTACATGTTGTGTTTTTAGTTCCATGAGTATTTCATTTTCGGCTATGCCGCGCAATTCGTTGCAGTAAATGACTCCCTTTGTGGAATTTAGAGTTTTGTGTTCGGTGGCAGTGATTTCAATATTTGTCATTAGTTTTAGTCTTAGTAGTTTGATGGCTTGTAATTTGTTTTTTGTTTTGATTAAGAGCGAGCCGTCTTTTGTTTTCTTGCATGTTTCAACTTCCCCATCGCAAGCGAAGTCAATTGTTTTTTTGATAACGAACGGTTAAACGTTTACAAAAGTGTTGTTGTCGTTTCGTTTTATTGTTATGTACTTGGGTTCTCCTAGATTTGTGTTGTTAGATTTTAGTCCGTGTGTTCTTATGTCCGGTGGTTCGTGCATGTTTGTTATTGTTGGGCAGATGCCCGCGAAAACTGTTGATGCTGTTTTTGTTGTTGTGATTTTCGTTTCCGTTTAGTGTTTGAAGTTTGTTGAACTTTGTGTTGGTTTTGGTTTGCTTTTTGTCGCGGTTTTAGGTTTTGCTGTAACACGTCTTATCTCTTCGGAGGTTGAAGTGGTACTGAACGATCGGTCAAAAATTAAGTTTTTGTACCAAACTCGGTACTTATTAGTTTTACTATACTCCTCATATATATGCAAAATCCTATTAATATCGGACCACTAAATCATATAGCTGCCATAGTTGTAAAGTTAAGTTGTTGTATCAAGAAACATTTTGTTTATCAGGATATCTTGACCAAACTCGGCATTTATTATTATACTATGCTCTTCATATATATGCAAAATCCTATTTAGATCGGACCACTATATCATATAGCTGCTATAGGAACCATCGGACGAAAATTAAGTTGTATGAAAAAACATTTTGTTTTTCAAGATATCTTGACTAAGCTCGGCATTTATTAGTTTTACTGTACTCCTCATATGTATGCAAAATCATTATTAAAATCGGACTACTATATCATTTATCTGCCATAGGAACGATCGGTCGAAAACTAGGTTTTTGATTTAAACCTTTTTTGTTTATCAAGATATATTGACCAAACTCGGCATTAACTATTTTCCCTGAGCTTCTTAAATACGGGCAAAGCACTATAAGTATTATGAAAAGGTTGGGTCTGCAAGGGTATTAGATCTTGGGCGTGCCGAATATAGCCTTCCTTCCTCGTTATTTATTAAGTTTTTTACAGTATTATTCATAGCGTTGGTGTACAATCTGGTTTTATCTAAATTCCCTTCTTATTCTAATTTGTCTGTTATAATTATTATCTTAGCCTCTATTTCACTACAAAACTTGCGTAAATTACCTTGATAATTGGTATTATATAACCTTCGCAGTAGTTCTTCCACGGGTGTTTGCGTCTTAGATTCAGAGATTAAAGCCTCCGTGAGTTGTGACCAGTAATTGATTTGCAGCATTCTGGTTACCTTCTGGGCATCTCCGGATGTCTGGAGCTCAATCGCCCCGAATATGATGCATTGTCGTTCATTGTGAGTAGAGTACAGTTGAAGTCGGTAATCCATCCTTCTAATGAGTGGACCCAGGGTTAAAGGATCTCTCTCAAAGGCTGGCACTATAGCGTTCAGCGCATATAAATTTGTAATGGCAGTACAAAGAAATACAGAGAATATTGCAGCTGCCATAGATCCCTTTTGTGAAATCTGCGACGAGGTGATGATTTCGTCACAATTGTTTGCTAATACTCCATGTAAGCTACGATTCAACGAAAAATGTTTGATAGCGTTCTTACAAAAAACTACAGCATGCCCTTCATGTGCAGCAGATTGTACTCTTATACTCTTGCCTTAAGCTTTTCTAATATCACTATTGACACCTTTATTTAAAATCAAGTCGCAAATTTGCAGATTTCCAATAGTGATCCATCATCTTCTAATGGGATAAATACCACCCCCACCAACACCTAGAGAACATGGACCAGAAACATTGATTCATAAATTGAGCGAAGCCAAAGCTTTAGTGTGTGTTGTAGTAGGGCGTCCGCAGGGCTTCCAGCTAAAAACGGGTGAATTGCTGGTAATTGAGAGCGCGTTTCCGCTCTGAAAAATTTATTTTTTTTTAAATCGAAGAAAACCTCGTTTGTTCACTAGCAGGTTATTTTTTTGTCTGTAAGTTCTTTTGTTCTGATTCCGGAGTTACATTGGCGGTTGGATATCGACGGCCAAAAACACTACTACTACTACATGGCGCCCGCCTTGCAGTATTGCAAAAAAAAAGGGAGAATGTAGTGGCTATGTTTTTACTGGTGAGCGCAGGATTCGAAAAGTGTTTACCCGAAAACTATGTTTTGGGCCAATGGTGCGCTGCCATGGAGAATTGACTCGAGATAGATGTCCGAGCCCAACACCAGATTTGATATCTCCGGCTGGAAACAGCGATTGTCTGCCAATCGGACTTTGTGGAAGGGCTCATTTAGGTTCTCACTGATGAGCTTGGATGTAGTTCGGTACTGAAGCTTAGGCATCACCTACATTCCCAGCTCTCGTTGGAAGCTGGAGGTCCTGGAACGAATTACGACCGAGTAAGCGTTGTCTGTACCGACGCGGGTGGCGTATAGCCCGGATGCCTTTGCCAAAGCTGCGTCGATAAGACTTACTAGACAGCACGGGTCTTAAAGTGCCCGAGTGCCGCGGGTCGCCTTGCGGCGGATTAGTGCTCTCGGGATCACGGTTGTCTTCTTGAGCTCCATTAAGGTGGACAGGGAGATGGGGCCAGCGGATGAAGGCGGCGCAGAGCGTCATACTGTGGTCTTGGTGCTGCGCATTGGCTGGGATCACTCCGGAGGTCGCGATGATGTGCGACGCACTTCTTGGAAGTGAAGCAGGGTGTGATGGTCGCCCACTTTCGGCAATTGTCCTTGCGTCGACAAGACTCCCCGGAGTGTTGGTGAGCTAGGCAGTTTGGCAATATTTGTACACCAAAACTGCTCGGAGTCTCTTCTCTGGAGATAGCCGCATAAACCTTTGGCACTTTCGCAGCGCGTGGACTCCTCGGCATACTCGGCATCGGAACAACTCCGTTGCCGAGCGGCTCTTGGATCGGCCTTGGAGCGGCGTGGAGACATCATGCTCTTACGTGAAGTAGGTTAAAACAGAATAAACATTAATTATGCGGCTTTATACGGATGGTTGGTCTGTGGATCTAGGATTCTAGTCTCTACTGGAGATTCTACTTGATGGAAAATGGAGACTAGGTTCTATCGGGAGCAGGATCAGCTTAGAGATAGGTCTCTAACACCTCGGTCTGTTAACACGTCGACCACTCGTACTCTTTGGTGGTCGCCAGGATAGGTCGTTTGGATTCGACCCAGACATTAACTGGAGGATTATCTTCTTTAATTATGACTAGGTCGTCACGTTGTAAAACTCGCGTTGGAGTTTGCTATTTGTTTCTTTTTTGGAGTTCTAAAAGATACTCATATTTCCAACGGAGACAGAACTGTTCTTGCAAAGCCGTCAAGCGCTGCCAGCTGTTGATGATGGACGTAACATTTTCCTTGATATCTGGCTCTGTGGCGGAAAGCAGAGATCCCACGACTAGTAAATGACAGGGAGTCAGAGCTAAGAGATCAGTAGGATCTTATGTCATTGGAGATATCGGTCTTGAACTCAGGCATGCTTCAACTTTGGATAACTCTTCTAATGTGTATTTGGAGGTCGATGTAGTCGATGAGTTTTAAAACTCTGCTTCCCACAGGCCGCCCACATGCGGTGCACTAGGAGGATTGAAGTGCCAAGACTGTTTCTGGAGACTGTAAGACTGTGGCCTGGAGTTACGTATTAAGCGTTTCCACAAAATCGCGCGAACGAACTTTGGCCGCTCCGACAAAAGTTTTGCCGTTGTCGGAATGCATTTGACTTGGGCACCCTCGTCGTGCCACAAATCTCGCAAATGCCGCTAGGAAGTTTTCTGTGGTTAAGTCAGATGTAGACTCTAGGTGGATGGCTTTTGTGCTAAAGCACACAAAGACACATACGTAGCCTCTTGTAATAAGGCAGGGGCAACCTGTGTATATTTCGACTCCTTTGTGAATAAACGGCCGAGAGAATGTGACTCTCTCCACAGGAATGGCGCCCATGAGCTGCGTTTGTAATTTCTTTTTTGGATTACGCAGATTTTGCAGGAATGGATTGTTGATTTGACCAACACCTTGGCTTTAGAATCCAGTACTGTGATCGCATTAGACGCATCATGAGCTGGTTGCCTCCATGCAAGGATATACGATAAGTGAGAGCGGTAAAGAGACGCTAATATGCACACGTGTATGGCATTTTTATTGGATGCCGCTCATTGTAGCCGAGTGCTTTGACCGCTCTTACGCGACCACATGCTTGCAATTAAAGAGTTTGCTGCAAGTGAGATTCTTTTTGATGCCAGGCTAGCACAATTGTGGCATCTGTCCAATAGAACCAGTCGACGCCAGCGGAAAGTAGCTGGGGCCTGAGTGCAGCTGATAACTCGGACAGAAGTGCTTCTCCGCACAGCTCTAGTCGTGGCAAGGATACCGTCTTGACTGAAGCGACCCTCGTTTTTGCTGTTAGGAGATGTACGGAGATGCGATCTTGAATCTCTGTGCGCACGTAAATGGCAGCCCCGTATACCCGTTGCGAAGCGTCACAAAACCCATGGTATTGAATAGTCCCCTGTAGGCGAAATTCGATTCATCTAGGGCTGCGAATCGCACTGAGGCCCGGATACTCTTGGAGGAATAAATGCCACTTACTGAGAAGACTCTCAGGTAGTGGATCGTCCCAGCCCAATACTTGGAACCAGATCTCTTGCATGAATATTTGTGCTGAGCAATGACTGGACCCAGCCAACCTGCTGGATCGAACAGTTTGGCAATTTGTGAAAGGACTTCACGTTTGGAGACGGACTGTTTGGTTGTTAGCTCGGATGGAGCGAGAAAGAACTCATCGGTGTCAGCATTCCATCTGATCCCGAGAGTCTTTGCCGAACAGGCCTCACCGATCTCTAAGAAGTCGGCGCGAACCAAGTGGTCCTTGCGAATCGCTCTTAGCAAGTCCTTTTCATTGGATGTCCATTTTCGCAAGGGGAACCCGGCAGATTCAAAGGCTTTGCGGAGTTCTGCAATTGCCTGAGCTGCTGTTGATTTGGAATGGGCTCCTGCAAGTACATCGTTGACATACATATTGTTTGCAATAATGTGACTTTCTAAAGGGTAGAGCGAACAAACGTCATCTGATAATTGAGTTAGTACCCGGATTGCACAAAAGGGGGCACAGTTAACACCAAACGTGACTGTGTTAAGCTCGAATCTTTGTTCGGAACAGAATTCTCTGGTAGATCGTGTGTTTGCGATGCACAAGGATCTGCCGATATATTTTCGTGATGTCGGCATTGAAGAAATATCGGAAGAAGCGCCATCTTAGGATTTGAATGGTTAAGTCGGATTGCATCGTTCAGACTCTTACCATGCTATGGCGAATAGAAGGCGTTAAATACTACGCGGAGCTTGGTCGAGGTGCCGTCAGGCTTGTGAGCAGCATGGTGTGGAAGAAAAAAGTTATCCGAACCGTTGTGTGGAGGGACTTCTTGCATGTGACCTAAGTCCAGATATTCCTGGATCACCGCATTATATTGCTCCTTAAGGGGGGAATTTTTTGCCTAACGATTCTCGTTTCGAAGGAATTGAGCTGGTGCGATGGACCTTGAATGGCCCAACTAGATGTGATCGGACTTCTTGAATGGGAGTGTGACCAAGTGTCTGCCGTTTTTATCTTTTTAGTGGTTTTTTGAAAGTTGTGCTCACAAAACAGGTCGGATTCCTTTTCCAGCTTTACTGGAATATCCTCCACCCCCCCCAAAATTTTGTGAGCACTTGATTCGGCAAGACTTAAGTTGAAAAGGATGAGACAGATTGGGCACTGGTCTTAGAAACGTGACCAAGGAGATTGCCCAATATGTTGGGGTAGGAGTCACCTAATAATATGGATGGGAGGCTATTAGCGCCATAGAAGACGTCTATTTGTGAGCTCCAATACAAAGGACGGTTCAAAACTGTTGGTGTTGAGAAAGCGGAGGGCACCTGGGGTCTGTCACGGTGGATCAGTGTATTGTGACGTTCCTTGCACGTGAAACAACTTTGTGCGCTAGTGCAATCTTTCAATTGGTGCTGTATAGCGAAGCAGTTTACGCACAACTTTTTTTGCTTAATGACGAAAACTCTCTCGGGTACGGACATTTGTGGGAAACGTGGACATAATCGCACAGAATGGTTTTCCTTTTGACAAAATTTGCAGTGTTGCGACTTTGTGAAGCGATTGTTCTCATAATGACAGCGTAAGCTTAGGCAATTTAGAGGACCACAAGAAAATGAGCAGAAAATCCCAATTCTCATCGCTCATCGCCCCTGGATTGTGCTCTGAAGCTCTTTAAGGGCGGTTACAGACTCTTGTGTTGCTGAGGGGAGATTGAAAATAATTTTCAAATCTCTTCGTCAGGCTCGCCCACGCTGACTGAAAGCCGCCATTCGTGAGCGGCGAATTGGAGACAATTGCCCTCGCTTTGCCCCTGGTTTTGGAATTAAGATGGAACAATTTTTCCACCGGCCTCAGTCTTGGATTATTTATGTAGACCGCCGTAAACGAGTCTCGGAAAGAAGGCCAGCGTAGGTAATACCCATTGAAAACTTCAGTGTCGCACATGGAAAGTCGGACATGGAAAGTTGTGGGGCTTCACACTTGCGATCTGCAATTATCTGACCAGCTTTGCTAAAAGTTCTTTCTGATTTTGTGGACGCCACCGCAATGCAATAAAATTTGGCAGGAAGAGCTATAAAAGGTTGTAGGCCCTCGCTATTTATCTGAAAAAACCATGAGAATTTTGTGTTGAAAACTTATGGCTTGTATTAACAATTACTAAACTATATTACCATACAAGTGGATTTCGGCCATCTGGCTCGTTGGGTCTCTCGAAATATTGTCTCAAAATAATCATTGCGCCCGACCGTGTTGGTTGCAATCTCTGAGTTTATTTTACGTTTTACAAGAATGTTAAAACTTGTTATACCCTGAACCCATTGAAAAAGGGTAAAAAGGGTATATTGTATTTGTTCAAAATGCAAATGTATGTAACAGGCAGAAGGAAGCATCTCCGACCATAAAGTCTATATATTCTTGATCAGCATCAATAGCCGAGTCGATGTAGCCATGTCCGTTTGTCTGTTCGTCCGTCCGTCCGTCCATATGTATGAATGCAAGGATCTCAGAACCTATAAGAGTTAGAGACTCGAAATTTTAGATGTAGGTGCTCCTAGTGCCTGCGCAGATCGAGTTTGTTTCCGATAATCGATAACTTACTCCGTTTCCAAGCAATCGATGAAAATCGCTATCGACATTCTGTTTTTTAGCAAATTGGGTAAATAATAAGAGCTAGAGTCACCAAACATGATTTGTTGCTTCTATATTATATATATATAAAAATATCAATATATATATATATATATATATATATATATATATATCAAGTGTCTTTTATTTTATACCTATCGTCACCTCCCCGCTACCACCTAAGAGCTGTAAATCAAGTTAATAACCCAACTTTTGGTGTCAGCCAATTTGAGCCACAATTTAAATGCAATTGACTTTTCAGAATACACAAATATTCTATGGTACAATAATATATACTGTAGAAAATTTCACCGACTAGAACCTTTTACTTGTTTAGGTTTGTTTCCCTGCAAAAGGGGTTGGTGGAGCTGATGGCTGGAGTGAGTTATTTGACATTATAGACAATATTTCTTGTTCTAAATCTTTTGCCGTAGCGGCATTGGAAGCACAGAAAAATCCGAACGTTTTGAACCTGGGGTCTTTAGCTGTCGAGATCCTGATAGCAGTTATTGATTCGTTGGGAAAACATCGAAAACAGCGATGGTTTATAAAAAAAACATCGATGGTTCTCAAAACACCAAAAACATCGATATAATCGCTTTAAAAACGATAGCAGAGCGAGAATCGTATTCGATCAGTTATTCTAAACATTATTCGGATTTACCTTTTCATTTCCGACTACAGAATTATAGTTCAGCACGTAGCGAATTTTTGCTGATTGAAATTCTTTTAGGTTAGTAACTAAGCTCAAGCGTTATCCAAAACGATTAATAATATCCATTTCATCTATTTTTCAACTTCAAATCGAAGGGAATGAGTAAATAGGACTTTTAATTCACGAGCTTCTATTAGTTGCGCATGAGAATCAGCAGCTCAACAATTACTTAAAAATAGTAAGGCTTAAAGATGCACCGGATCTATTCGCACAGCAAGTGGCACCGCTAGCAGGATTGTTGCTAAATTACAGACGCAGATCACTTATCGACATTAAAATAAAAGTCTCGAGATATTTATTATCCCAGAACTTAAACATGATATGTACTTAGGTATTCATTTTTGGCGGGAATTTGGCTTCTTGGGAACAAATACTAAGCAAGCTGAGATATCAAAACTAGATGTTGGAGCACCAACAGAACAAAAGGAGCTTCCCAAATTTCATCTTCTAACTAAAGAGGAACAGAGCCGCCTCGATATCATTATAGGAGGATTCCCCTATAAGCCAAAGAGCCATAGGCAGAACTAATTTGATTAGCCACTCCATTAATGCAGGCTCAGCAACCCCAGTTAAGCAACGCCACTGGCCACTCTCTCGGGCCATTGAAAAACTAATGGTTGCAGAAGATGACCAAATGCTAGGTCTAGATGTAATGGAACCTTCTCCCAGCCCCTGGAGTAGCAATTGCGTTCTTATTAAACGCGGAGATAAGTGTCGCTTATGTTTAGACTCAAGACAGGTTGCCTCACATAGATGGTATTTTGAGTATACTACCGCCAGCTAAATTCATTACCGGGTTAAACATGAAACACGCCTACTGGCAAATACCGTTAGCTGAGATTTCACGGCAATATACAGTCTTTACAATGCCCAATCGACCATTATACCAGTAGAACATGAAACCATTTGGTCTTTGCAACGCGCCACAATCACTTTGTAGCCTTATGTATGAAGTTATTTCTGCCCATTTGCATACACAAGCATTCGTTTATTTAGACGACTTGTTAGTGTTATCAGACGATTTCGACTCTCAGCTAGTTTTGTTTCAGGAGATTGCGTTATGTTTGAGAAAAGCAAATGTAACTATAAATATTATCAAATCAAAGTCCTGCATGACAGAGATTAAATACCTCGGGCTCATCATCGGAAACGGCCAACTTAAAGCGGATCCTGAGAAAATACAGGCCATCATTGAGTTCCCAGTTCCGAAAACGGTCAATCAGTTACGTCGCTTATAATGTCTGGCTGGATGGTATAGGCTTTTCGAAGAAAAGTATGCCGCCACCAGTTATCCGTTAACAGAACTTCTAAATAAAACAAAAGTCTCTGGATTGGAATCCGGAAGCCACTGAAGCTTTGGCAATGCTCAAATACTACCTGACTGCAGTACCTATTTTAATAACACCCAATTTTTCCAAACATTTTATCCTGATTTGCGTATACGGCGTAGGTTGTGTTCTAGCGCAGATTTGGGATGATTCAGAGTTACTGATCGAGTATATGACAGCGAAACTTACGAGAGCTCACCGTAACTACTCAATTACAGAATTGGAGTGTCTCGCTGTTCTCAAAGACAGTTTCGAGCATATATAGAAGGTCAGGAGTTCACCGTAATTACTGATCATGCTTCTCTTAAATGGCTTATGAAGCAGATGGATTTTTCAGGACGACTAGTTAGATTGTCTATGAAGTTATCGGGATTCAAATTCGATATCCAGCACTAAAGTGGTTCTTAAAACGTCGTTGCTGATACACTCTCTAGAAAATACGAAAAAGAAATAGCAGAATTCGACGACCAAAGCCCTATAATAGATTTGACTTCAACTTTTTTTAAGTGACAAGCATATCTAGCTTTAATTGCGTATGTAAAAGAGAAACAAGCTAGGTTGCCAGATCTAAAGTGTGATGGATGATTACGTGTACAAGAGAACATAATTTGTTACTGGCATTGCATCGCAAAAGAAGGACTCATGGAAACTGTGGGTACCTGCAAGTTTAGTTCCTGAAGTATTACGCGATGCCCACAATTCACCTAGCTCAGCCCACTGTGGGGAAAATTGAAGAGAAAATTTAGAGGTATTTTTTTGGCCAGGTGTGGTGAGCCAGATACGTACACACATTGCTAACTGAAGTATTTGTAGATCTACTAAGAGCCCAAATATAGTCCTTAAGCCACCAATGGGTAAGCCAGTGACCGCAAATAGGCCATTTCAAAGATTTTTTGTCGACCCTTTGGGACTGTATACTCGTATAAAAAGGGGTAACATAGGGTTGTTGAGCATGGTTGATTACACCGCGAAGTTTCATTTTCTTTGCCCTCTGAAGAAATGTACAGCTCCGAAAATTAAAGAGTAACTCGAGAATTAGATTATCTACACTTTTGGTGTACCCGAATATATTCTCACCAACTGTGGATCGCAATTCCGGTCAAGTTTCCTTGAAGCATTTCTAACTCGCTTTGGAGTTGAGCATAAATGTACTGCAGCCGGGCAGTCTTGCCTGCAATCCGAGCTTATCTCGGTAAAGACCACACTAATTGGTATGTGCAGCTCAATGCAATAAGTGTTGCATTGAGAGCTACACTATACCGAAGCACTGGCTTTCCACCTTATTTCCTTGTTTTTGGCCAAAATATGATCCTGAACCGAAAAGATTACTTTCTGCTTAGTACCTTAGCCGTACAGATACCATGCAATCAGCACGGGAGAAGGCTAAAGAGAATATAAGCAAAGCGGACGAAGCTAATGCGTGGACTTACAAACTTCGTTGCCGAAGGGTACAGTTAAAAGCAGGCGATTCAGTTTATGCACGAAACTTTACTCAGAGTAATGCGAGCAAAAAGTTCAGCTCGAAACTAGCAAAAGTATTTGTGGCAGCTAAAGTTCACAAGAAACTAAGTCCGTTTTATTATCAATTAGTAAATGGTAATAACATAGGAGTTTAGGAGTTTATCATATGAAAGACATTCATTTCTTCTTTGATGTCTGATTTGGCACGTACGCAGATCATACGATAATGCAGTTAAGCTGAGAAGCGATCGCTGAAAGCTGAACGAAATTCAAAGCACTCATACATACATTACATTGACCTTGAAATTCTGTCCTTGCGATCACCTGATGTCAACCTAATCTATTCCTATTGATCGAAAATAAGTCAATTTAAGCAACAAAACGAAGTAAATTGTATTAAAAAAATTAAAATGTAGTCGATAGATATTATTATTATTGTTTAATCATGAATTCGGATTTGAATATTTCGGTAAATCTTTTGGAAATTTATAATTCTGTTGTAATTTAATCTTTAATTAAATGATTTTGTTATATTTTAATATGAATCGGTGAATATTTATCTTGCCTGTCGAGTACCTTGCTGAATACTGTTGAAATGCGTTAGAGTCTCGGGTAGGGGCAACCTACGGTTTTCTGGTTACTATGGTAGGGAGGGAGAGACGAGAGACATCTAACCCCAAGTTCCCCACATTAGGCATATTGGGTCCTGAGTTTCATGGTGTTTGTCGGAAAGATGATTTTTATGATATTTTAACTGTTATTTTTAATTTTTTTTTTTTTTTTTAAGCGTACATGATATTCGTTATGTCAGTGTATTGGTGTTTATAGGCAGATTGGGAGAGGAAGAACCCCCAGCACGACGAGCTAAATTGAGGAAAAGCAAGAACGCCCCGCGTCCAACTTAAGCCACAATAGGCGAAAATGGGAGTTTACGACTGAACGTAGACAATTCATGTGGACTGACACCCTGTATACATGTGAACACTGCATTTCTGTGTGAGAAGCAAGATCACATAGAGAAGGGATAGTAGCAGAATGTGTTTATGCTGATGTAACCCCCAAAGGAAGAAGATTGTCGTGGTTAAATATTTGTTTGAGTTAAATATGAGAAAAAAATGTATTCTTTTTAACGAAAAACAAAACGAAAGTAGAAAAACCCAGTAAAATCCGCCATACATTTGTATGAAGATTTGGGCACGGAAGTGGCCAGAAATGCTTGAGTTGTTGCAATCCCCGGTGAACCAAGACAATCGCGTGTGACGGACACCCAAAACCCCAATCGAAGGGCATTCCATCTTTGCTGCACTTTTAGCAGCTTCTTATAAAGTTGAGAAGAGGGAAAAGAGGAGAAGGTATGCGCACATAATAATATTTCTGCAGACCGTGAAAAATAATATAGTGTTGTTTTATAGAGCCTGATTATTTCGATAGTCCTCATATTAATCGTTGCTAGTGCTCCATAGGACCATTAAGACAAAACAAGTAAGAGGTTCTAGTCGGGAGCTCCCGACTAGGGGATACCCTGAACCCTCTTATTACAACACCAAATAAATTAATAAAAAAAGTTCCCTTGGCAGGGCTCGAACTCGCGACAGACCGCACCACTTGCTATGTCTCGCTGTTCTCAAAGACAGTTCCGAGCATATATAGAAGGTCAGGAGTTCACCGTAATTACTGATCATGCTTCTCTTAAATGGCTTTTGAAGCAGAAGGATTTTTCAGGACGAGTAGCTAGATTGTCTATGAAGTTATCGGGATTCAAATTCGATATCCAGCACTAAAGTGGTTCTTAAAACGTCGTTGCTGATACACTCTCTAGAAAATACGAAAAAGAAATAGCAGAATTCGACGACCAAAGCCCTATAATAGATTTGACTTCAACTTTTTTTAAGTGACTAGCATATCTAGCTTTAATTGCGTATGTAAAAGAGAATCAAGCTAGGTTGCCAGATCTAAAGAGTGATGGATGATTACGTGTACAAGAGAACACAATTTGTTACTGGCATTGCATCGCAAAAGAAGGACTCATGGAAACTGTGGGTACCTGAAGTTCCTGAAGTTCCTGAAGTATTACGCGATGCCCACAATTCACCTAGCTCAGCCCACTGTGGGGAAAATTGAAGAGAAAATTTAGAGGTATTTTTTTGGCCAGGTGTGGTGAGCCAGATACGTTCACACATTGCTAACTGAAGTATTTGTAGATCTACTAAGAGCCCAAATATAGTCCTTAAGCCACCAATGGGTAAGCCAGTGACCGCAAATAGGCCATTTCAAAGATTATATGTCGACCTTTTGGGACTGTATACTCGTATAAAAAGGGGTAACATAGGGTTGTTGAGCATGGTTGATTACAACGCGAAGTTTCATTTTCTTTGCCCTCTGAAGAAATGTACAGCTCCGAAAATTAAAGAGTAACTCGAGAATTCGATTCAGTTCCCTTGAACTTCCGCGGAGATCGGTCGTGTTTTCTGTGCACTCCCGTGCGTGTGTATGTTCAGTGCATCCCAGGCAAAAAACAAACAAAAAGTGACAGTGACACTAACTAAACCCGCCCCAGGGCTTAACAAACAAATCGCGCCTGCAGAGCGCGAAAAAAAATAATTGTGCTGCCTCTGGCAGCTAAACTATATATGTATATAAACATATATAAACATTTAAATTGTATTTTTTTTTTGTTTTTACACAAAAGTGCAACCGCGTGCGAGCGTAAGAGAGCAAGCTTTTGCTAAGCTCAAGCTGCGCTCAGCTGATCGCCTTAACTCAGCCGTAGTGTGTGTGTGTGCGTGTGAGTAAGCAGAGCTTTCGCGAGAGAGCTTTTGGCTAGACTCACTAACACAAGTAAAGCACTAGCCAATAGGAGAACAATCAGTGCTGGCAAGTCAGTCACTGACCGTGACAGTGCTGACACTTTCCAGTCACCGTTTCGCTCCCCGTTCACCAAAGTCACTTTTCACAAAAATACTGGAGATTTTTGTAAATAAGTGCAGCTAGTAAATTTTGGTCTACATCTCACCTAATGGCGTCCAACAAGCCGAAATCACTCATCCCTGACTATCCTGCGTCACCTATATACAACCCGTCGGATAATGTGCTACCGCCATACATCACGCTGTGCGGGGGTACTACGCTACTCACCACGTCGTGCATCACCACAACTGCCTGCTCCCTAGGAACGACTACGGTAACGTCGTCCCTCGCACATGGCATCAGCTCCCAAGGCCCCGCAATCCCGTCCATTCCTGGCGCGAATCCTGCTACAAGCCTGGATCTCCACGCGTTTTTGAATAATTACCCGCCCAAGACTGCACGTACTTGGCAAGGTCAATGGTTTAAGGCCACACAAAGAGATGGTGGCAATCTCTCCCCCCGTATCGCCCGTAAGAAGCCGAGCACCACCGAAGCCAAGAAAGCCAGCCAAAACCGGTTTGCGGCCCTCTGTGACGAAGAGGAAAGCGACATGGACACGGAAGCAGAGCTAGCCACCAACAAGGAAGCTTGCGCCGACGAGGATGTAGATGATAGGCCATCCACCTCGCACGCAGCTCGCGCAAGGGCCAGCAGGCAACAAACGGCAAATAAAAAGCTTGCCGCACACCCGCAACCCACCCAGACGGCGCCTCCCAATAAGCGGCCTGCCTCTAAGGTGCCGAGAATAACTGTGTCAAACGTCCTCAGTTTCACCAAGTTCTGCAAGGAACTAGACAGCATCCTAGGCGCGGACACTTACACCGTCAGATCGCTTAATTCTGGCGACTGCATCGTCCAATGCCGCAACTCAGACGAATACCGAACGCTGGCAAGGCACCTTCGCGAGAACGGCTGCCTGTTTCACCACCACCAGCTTGCAGAAGACCGGCCGTACCGCATAGTTCTACGAAATATCCACCACGAGGTCGCATCCGAAGATATTTCAGCCTAATTGGCAGAAAAGGGGCACCACGTTGTCCGCATATATGTATACCCCGCGTAGCAGAGTCAATAACGAACCTCTAAATATGAGATTTGTTGACCTGAGAAAAGCGGAGAACAATAACCTTGTCAAATCAATAGCAGTACTATGCAGGCACAAAGTTTCGTGGGAGAAGCCTCGCAAGACGTCGGGCCCTGTACAATGCAACAGATGCCAAGAGTACGGGCACACAAAATCTTACTGCTCGAGACACTGTGTGCAAGGAGTGTGGGGACAACCATCCAAGCAACGAGTGCACACTTGGCAAGGACGAGAATCGGTGTTGTCACCACTGTGGAGAAGCACACGCAGCAAACTTCAAAGGCTGCAAGAAGTACCTGCAATATGCTTTCCAGCAGAAAAACCAGCACAAGGCAAATGGCAGAGATGCAAGCCGCTCCAGAGATCCCCGCCCCAAAACAGCCGCTCCTGCCTGCAGCTTCGTGCCCGGCCAACAATCCTTTGCCAGCGTCCTCCGCGGTACCCAGCCCGCAGAGCGCAGTGCCCGCTCATCGTCTCGCAGAAGGAACACTGGCAGTACTCCCAGCCAATCACAACCTGTTGCCGACAACTGCCCCAACTCAGCCCTTGAGCTCATGATGAAGCAAATGTTCGCCATATTCGACCAACTGATGTCTCTCAGACAGACTCTTTTACAAGCGCTAATGCACACTAGCGCCAAAAATAACAGTGCCTAAAATGAGCTCCCTCAGGATAGCACTATGGAACGCCAACGGAGTCTTTTCGAAAGCGAATGAGATCACAGCCTTCATCGAACTCCACCACATCGATGTGTTTCTGCTCACGGAGACTCACTTCTGCTCTCGAATCACCCTCAGAGTGCCAGGCTACACTCTCCACACCGCCAACCACCCAGACAACAGCCAACATGGAGGAGCAGCAATATTGATCAGGTCGTCCTTGTCGCACCACCCACTTGAGTCATCCTGCCACTGGCATATGCAAGCTGCTGCTATCCGGCTCGGATCCAGCAGAGGCGACTTCAATCTCGCCTCTGTATACTGCCCTCCGGCCTTGAGAGTGACTGAGGCACACTTTCAAGCCCTTTTCGACCAGCTTGGCCCCAAATTCCTGGCAGGAGGAGACTGGAATGCCCAACATCGCTGGTGGGGAAACTACCGCATGTGCCCCCGAGGGAGAACGCTTTTCTCTGCCATTGAGAATGAAGGCATCGAAATCATAGCCACTGGAGAGGCAACGTGCACTTGACTTCGGGCTCTACAAGGGATTCAGACAGGAACAGCTGCGAATACGAAGCCTCCTTGACCTGACGTCGGATCACCTCCCATTACTGATTGAGCTCGAGGAGACTCCCAAGTGGGAAGTTGGAATCCGCAAAATGCTCCCGCCGCGCTCTAACTTGGAAGTATACCGGGCCTGCCTCGAGGACACATTAGATCTCAACGTCACCATAAATACAGCAAGTGAACTGGAGAGCTACGTTGACCACCTCACAGCGAAAATTACGGAAGCTGCTAGACGTGCAGCCCCGCAAACCCTGCCTCACACTCGTACCTTGAGAAGGTCCCTACTAAGCCCTGAAGCCAGGAGTCTCCTTGCCGACAAAAGACGTCTAAGGAGGCTGTACATCCGCAACGGAGACCTCCCCACCAAGGCAGAAATGGTAAGCGCGTCCAACCGGCTCAGACGACTGCTGGCTAGGACTCGAACGGAAAATCTAGACAGCTTCCTTGAAGCAACTGGGCATGACGGCAACAGCACCTTTTCAGTGTGGAAGCTCACCAGAAGCATTAAGATGCAAACAGTTTTTACCTCCCCGATCACGGACCACTCTGGCCTCTGGCTCCGATCGGACGAGGAAAAGGCCAACGCGTTTGCTGACTACTTGGAGACAACCTTCAAGCCATTCGACTTCGCAGACGTTGCACAGCGCCGTAAAGTAGCCGAGTCACTGGCCGCTCCACTGCAGATGGCTCTCCCGATAAGAAGCATCTCCCCCGCGGAAATCGGGACACAGCTGAAAATGCTTGAGCTAAAGAAGACCCCAGGATGCGATGAAATCGACAACAGAGCAGCTAAGACTCTCCCACGCAAAGGAGTCATGGCGCTCGCCACAATTTTCAACTCCATGCTCCGCCTTGGCCACTTTCCGAAGCAATGGAAACATGCGAAAATTGTGATGATCGCCAAACCCGGTAAGCCGCTAACTCAACTTGAGTCCTACCGCCCTATAAGCCTTCTGCCGACGCTCTCCAAAGTCTTTGAGCGACTTCTGCTAAGCCGTCTCTTAGAACTCGACGAGGTCACGCGCCTGGTCCCGGATCATCAGTTTGGCTTCAGAAAGTCTCACGGCTGCCCCGAGCAGGTCCACCGGGCAGTAAAACATGTACTAGAAGCTTTTGAGCAGAAGCAATACTGCGTCGGCGTTTTCCTCGATGTCAAACAAGCGTTTGACAAGGTCTGGCACGATGGTCTTCTGTTCAAGATGAAACTGATACTCCCAGCGCCATACTTCAGCATCCTTAGCTCCTTTCTGGCAGGACGCACCTTTAATGTGGCCGTTAAAGACCAAAGGTCGGCAATTAAGGGCATCAAAGCAGGTGTCCCACAAGGCAGCGTCCTCGGTCCGATGCTGTACACGCTGTATACGGCGGACCTGCCCACACAAGGACAAAGCAATGAAGACCTCAGCCCCGCGAGACTGCTGGTGGCAACATATGCGGACGACACTGCCTTCCTAGCCTCCCAGAAAAACCTGCAAGCTGCTACAAGTGCAGTGCAGGACTGGCTGCTGCAGATCGACACCTGGACAGCTATGTGGAACATCGCTATAAACTGTGCCAAGTCCGCCTGCGTCACTTTTACGCTGCACCCAGACAGCTGCCAGGGGCTACGGTTCGATGGAGGAACCATTGAGCAGACCAACTCTTTCTGCTACTTGGGTGTCCACCTGGATCGAAGGCTCATATGGGGGCCTCACATCGCAGCAACGAGAGCAAAATGCCTGAGAAGACTTCAAAAGCTCGATTGGCTACTAAAGCCTCAAAGCAAGCTGCACATATCCACGAAGACACTGCTTATCAAAACGATGGTAACGCCTATCTGGACATATGCGATCCAAGTTTGGGGCACGTCATCAGCACACCAGCTTCGTCGCATAAGAGTGGTCCAAGCCAAGGCAGCACGCAAGGTGGCTGGCCTGCCATGGTACGTAACAACAGACGCCATCGAACGCGATCTCCGCCTAACAAAGGTCGGAGATCAGCTCAACTTCTTCAGCAGCCGATACTCCGACAAATTGGTGCAGCATCCGAACGCGGCCGCAAGGGCCCTGGCTGAGCCCATCAGTGAGAGGCGCCTCCGAAGGCTACACCCCGACGACCTACCAACGAGGCGCATCACTTAAACATCCCTTTCCCATTATTGTTATATATATTTAGGTCTGTAATTATCATTTAAGTTATTAAATAATAACTATACTCTATACCCTTAACTCCGCTTGGTAGAGATCAGAAGACACTGATCGATTCCAGCACAAAATAAAAAAAAAATAAAAAATAAATAAAAAAAAAAAAAGAGAATTCGATTATCTACACTTTTGGTGTACCCGAATATATTCTCACCAACTGTGGATCGCAATTCCGGTCAAGTTTCCTTGAAGCATTTCTAACTCGCTTTGGAGTTGAGCATAAATGTACTGCAGCCGGGCAGTCTTGCCTGCAATCCGAGCTTATCTCGGTAAAGACCACACTAATTGGTATGTGCAGCTCAATGCAATAAGTGTTGCATTGAGAGCTACACTATACCGAAGCACTGGCTTTCCACCTTATTTCCTTGTTTTTGGCCAAAATATGATCCTGAACCGAAAAGATTACTTTCTGCTTAGTACCTTAGCCGTACAGATACCATGCAATCAGCACGGGAGAAGGCTAAAGAGAATATAAGCAAAGCGGACGAAGCTAATGCGTGGATTTACAAACTTCGTTGCCGAAGGGTACAGTTAAAAGCAGGCGATTCAGTTTATGCACGAAACTTTACTCAGAGTAATGCGAGCAAAAAGTTCAGCTCGAAACTAGCAAAAGTATTTGTGGCAGCTAAAGTTCACAAGAAACTAAGTCCGTTTTATTATCAATTAGTAAAGGGTAATAACATAGGAGTTTAGGAGTTTATCATATGAAAGACATTCATTTCTTCTTTGATGTCTGATTTGGCACGTACGCAGATCATACGATAATGCAGTTAAGCTGAGAAGCGATCGCTGAAAGCTGAACGAAATTCAAAGCACTCATACATACATTACATTGACCTTGAAATTCTGTCCTTGCGATCACCTGATGTCAACCTAATCTATTCCTATTGATCGAAAATAAGTCAATTTAAGCAACAAAACGAAGTAAATTGTATTAAAAAAATTAAAATGTAGTCGATAGATATTATTATTATTGTTAAATCATGAATTCGGATTTGAATATTTCGGTAAATCTTTTGGAAATTTATAATTCTGTTGTAATTTAATCTTTAATTAAATGATTTTGTTATATTTTAATATGAATCGGTGAATATTTATCTTGCCTGTCGAGTACCTTGCTGAATACTGTTGAAATGCGTTAGAGTCTCGGGTAGGGGCAACCTACGGTTTTCTGGTTACTATGGTAGGGAGGGAGAGACGAGAGACATCTAACCCCAAGTTCCCCACATTAGGCATATTGGGTCCTGAGTTTCATGGTGTTTGTCGGAAAGATGATTTTTATGATATTTTAACTGTTATTTTTAATTTTTTTTTTTTTTAAGCGTACATGATATTCGTTATGTCAGTGTATTGGTGTTTATAGGCAGATTGGGAGAGGAAGAACCCCCAGCACGACGAGCTAAATTGAGGAAAAGCAACTTAAGCCACAATAGGCGAAAATGGGAGTTTACGACTGAACGTAGACAATTCATGTGGACTGACACCCTGTATACATGTGAACACTGCATTTCTGTGTGAGAAGCAAGATCACATAGAGAAGGGATAGTAGCAGAATGTGTTTATGCTGATGTAACCCCCAAAGGAAGAAGATTGTCGTGGTTAAATATTTGTTTGAGTTAAATATGAGAAAAAAATTTATTCTTTTTAACGAAAAACAAAACGAAAGTAGAAAAACCCAGTAAAATCCGCCATACATTTGTATGAAGATTTGGGCACGGAAGTGGCCAGAAATGCTTGAGTTGTTGCAATCCCCGGTGAACCAAGACAATCGCGTGTGACGGACACCCAAAACCCCAATCGAAGGGCATTCCATCTTTGCTGCACTTTTCGCAGCTTCTTATAAAGTTGAGAAGAGGGAAAAGAGGAGAAGGTATGCGCACATAATAATATTTCTGCAGACCGTGAAAAATAATATAGTGTTGTTTTATAGAGCCTGATTATTTCGATAGTCCTCATATTAATCGTTGCTAGTGCTCCATAGGACCATTAAGACAAAACAAGTAAGAGGTTCTAGTCGGGAGCTCCCGACTAGGGGATACCCTGAACACTCTTATTAAAACACCAAATAAATTAATAAAAAAAGTTCCCTTGGCAGGGCTCGAACTCGCGACAGACCGCACCACTTGCTATGCCTCTAATCAATAGACACACCAACAATTAAGTACTTATGATAAAAAATGGAACTAAAATAACATTACAAAAAATTGATGCAATTACCATGCTATTAGAATGCAAATCAGACGCGCATGAATGTGTGTGTGTACATGTATACAGAAATTCTTAAAGCTGCTGCCCAATTCAATTGCGCAGTTGCATATAACTTTGGTTTTTCTTAACCGATCTTTATGAAATTTTCTAAAGTATATCTTATTGTACCATAGAATATTTGTGTATTCTGAAAAAGTCAATTGCATTTAAAATGTGGTTTGGCAATAAAAGTTGGGTTATTAACTTGATTTATAGCTCTGTGGTGGTAGCGGGGAGGTGGCGACAGGTATGAAATGAAAGATATTTGAAATATCTATAATATTCTAGAAGCAACATATCATGTTTGGTGGCTCTAGCTCTTATTATTTACCCAATTCGCTAAAAAAAACAGGATGTCGATATCGATTTTTATCGATTGCTTGGAATCGGAGTAAGTTATTGACTATCGGAAACAAACTCGATCTGCGCAGGCACTAGGAGCATCTACATCTAAAATTTCAAGTCTCTAGCTCTTATAGGTTCTGAGATCCTTGCGTTCATACATGCGGACAGACGAACGGACGGACGGACTGACAGACAGACGGGCATGGGTAGATTGACTCGGCTATTGATGCTGATCAAGAATATATATACTTTATGGGGTCGGAGAAGCTTACTTATGCCTGTTACATTCATTTGGATTTTGCACAAATACAATATACCCTTATATCAGGCAGGCGAATTCCTTTGTTGCTCGTGTCATCATCAGCAAGCCGCGACTTCGGCATTTGAACAGCCAGACGGCTGGCAAGTCGTGCGAAATCGTAAAAGCCAGCTTTGGAAGTTAGGCTAGAAATTTTGCGTCGCATGCAAATGTATGGGCGTTACTCATCTTAGTGTTTATATTGTCTTTGACACTACATTATAGGCAAGTTTCTTCTAAAAAGAAATTTTAGAATCTTATTTCACAAGTCTGCCGTCATCAATGCTTTCGATTGTGACGATTCATTGAGTGGCAGATTACATAAACTTATTTGCAAGTGTCTTAAAAATAACAAAATATCATTGTCAATCATTTGGGAATCTACGGTACTTTACCTCTGTATAGCATACGAAGAGCAGGTCAACAGGTTGGCTGTTGACCGTCATATAATAAAGTGCCCTTTCAAATGCGTTCAAATGTCTTTTAAGCTTTAATTTTTCAGAAGTCAAGAAAACTAATCGTTTTGTAGACCTAGGCAGCTACAGAGTTGTTTTCGGCAGCACCGCAACCATGAATAGGCGGTTAATATTCATCGATGAATTTCTCATTCGAATTGGGACTTAAGCAATCCATTTTTTTACGTTGATGATGAAACCACTGAAAGAGAGCCTCTCCACTTTGACATTCATTAATTGTAGTAGTAATATCGCAATTTAAATTATCAGCTAAAGACTTTTTAAGTGCATCAATAATACCCAACTTACTTTATCAATTTTCTTTTGAATTCTCGGTTGGATATTCCAAATGAACCACACTAGAACTTTAGACTTAAGAAACTTTAAAAATTGAAGAAGTTATATAACAAATTTAAAGTTTTTTTAAACATTTTTCTTTCAGAGTACAAAAACAGCTTGGCACTTATATAACTGCGGTTGGGAAGACTCAAAAATACCATACAACAAAAAGTTCCGAACAAGTCTGGAGTATATGATACTTTGCAGCCAGCGACCTGTGAAAATAACGGCTTTTAAATTTTCAACATTATCTCTTCAAAGTTTTGCTGCGGTAAAAATATTAACAACACATAAAATAATCAAAAAAACACACTAATGAATTATAATATTACAGATACTGAGCACATCAATGAGCTACTTTACATTGCTACGATCGATTTATTTTGATAACAAAATGTAATTGATTTAGCACCACTCAAAATGCACTATTTCTATTCTTTACTTTTTTTTTTTATAAATACAGTGTTTAATATGGTTTGAAATACTTACATATTAGTAAGAATATCCAAAAACCCATATGTTTCAATTAAAATTAAAGGAAAAGACCAGCAAAATGAAAACAATTAAATTACCAGCTAAATACAGGCGGGAAAGGCTTAAGGCAACAGACAGCAAGAGCCAAATTAAAAATCCGTAGGAAATCTTTTTAGCCAACGCCTCCTAATTGGCCTATCATAAAACATCTCTACTGTGAGATCCTGGCTGTTCTGGTAGCGAGAAGTAAAGTTAGAGATAGTTAAACAGACTGGCTTGGTCTTTAAGTTTTGCATTGCAATGTTGGCAGTTGGCAATTTGGCAGTACTCGATTGATTTGAATGGTAAAGATTTACGTGGCACTATAGCTGACGATATTCCAAATATGATGACACTAGCCATTAAAACCAAACAAATTTGTTAAAAAATCAGTATTTTGATACAGATTCTTATCGATTGAGTGAAAACAGGGGAATTTATCGACTATCTGTGCGGGCACTAGAAAGACCTACGCTCAAATGTCATGTTTCAAGTTCTTATAGGCTCTGAGATAGACTCGTTCAGACGGACGGGCTGACAGATGGACATTGCTGGATAGACTCGGCTATTGATGCCGATCAAGTATATGTTTACTTTATAGGATATACATTATACCCTTTTTACTCATTTCCAATGCGTTCAGGGTACAACAAAACAAGAGGTTCAAGTCGGGAGCTCCCGACCAGGAAATACCCTGAACCCTCTTATTCCAACACCAAATGCAGTTCGCGCAAAAAAGAAAGTTCCCTTGACAGGGTTCAAGCTCGCAACTGACCGCATCACTTGCTGACGACACTACTCAACAGCCACACCAGCCAAAAAAGAAAAAATAGTTCCCCTAGTAGGGCTCGAACTCGCGACAGACCCAACAACTTGCTATGCTTCTACTCAACAGAAACACCAATGATTAAGTTGTATAGAGAAAAAAATGCATTAAAATGAAGCAAAGAAAACAATCGCAATTGCAATGCTGTTATAAGAATTCGAAGCAGACGCGTATGAATGTGTGTGTGTACATGTATAAAGAAATTCTTCGGTATTTTCTTAACCGATCCTAATTAAATTTTCTACAGTATATCTTATTGTACCATAGAATATTTGTGTATTCTGAAAAAGTCAATTGCATTTAAATTGTGTCTTATATTGATGGCCAACATAAATTGGTTTATTAACTTGATTTATAGCTATGAGGTAGTGATAGCTATGAAACGAAAGATACTTGATATACTTTTATATAATAGTCTAAAAGCAACATCAATTTGGTGACTCTAGCTCTTATTATTTACCAAAATATTAGTCACCAAAATTAATATGTTGCTTCTAGAATATTATACATATATCAAGTATCTTTCATTTTATACCTATCGCCACCTCCCCGCTACCACCATAGAGCTATAAATCAAGTAAAAACCCAACCTTTATTGTCCACCAATTTAAACCACAATTTTAATGCAATTGACTTTTTGAGAATACTCAAATATTCTATGGTACAATAAGATATACTGTAGTAAATTTCATTAAGATCGGTTGAGAAAAAACCATGGTTATGTTTTACTGCGCAATGGAATGGGCGCATATTCCAAGAATTTTGTAAAGATGTACACACACATTCATACGCGTCTGCTTCGAATTCTATTAACAGCATTTCAATTGCGATTGTGGTGTTTTCTGTGCTGCTATTTTAATTTGTTTATTTTTCTCAATAATACTTAATTATTGGTGAGGCTGTTGAGTAGAAGCAAAGCAAGTGGTGCGGTCTGTCACGGGTTCGAGCCCTACTTTATTACTTCAAACGAGCGCGTGGCTGGAACTGCATTTGGTGTTGGAATAAGAGGGTTCAGGGTATTCCCTATTCGGGAGCTCCCGACTAGAGCCTCTTACTTGTTTATAGTTAGGAAAGTGCACGAGTGCGCACATATGTACATACAAAAAATGTTGAAGTGAATTTCTTTTGTAGTTGGAAGTAACTACTACAAAATTTAACTAAACCGTTTTTAGTTTTGATCGGTTATCGATTATCGGAAATAAGCTCGATCTGCGCGGAAACTAGGAGCATCTACATCTAAAATTTCAAGTCTCTAGCTCTTATAGGTTCTGTGATACTTGCGTTCATACATACGGACGGACGGACGGACACACAGACGGACATGGCTAGATCGACTCGGCTATTGATGCTGATCAAGAATATATATAATTTATGGGGTCGGAAATGCTTCCTTCTGCCTGTTACATACATTTGAATTTTGCACAAATACCGGGCGGCCAATAGCAATCGTCGCTTTTGGCGCCGTGGATCGCAAGTCTGGCGTTGCCACCCTTCAAAAATTTGGGCTCCGCCGTGGGCGCAGCTTCACCCTGCATACTCTGACCATATGACGAAAAGATATCGGTAGGTACTAGGTAAACCCTCGGTGCTGCCGATAACGTCAAATGCAACAATTTATCGGATGTATGTACTATGTGGTTGCACATATATATTCGTATGCACTATGCAAAATTAGGAGGTTGTGTTTATTTTTATTAAGTAAAACAAGGTGCAATAAATTATAATTTAAAAAACTGAATTGGAGTTTGTGTTTAGGTTTATTAAATAATACTGTTAAATATAGTGTCTATTCAAAATGTATATGGACAAGTATATTCGGATTGAATATATGCATGTATGTATGTACAATACGTGCTGGTGAGCCTGGTGTATGTTTGTGTGTCGGACCAAGAACATGAATTAACAATATTAATTAGGAAACAATATTGTGAAGCAACTTGTCGGATTAAATGCGAACACGTAATTAATTTTTTTTATACCCTGAACCCATTAATAATGGGTATAAGGGCCATTTGGGCCATTGACCCAAAAAAATGCAGCTGTGCAGATGGGCAGCAACGGTGCCCGCCTCGCCAATGTATGTGTGTGCCGAAATTCGGCACCGATGATGTTGCTGCTCAAATGTACGGGGAGTTCGACTTTGTCAGCGGTCCACAGCGGACGTACCGGCTCGCATTTAAAAATTTTGATGTTGGATATTTTATTTTGCCGGCCACGGAGCATGTGCTTAACCAAAAAGAAAAAAAGAAAAAATCAAAGGGCATACATTTGTTCATGACGGGCTTCCTTTATTAGTTAATTGCTTTATCCTCTAAATTGCCTTTGTAGTAATTCGTCGCCTGTTCCATTTAGTGCTGTTAAAATAAAAAAGGGAGTTCTAGAAGATAAGAGAAAAATTTAGGCATTAATATACTTTGTCCATAAGTATAAATATATGCAACATTAATACGCACCCGGGGAAGAAACGTTCACGTGCATGAATACTAATTCATCTGAACGGAGACCTCGTGCAAATTAGAAAGAAATGAAAGAAATATTAATGCCAATAATTATAAGAATACACAAACCATTATACGCACCTGTGAAGCTTACCAAATATCCACTTGCAGGAGATTCTAAATAGCTGAAAAGATAAATGACATAAGTGATGATTATAATTGTTATAAATTTTAAGAAAACGCAACCAATTATATACCGTATCTGAAGAGAGAAATGTCCGGCTAAATTTTCTTAGATGGGCATAACAGCCGGCACAGGCTAATGGCCATCTAATGGACAAAATGAGGGAGACGAGTGTAGGTGATCGTCTCATGGTTGGGCGGGTACGCTGGGTCCGGAACCGGGGCCCGATCTGGAAGAGTAAGGTGATTAAATAGTCAAACTGACGAACTGAGCATTTGACGAATGCTTAAGTGTTGTCCACTGTCCAGATTATGCGTAGATTAGTTAGCCTGTGTTAGGATTTGTCATCTCTCCCCCAAGTATTTGAAATTAATTAGAAAGAAAAAAAAATTTATTTTTGTGAATGTTTTTGTGGTCGATGTGTATTAATTTATTATTCTTTATTAGTAAAATTTATTAGCGGGTGTTTATTTATTTATTAATTTATTAGGAATATTGGTAACTTTTTTTTTAAGGGTAGTAAGCCTTGTATAAGAGAGGAGTACAGTTCTCAGAAGGGATAAGTATGGCTGAGGAACAGGTATCTGATTGGGCTTCTGACGCTGATGGGGCGTCGACTCTGCCACCGCCGCACCCGGCTGGGGGGGGGCTGGTGCGAACGCCAATGAATTTCCAGGGATTTCCTGAGTCACAGATCCCAAAAGAGGGTCACCTGGTAGACTTGGAGAAAGAATTCGCGCAACAAGGTAAGCCTCCACGGAACCTGGATTCCCAAAAGCCCCGAAAGACTCAGTGCTCAAATCGGCGGTAAACGCGGCGATCGCTCAGGCCGACCAAAAATATCGGCATGCTCTGCCATCTGGCATCAGCGAGTCCATCCGCGAGGAGATGCGAGCTGGCTTCATGGAAATGATGAAGGGCATCATTGATGTGCTCCGGCCGCCAGGGAGCCAAACCGCCGAGACTAACACTGCGCCGAAGCCGCCGAGACATGTCGAGCCGGGATCACAAACAGGCGCCATCCCGAAAGAACGGGAAGTATTCCAGCGCGAGGCATTTCCACCACCGGTGCCACCGAAGCCACATAGACAAGGCGCACGAGGGGCGGAGTATTCGTCCAGCAGCCCAGCTTACGTCGCAGATGCTCAGTCGAGGAACTGGCGTAACCCGAATAACCGCCACTTCCGAGTAGAGGACCGGAGAGCGGATGATTTTCAACCGGAGGAGGCGTTCGCCAACGTACGAGAAACGGCGTACAAGAAGCTCGAGCGGTGGACTGCCAAGTTTGACAGCGAGGACGCGATTAATTCGGTCGAGAACTTCGTGTTCCGCCTGGAGTTCTTGCAGAGGCAGTATCAATGCTCTTGGAAGGAGGTCCTGCGCAGTTTCCACCTGCTCCTGACCGGCCTCGCCCGCGAGTGGTATTGGATGCACGTACGCAGTTGGATGCAACTGCGGCATGCCCTCTTGGACAGGCTCCGGGGCTACCAGACGGAACACGATGTGATGCAGGAGCTATTACAACGAGAGCAACAGGCCAGCGAAGGGGTGGATGGTTATATCCACCACATGCGTCAACTCTCCGCGCGATTCCAGAAGCCGCTGAAAGGCCGCGAGCTGGTGAAGAATGTAAAGCGTGGTTTGAAAGAAAGTCTGGCGAAATACATTTATTCCATGGACGTACTCACCGTGGATGAACTGCGCCAAGAGTACCTAGAAGTGGAGAGGCACATGGGTCGCAGAAGCCGGACGGGGTACCTGCAGCCGTCGCGTTGTCCACAAGGAACGAGGCCCGTAGTCCACGAGGTTGAAGTGCCACCACATCGTACAAAAACGCCGCCGGGAGAACTGGAGAAAGCGAGGCAGGAACTCATCCCGACTTGTATGCTAGAACTGCAGACAGTTCGAACACGTCTTTAGAGACTGCCTGTCCAAGGAGCGGAAATTATTCTGCTATAGGTGTGGAAAGCCGGACACTTTCTGCTCCCAGTGTGAAAACTGTCCGGGAAACCCCAGCGCGGTGATGGCGGGACAGACGCGTTCCGGGACGGCAACCGCGGGGAAGCAGGAGAGGGGTACCTATGAAAGCCAATAATCATTGGAAAGGAGACGGAGATTTGGGATAAGGACCAGGATAAGGCTAATTATAATAATATAAGCAAAGGAGGAACACTTAGGGGCTTACCATATGAAGAACGTGTTCGGGTATACATGTCGGCCCGAAATAGAAAGTTTGGTGAGCGACAGCTGGAAGGGATGACACTAGCCACCCGGAGAGTGGCGAAGGCACGTGCGCGCTTCCGCAGACGCAGGATTACCCGGCGCCAGGTCGTCGAAGCGATGAGACGGGAGGATGGTATAGACCCACGCGTATTCGCCGAAGTGGAAGCCGCCGGGGCCAAGATGAAAGGGTTGCTGGACACGGGGGCCTCAGTCAGTCTGTTGGGACGAGAATGCCGGGAGTTAGTGGAGGAACTGGGATGGGAAGCGCGGCCATACGAATCGATGGTAAGGACAGCGGCGGTTGCCAATCGCCCTATATTAGGTCGCGTTGTGCTGCCTGTGAAATACGAAAATAGAAAGGAAGATATCATATTTTACATGTGCCCGGACCTGCGACAGGAACCATACCTGGGAATCGACTTCTGGCGGGCCTTCGAGATTGTACCAGAGCTGCTCGGTCCGGCCAGAAAGCCCAAAACACCACCAGAAGCATCTGAGATAACGGTAGCGAACCCAGAGGTGGCTTATTACCGGGACGACGACGACTGCGCGGCGGATCCGGAAATGTGGGACCTGGACAACGACCAGAGGAGTCAATTGGAAAGCGTGAAGCGCAGATTTATCCAATTTATCCCCTATTGCAGCACCGAATTCAGCTGATCGAGGGAGCAGAACCCGTGAAGGACAGACATTATCCGCCGTCTACGGCCAAACAGGGGATCGTGTGGGCCGAGGTGGATAAGATGCTAAAGTTAGGCATCGTCGAGGAGAGTGACAGCTCCTGGAGCAACCGAACGACGGCGGTGATGAGGCCTGGGAAGAACAGGTTTTGCTTAGACGCCAGGAAATTAAACAGTGTGACGGTAAAGGACTCTTACACGGGCATCCTATCGCGAATCGACGAGACTCATTTTTTCTCTAGCGTCGACCTTAAGTTCGCGTTCTGGCAAATCGAGATGGAGGAGAAGAGCAGGGCGTATACGGCGTTTACCGTACCAGGGAGGCCGCTGTACCAGTTCCGCCACATGCCATTCGACCGAGAAGGAATGCCTAGCCGCCAAACTGGCCATACATCGATTCCGACCGTACGTGGAGATGATGCCTTTCACGGTAATCACCGATCATGCAAGCCTGCAGTGGCTTATGAGTCTCAAAGACTTGAGCGGGAGATTAGCCAGGTGGTCCCTAGAACTGCAAGCGTTCCCTTCCTCCATGCAGTACCGCAAGGGAGCCGACAACGTCGTCGCAGACACGTTGTCCCGAAGCGTGGAAGAGGTCGAACTGGCCCCAGAGGATCTGTTGGGATTTCAGACCCTGGAGTTCGATAGCACCGAATATCGAGAGCTGATAAAAGAGGTGATGAGCCAACAAGAGTAGTTGCCGGATCTTAGAGTGCAGGACGGACTTCTGTTTAAGAGGACCATTAACGAGAGCTTGGAGGATGAGGTCAAAGGCACAAGTTGGAAGCTCTGGGTGCCGGAGTCGGTGACTGCAGGACTCATCCAACGAGCACACGCGGACGAGACGTCAGCTCATGGAGGCATGAGGAAAACGCTGCACGCGCTGCGCAGGCGATATTATTGGCCGACCGCCCCTTCCAGACGCTATATATCGACTTCTTAGGGAAGTATCCACGGTCGAAGCGAGGGCATGCGTGGATATTCGTCGTCGTAGACCACTTCTCGAAATTTACCTTCCTGAAGGCCATGAGGGCAGCCACCGCGGCGGATGTCGTGAACTTCCTAGAGCATGAGGTGTTCTTCAAATTTGGCGTGCCGGAAGTGATTCATTCAGATAATGGACGACAATTCGTGTCAAAGTCTTTCAATGCGATGGTCCAGGCGTTTGGCATTACTCACCTGAGCACACCAGTGTATTCGCCTCAGAGCAACGCCGCCGAACGCGTGAACCGCACAGTGCTGTCAGCAATCAAAACCTACCGGGGTCAGGATCATCGGGATTGGGACGCGTACCTACCAGAGGTGGAAGTGGCGATCCGGAATGCTGGCCACAGCGCTACGGGAGTGACCCCGCTCTTCTCTTGTATATGCCCTTGGCCGTCATTTGGGCCATTGACCCAAAAAAATGCAGCTGTGCAGATGGGCAGCAACGGCGCCCGCCTCGCCAATGTATGCGTGTGCCGAAATTCGGCACCGATGATGTTGCTGCCCAAATGTACGGGGAGTTCGACTTTGTCAGCGGTCCACAGCGGACGTACCGGCTCAAAGTTAAAATTTTTGAAGTTGGATATTTTATTTTGCCGGTCACGGAGCATGTGCTTAACCAAAAAGAAAAAAAGAAAAAATCAAAGGGCATACATTTGCTCATGACGGAATTTCTTTATTAGTTAATTGCTTAATCCTTATGTACTAACGTTTTGCAAATGAAAAAACTTAAAACTTAAGTGCGACGAAACGAACCAAAAAAAAAAAGGAAAAAAAAAAGAAAAATTAACGGCTCCGGCAACAAAGGGACCAGCTCCCGTACCAGAGAAGCCCACGAAACATACCAAAGGCCAGGATTCGGCTCAGCGGCAGTCACACCAGTCATATCCGCGACGCCGCCAGCCAAGCGTCGGCGCAACCCTGAAGGCGACGAGACGAGCCACCAACGACCGGAAGCCAACAACGCAGAAGCGGCCACAGGCGATACCACGCCCTCATCCTCCGAGTGAGTCCGTTACATATTGCCCATCCTCGTTCGAGCCCTTGGCAGAGAAATGATGGAGACTACTGATCGTACTCCCTGAAAAGAAGCAAATTTCTTTTTTCTCGTTAAAATTATTTATTTTAATATTTATAAATCATATCTATACATACATAGGCACTTACGCCGAGCTTCACTTTAGAGTGCGAACAGTGAGGGAAACTCCAAAGGTGATGCATCTGCGCCTGTAAAATATAAAAATTTAAAATTAACACTTGCGCGAACTATGCTCAAATACTTACCTAATTGGAATTATCCATTTATATCGCCCCTTACCACCCCCAGAGAGCTCTTTAGGTAGGGTAAGGTAGAATTAAGCGATTTAATACAAATTTATATCACCTACCTGTTGCACGACTGATTATCGTGACATACCCAGTTTTACGTAGTTGTATGGGCACATTGTTCCTAAATTGGCGCAACGATTGCCTCTAAATTGCCTCCGTGCGTGTTTCTTTTGCGGCGACTAGCAATATCTTTGTAGTAATTCGTCGCCTGTTCCATTTAGTGCTGTTAAAATAAAAAGGGAATTATAGAAGATAAGAGAAAAATTTAGGCATTAATATACTTTGTCCATAAGTATAAATATATACAACATTAATACGCACCCGGGAAAGAAACGTTCACGTGCATGAATACTAATTCATCTGAACGGAGACCTCGTGCAATTTAGAAAGAAATAAAAGAAATATTAATGCCAATAATTATAAGAATACACAGACCATTATACGCACCTGTGAAGCTAACCAAATATCCACTTGCATGAGATTCTAAATAGCTGAAAAGATAAATGACATAAGTGATGATTATAATTGTTATAAATTTTAAGAAAACGCAACCAATTATATACCGTATCTGAAGAGAGAAATGTCCGGCTAGATTTTCTTAGATTGGGAGAGTTGGCATAACAGCCGGCACAGGCTGATGGCCATCTAATGGACAAAATGAGGGAGACGAGTGTAGGTGATCGTCTCATGGTTGGGCGGATACGCTGGGTCTGGAACCGGGCCCGATCTAGAAGAGTAAGGTGATTAAATAGTGTTTTTTGTTAATTTATAATGAGTGTCTCACCTTTGTTGTTTACGTTTTCATAGTTGTTACAGCTGTTTATTTTGTTCATGAGTTAGAAGTTCCGATTGTTTGACGTTATCGATTTGTGGTTCGTTTTGCATTGTGTTGTGTAAGTCTGTTTTGCTACAGACGTGGAGCTTTGTTGTTATCGATTGTGCGGACTGCGGGCCAGGGATGGGACTACACCCAGAGACCCTGAGCCAACCGGCGCGGCCCACCGAGAAACAAGCAGTTCCGTAACAAAATAAATCCAAAAATCATATGTAATATGTGTGTCCACATATAATATTTTTTAGTGCACAATCCAATATTCAAAAAAATAAATAACACAGCAATATTATAACAAGTAAGAGGTTCTAGTCGGGAGCTCCCGACTAGGGGATACCCTGAACCCTCTTCTTCCAACATCAAATGCATATATATTCTATTTTAGAAGCTATATGTCAAGTTTGGTGACTCTAGCTTATATTACACACCCGCACACCCTGCCAAAACTCCAGTTAGCGGACCCCAATTTCCACAAGAGTTCGCAGATAGATGTGCTGATTGGCGCTGATATCCTACCGTCCATACTAACAGGTGGCTCCCATCCTCCTCAAGAAGAGCAATTAGACGTCATTCTCACAAAATTTTGGGAGGTGGAGGATATTCCAGTCAAACTGGTGAAGAGCTTCGACTGTTTCTGTAAGAGTAATTTCATCTGAACAACATCAAGGATCGAGAATGGCAGATATGTAGTCACAATACAGTTACCTTTGGGGTAAACTGAGCCCCATACCTCGGAATCCGGGTCCTCCATCAACTTGCTCGTGATATACGAGAACAATGTCCTATCGCATCCGATATAATTGAAAATTATATGTATGATGATGATGTTCTAGCCGGGGCACACACGAAGCAACAAGCAATTTCAGCCATTGCAGAACTCTGCATGGCACTCGACAGAGCCGGGCTCCCTCTAAAGAAAGTGGACATCCAACGCAAAGGAAGTGTAAAAAGGAATTCCAAGGGACCACTTACTGTGTGCGGATTTCTTAGAAAACGCTAGGCATTCGATGGCAAGCCACAACAGACCAGTTTTTCTTTGCTCCGTCCAAAATGGTATCTCAGCCTTTGCTCACTAAACTTGAAGTACTATCACAGATTGCGAAATTGTTCGATCCTGCTGCATGGCTAGCTCCTGTGATAGTTCGAGCAGAGATTTTCATGCAAGAGATCTGGCTCCAAGGGCTTGGGTGGGATCGTTCCCTGCCGGAAGATCTCGTTCAAAGTTGGCATGACTTCCTAACCGACTATCCCTCTCTCGAAGAGATCCGTATTCCAAGATGGGTCGATTTTCAGCAAAAGGCAAAGGTGCAGTTTCACGGCTTCTGCTGCACTTTATTTGCGCGTCGAGATCAACGGATGCATCTCCACTCACCTTCTCACAGCAAAAACGAGAGTCGCGCCAGTTAAGACGGTATCACTACCTGTGTGGCACCGTTCTTCTTTCTGAGCTCACCACGGCTCTTATTCCTCAGCACCCCATCCAGAGTAGAGAAAATTTCAATTGGACAGACTCCGCTATTGTTCTTGCCTGGTTGGATAAAACTCCATGCAAATGGTCTACTTTTGTGGCTAGCCGGGTAGCTAGCCAATGGCAAATGGTCCCATGTTCGATCCGAACATAACCCAGCTGCTCGGGACCTATTGGGCAGCACTTTGTGGTGGCATGGACCGGAATGGTTACAACTTCCACAAAACCAATGGCCAGTTTCTGTTACGGTACTTGAGACAGAGATTGAACAACGCGCAGTGAAGTGCAATGTCTCACAGCTACCCTCCTATAACCTTCTGAAACGATTCTCCAGATTCGACAAGGCATTGCGAGTTATCGAATATGTCTGATTTATCCAGCGCTGTAGAAATCCAGCGATCCACTTTCCCGCCGAGCTCCGTAATGAAGAACTTACGAGAGTTCAGTTCCGACTTATCGAGTATACTCAACGCCTAGCTTATCGTAATGAGTATAGCTGTTGGCTCGAGAAGAAGCGAATTCAAGGATCAAGCAGCGTTCGCAATTTAACCCCTTTCATCGATCAGAGTATTATGCGATCCTGTGAACGTGTGAGTGCGTCAACCTCGTTAGGTTATGATGAGCGACACCCCATAATCATTCCGGCCAATTGTGATTTTTCGCGCCTCCTGGTCCGATTTACCCACCTCATTTCTTTTCACGGAGGCAATCAGTTGGTGATGCGGCTCATAAGAGCCAAATACTGGATCCCAAAGCTCAAGGTCCTGGTAAAATCTACCATAAACTTCTGCAAGGTCTGTGTAATACACCGTAGACGACTCCAGAGCCAACTTATGGGCGAGCTCCCAAGGGCGAGATCAACCTTTTCCCGACCCTTCACGCACACGGGTGTTTGGGACTTTGCCGGACCTTTCAATATTAAAAGCTACATTGGTCGAGCATGCAAAATTACCAAGGGTTATGACTGTGCCTTCGTTTGTTTCAGCACAAAACCAATCCATTTAGAAGCCACCACAGATCTAACCACGGAGAGATTCCTGGCCGCATTTTCGCGATTTATAGCAAGACGTGGCCTTCCACAACAGATGTACTCAGATAATGGGAAAACATTTGTGGGAGCATCATCCGTTCTTTCGAGAGATTTCTTGCAAGCGACCAAAGAGCTCATATTATCCAAGCATAGCCATCAAAACTTGTGTTGGCATTTCAATCCTCCTAGCGCTCCTCACATGGGCGGATTGTGGGAAGTAGGTGTCAAAAGCTATAAGACCCACTTCTACAAATCCACCGCATCCTCAAAATATACATTTGAGGAGTTCGCGACTCTTCTCCCTAAGATTGAAGCCTGCCTTAAATCCAGGCCAATCTCTCCAATGTCGGAAGATCCAACTGGTTTATTGACTCTAAGTCCAGGCCACTTCATAGTTGGTGGCCCTTTTCTGTCAACTAACGAGCCAGTAATCAAAGAAGACGCTATTTCTATAATTAACCGCTGGCAGCGACTCAAAGCGCTACACCAGCAATTCTGCTTCCGTGGAAGAATGAGTATTTAAAAGAGCTCCATAAGCGAAACAAATGGCAGTCCCCTACAAGGGGCCTCAAAGTCGGTGATATAGTGATTATCAAGGAAGATAACCTACCAATAAATGAATGGCGCCTTGGCCGAGTCCAGCTGGCTTGCCCAGGCACAGATGATAAGGTCCGCGTAGTGGACGTGCTTACCGCTCGTGGTGTCATCCGAAGGCCAATAGCCAATTTGGTCCTTCTTTCTACTGAGGCAAACAACACCACCGACTTATCCTTAAAAGCAACTAATCCCTCTTTCAAAACAAAAACATCACATAATAACACCTCTCCTACATCTTATTCTCCAGTTCACTCCTCTGTAGAGAACCAGCATGGCACCGTCAACGAAGGCATCCAATCAACGCCAAGGAACGGACTCCTTTAGATGCCGGGTGTGTAGAGGCATCCATGCGCTACGTATGTGCCAGCGTTTCTTAAAGCTCACGCCCGAGAAGCGTCTCCGAGCCGTTTTGATTAACAAATATTGCTCTAACTGCCTGGCTCATCAGCATTCAGGGGAGTCATGTCGCTGTGGAGCCAAGTGCAAAATTTGCAAAAAGGACCACCACACCTTACTCCACATGCGTGATCCCCGTAGCGCTCGACCCTCTCGGTCAGCCAACAGGCCCACAAGAAGAGCTTCTGGCTCCTCGCCCTCCAGCGGCACATCACCCCCACGTTCATGCCAGTTCATTGCTAGTCTGATTACAGCATTGACTGAGCCTCACTCAGTGTGAGAGAGTCACTCAGTGAGACAGACTCACTCACTGAGAGAGACATATATTGATAATTACTTTGTGGATGATCAGACCTAAAAATTTAATATGTTCTATGCTTAAGCGTAACTTATTTTTGAATAATTTTAACCTGTTCTTTTTTACTAATTGAGGTTTCTATTTTCATATGTCTATTTTAATGTTGTCTCTACCATCTATGCTTTTAACCTTGTAAGAACCATAATATTTACTCGTTAACCTCTGCGCTCTGTCGTTCTTAAGTAGACCTAAATTTCATATTGTTGGCGCAGATCCGCGCATTGAGTTACAAAATGAAAATGAGTTACAAAATGAAGTCTTGTGTAAGTTAGGTTTAATGCGGAGCGACAGTACAATAAAGATTTATCACTCGCTCTTGGAGCGAATTCGCCTCGCTTCGCCGCCTTAGCGTAAGGTAGGTTTAAGTCAATTGTCGAATTCTATCAAAGCGATACGCACTAAGCCGCATATCAGAGTTTTAAAGCCACCGCAATTTTAAGTTTGTTTAATTAAATAAACTAATATACTTTTTCATGGCGCCCCCGGGTGCACTGTTATAAAAGATAATTGTGGGTAATAAACAAACTCAATTGGCTTAAGTGCAAAACTGTGAGTGAATTCAAATTGAGAAGAAAAAATAATTATATAATAATAATAATAATAATAATAATAATAATAATAATAATAAATCTATCCTGCTGCCATCGTTGGAGAATACCAAGGAAAGTAGCTTCCAAAGTGGAACGTCCGGAATAGCAGGTACTGTGCTAAAAATTTAAAGCCCAACTCTATTGGTTTGGTTGCGCTAATGAAGCCAACACTTTCAATTCTTGACACATACATATGTAAAGTAGTTGAGCATAATTCAAATTTGCATGCACTGACTAACCGCTTTGGAGATTCATACATATAATTTAGTATTTGTGCGAAATAGTGCTTCTGAGCGAATGATAATTAGTGTCAAAAATTAATTGTCACTACAATTTAATTTCGCTTAGCTTTGTCGTTCCTCCCTTCTTGCCTTCACTCGCAACCACTGTAAATTATACAGTTGTCCGAGACCTAGCGCTTATATTTTAGAGCAGTACACGCATACATATACACGTACACAGCAAGCCAGCTGCAGCCCGTTTATTTTCGTTCCGCTTTGTGCAAAGCGCTGGCTGTGCAATTATTTTTTAACGCATTTTTCGATGGCGCGTTTCGGGTAAGAGACGCTCGCTATCCTACGCCTTATTGATCAGTCATATCAGTTTTTGATATCGTGTGGCAAATTCGATTTAATTTAAATTAATAAATATTAAATCGAATTTAGAGTTAAATATGGCTACCAAGGAAAGTTTTGACGATTCAAAAAAGAAACGCAATATGTCCATTAAAAGCATACTACATTTAAATGATCAAATAATAAAGGTAAATTAACCTAAAGTCTACAGAGTTAGAATGTAGATTAGAAGTGCTGGCCTCACATATCATAGTAGAAACTTTTGAACCGTATGATGAGTATCGTGCCGAGCTCGAAGAACTTTGTATAACGGCAGAGGCTCGTCTAAGATCCGTTATCATGACATTAAGTCCTGCAACGCCTACAGGCATGCCCGTTATGGCTCCACGCACACGTCTTCCGCATCTGGGACTTCCCAAGATTAGTGGAAAATACTAACGAGCTTAAGAATTTTATTAGCTTATTCGAAACTCTTATTCATAACGATCATGCGATCCCGAGCATAGAGAATTTCAATAATCTGATCTCATGTCTCTCTGGTGAAACTCTAGCCACTGTTAGAGCGTTTCAAGTCACCGATAATAATTATTTAAAGCATTGGACACCCTAAAGAGCGTATATGACAATGAGTGTCTAATATTTAATGAAAATATTTCGGTTCTCTTTAGCATGTCAAAAATAGCGCAACCTTCTGCGGCATCATTGAGATCAATGATTGACTCTGTCTCCGCCATCTATGGCTCCTTCCTGTCAATAGTTGATGACAAAGAGATTTCTATCGCGATTCTCATTCACCTCGTTATGAACAAAGGCCCAATGATTATGCAATCATTCCACAATGGAGTGATTGTGAAATAGCCTTGCTGAAAAATCAACCAAAGCTTCATTCGATGGCCCAAAGCCAGATTCAAAGGCTGTTTCCAAAAACAATCGAGGTACGTATTCGTGTTCTGTGGCTAGTGGAAGAAACGATCCGAAGGCCATTCGATATTGAATTGCTCAGCATATGAAGCGTTATCAGTAAAGCCGCGGTTTGAGTTCGTTAAGGCGGCTCCTTTATGCATCAATTGTCTTCTGAAGGGGCAAACTGTTGCCAAATGTAAGGCAAACAAGTGCAGAGTATGCAGTCGTTCACATAACACACTGTTGCATAGATACTCACTTTCCAACACTCGACCGTTACCACCACCCCTTGACTCCGCATAGGATCAAACCGACTTCACATGCTATGCATGCGAATGTGTCTGATAGTTTAATCCTAGCTTCCGCAGTCGTTAGCGTTAAAACGAGAAGTGGCGAGTTCATTTTGGCTAGAGCTTTACTCGATTCTGGATCACAAATTAATTTTGTAACAGATGAGCTAGCACAACGATTGCAACTGCGAAGAAAAGAGGCTACTATCAGCTTACTTGGGATTGATCAATGCAATAATCAATTAAGAATGATTTGTAGATTTTGAAGACCATTTCGGGTTGCCAGCCTGACCACACGGTCAATGTCAGTGGTTAGAAAATCCCTGAGAACACAGAAGATCGACATGCTCATCGGAGCTGAGACGTTCTTTGAGCTTCTGTCTGTCGGTTAAATTAAACAAGGTCCGAATTGTCCGATTCTACAAAAGACACTTGTTGGCTGGATTGTATCAGGGCGTTACACGCCGTCAAGTCATGAGAAGACTCCTGCTGTTAATCTGAATTGCCAAGAATAGTCTTATACCTCGATAGATAAAACATTGCAGAAATTTTGGTCATTGGAAGATTTGCCTTCAGCCAAAAAGGTCCGAACAGTTGAACAGCAGTTATGTGAGAGCCACTTTCAAGATAATTTGGAAATACTGCCATCAAGTCGATTTAAAGAAGGACTGCCATTTAAATCAGAGCCGAATCAGCTTGGTAACTCATTCGAGGTTGCTAAGCGTGTTTTTTTGTCGCTTTAATGACGCTTGTCTCGAGATCCCGAGCTTAAGCGCATGTACTTGGAACTCATTGAGGAATATTTAACTTTAGGTCACATGTCTGAAATAGATAATCAGATTCCAAGTACTCTACACTACTTCATTCCGCATCAGTGTGTTTTAGGACCACAAAGCAAATCGACGAAGTAACGCGTTGTTTTCGACGCGTCCTGTCGGACATCGCCTCAAATTGCGTTGAATGACCTTCTAATGGTTGGACCGACCATTCAAGAGGAGCTATGCTCGACTCTGCTTCGATTCCAAAGATGTATATGCAGGTCATGGTGCATGAATCAGATCGAGATATTTAGCTCGTAGTGTGGAGAAAGAATCTATCTGACTTTTTGAAGTCCTTCACACTGTAACTTATGGCACAGCGCCTGCCCCGTTTTTGGCAATACGGTGTTTAACAAAGCTAAGTGAGATGAGCGAGTCATCACACCCCAAAGCTGCTGACGTTTTCAGGCACGACTTTTATGTCGATGATTTACTGACTGCATGCGTAGATAACCTTCAGAAAAGCGCAGGTTTCGAACTAACCAAATGGTTTTCGAATTCTCCTGAGTTCTCCGCAACAAACGCAGCTAAGCCGATAACGATTTCAGACCAAAACACGTGGCGTGTTGTAGTTGCCGCATGAAGATGCCTTTCAATTCAAGATAAACGATTCATTCATGAGTCTTAGAGCGACAAAACGGAACATTATCTCGGTGACATCGCGGCTATTTGACCCGCTTGGTTTGTGAAGCCCTCTGATAATCATAGCAAAAATCCTACTCCAAGAGCTCTGGGTTCAGAAGTCAGACTGAATCTGTCCTCAGAGTTCGGATAACTCGTGGTAGCAACGGAAATCTACTCTGATTCAGTTGCAACGAATAAAGACACCACGATACGTATTTACCGAGCCAACTTAATTGAACGAGATACATGGTTTCGCCGACGCCTCACTAAGAGCTATTGGCACATGCGTATATGTACGCAGTCATACTGCAGAAGGTTGTCATATTTCGTTGTTGACATCCAAATGTAAAGTAGCCCCCCTCAAGGCGAAGACCCTCCTCCAATTTGAGCTGTGCGAGGCTCACATTCTCACAGATCTTTGTCATCGAGTCAGAAATCTCATAATATTAACGATTAAACGGACGGTTCTTTGGTCTGATTCTGAAGTCACACTTCATTGAATTCGGTCACATTCTTCGTTTTTGGCAAAATTTGTGTCGAATCGAGTGTTTGAAATCCGAGAATAGACAGTGACAGCTGAATGGCCACTAAGCAAAACGCAGCAGATATTATTTCAAGAGGCTGCGATGTTGATGAATTACTTGCGTCGTTGTGGTTCGATGGGCCTTAATTTTTGAAGGAACCAAGCGAATCTTGGCCGGTTAACAAGCATCTGATGACAGATGAGAAGCGAACTTTAGAGGTACGCGAAACAGCTGTTAGGAAAGCAGCTATTGTAGACCGACCAGATATCGTGGAAACTATCGAAAGTTTCTCATCGTATGCTAGGCTGCTTAGAGTGTTTGCTTATGTGTTCCGCTTCATTCGAATATGTAAAAATCGAGAAGTACAATTGGAGAGTATCCCTACGGCGCTCGAAAGGAAAGAAGCTTTCGAGAAAATAGTTGAAGTCATTCAACGAGTTGAATTTAAAGATGATATGGATACAGTTCGAAAGGGCACAAGCGTGGGTCATAGCCTGCAGCGTCTCAATCAATTTATACATGGGTATAATGGATCTTGGTCCTCCTTTTCGTTGTTGCTGCTATTTCATATAATGCCAAGTTTCCGCTACTTAAAAAAAAAAAAGCTTGCAATTCGCTAGCAGCTTTATTAGATGCCTGCATATGACGAATTGTCATGCTGGCCCAAAAGCACTCGTGAGTCTTCTTTGTGAGCGACTTTGGGTAATCAACTTTCAAGAGGTCTGTCATCAGACAGTGAGATCATGTATCCGTTGCTTTAAATGCAAACCTCGTCTGCTAACACAAGCCATGGGAAATTTACCAGCAGATCGACTCTGAGCGCTCCGCCCATTTTCTATCTGTGGCGTCAATTTTTGTGGCCCAATTAGCACGACCTTTCGAATGCGTGGAAAGCCCACGTATAGGTCGTACATAGCACTGTTTGTTTGCTTCGCCTCCAAAGCGGTTTACTTAAAACTAGTATCTGACTTTTACACTAATACATTTTTAATGGCTTTTTAAAGGTTCGTCGGCCGTTGAGCAGTCCCACAGACCGTACATTGCCACAACGCTACGAACTTCGTAGGAGCAAATCTTCAGTTTCCTGAGTTGCAGGCTCGAATCGAGGAAGAAGCGGACGCAATTCGCAAATTCGCATCAAATAACACCTATTGGTGGGAGGCCCATTAAGGGCTCTGCAAGCAGAGGAGCCCCCGGACCAGCAGGAAAACACCTGCTTGAATCGATGGCGAGCTGTATCGTTGCTCAAGCAACAGTTTAGCGGCGATGGTCAAAGGAATATATGCTCGGACTCCAAGTGCGGGGCAAGTGGTTTAATGTAGCCCCCAAGCGCTTCATGGTCTCCGGTGTTGACGCAGATCCGCGCATTGAGTTACAAAACGATAATGAGTCACAACTATAAAATGAGTTACAACATAAAGTCTTGTGTAAGTTAGGTTTAGGGTGGAGCGAGAGGGCAATAAAGCTTTATCACTCGCTCTGGCAGTGAATTCGCCTCACTTCGCCGCCCTACCGTAATGTAGGTTTAAGTCAGTTGTCGAATTCTATTAAAACGATACGCACTAAGCCGCATTGCAGTCTTTTAAAGCCACCACAATTTTTAGTTTGTTTAATTATATAAACTAATATATTTTTTCACATATCTCTAGTTCTATGTCATTTAGTTTTTTATCGTATTCTATCTTTCGCTTTTCTTTTTCTAAATCTATTAGAGTTTTTACTCTATTATAAGCTACCAGCGGGTATAGACAGGCCTTGCCCGTACCACGTATAAAATAAATGAACTCAAAAACTTTTGAAATTGATTTTGAAACTGATCGGACGGTAAATAAACAGCTTTTATACGAAAGTTTTCTTTAAATTTCCCACTGTTGCGGGTGGAATTTCCCAAATCGCTGAAACACGTATTCATTAAGTTCTTATGTGGAGCTCTGAAAATAGGTTTGAAGCAAATCGAACACCACTTAAAACTGCGCCCAAAACTCTTTGAATCGCATTTCTACCGAAGGAGTTTAGATTTTAGGAAAAATGTGAAACAAGTCTCAAATGAGTTTTCATATAGATCCTTGAAAATTAATTTGAGCGTGGAGCGTCATCCACCAAATCTTTGACCCCCATTTCCACCAAGAAGGAATACATTCTTGGAAAAGTATGCACCACCCCTCAAATTAATTTGAACAAAAAACTTTGAAATTGAGTTTGAGGCCGATCGGATGGTAAGCAAAAAAGTTTCATACAAACGTTTTTCGCGATGTTGCCAACCTTGCGGGAGGAATTTCCGGAAAAGCCGTCCACCTTCATCACATAAGGTGATGAAATTTCAGCTTCCTAGCTCATATGGCATGGGCTGTGCGTTGATCATCAATCAGTCAGTCAGTCAGGATAAACTGTTTTATATATAGAGATTTATAATCTAAACTTCAGTTCTTTTGAGTAATCATCTATGTTATATCACTAACCATACAATGTAGAGACATACCAAATGGCACTTTTTATCGAAACAAGAAAAATAGAAACGAGGCGACCCCAATGGTACCTGCGACCATTTAAGTGTGCCCAGACAGAGTATGACTGCTGAGTGTGGCAGCCGAACGCCGGCCTCAAAAGCCGAACGTTCAGTATGAAGCCGCATCTCGCTCAGCGCACAACGTCGCGGCTGATGATGCGTTTTCTTAATAAATGTATGTATGCCATTTTTAAATCCTTACATTCCAAAAACATATGTGTGTATGCATGTGCCTCGCTCATTGCTTTGCGCACTTGCGTCCATCTCTTTCTCCCTCCCCGAGATCTACAAACATTCCTATGTTTGTGTTGTGTGAATGTGCGCACAAGTAGATCGCGGCGTTTGTCGCGAGCCAGATGTTATTTCTTCAATTGTGTGCCTTTTGTGCCTATGGTAGTAATAGGCACTGATTTTTTGCTGATATAACCCCCCAAGGAAGAAAATTGTCATAGTTACATATTTGTTTGAGTCAAATCCGAGGAAAAAAAACGAAAAACAAAATGAAAGTAGAAAAACCCAGTAAAAATCCGCCATACATTTGTTTGTACAATTGGGCACGGAAGTGGCCAGAAATGGTTCAGTTGTCGCAATCCCCGGTGAACCAAGACGCTCACGTGTGACGGACACCCAAACCCCTATTCTAAGGGCATCTCCAAAAAGGAGAAGGTATGCGCACACAATAATATTTTTTTAGACCGGGAAAAAAATATTTAGTGTTATTTTACAGAGCCTGATTATTTCGATCGTCCTCATACAAATCGTTGCTAGTGCTCCATAGGACCATTAAGACAAAAAAATGTGTTGCCCCAGCCAACCAGCATAACTCTGGGTTATGGGCTAATATTCTGGCCACCAAAGTGCAATTTCTCGAAGCACGTCTGCAGTGCCAATTGGAGCAGCCGACGGGTCCGGGAGACATTGACGCTAATGGCGGTCTCATCAACCCTATCCGAGTCCCCATTGCAAACCTAGCGCAAAATAGAAAACAAACAAAACTACCGACTCAAATGGTCAGAAAAATTACTTAAATTATTGGGTGCAGTGACCTAGGAGTTAAACCCTCTAGCAGGAAATTAGAAATATTGACATTTTTTATTCCATTTTTATACCCTGAACCCATTAAAAATGGGTATAAGGGTATAATGTATTTGTGCAAAATCCAAATCTATGTAACAGGCAGAAGAAAGCATCTCCGACCCCATAAAGTATATATATTCTTGATCAGCATCAATAGCCGAGTCGATCTAGCCATGTCCGTCTGTCTGTCCGTCCGTCCGTAGGTATGTATGAACGCAAGGATCTCAGAACCTTTAAGAGCTTGAAATTTTAGATGTAGATGCTCCTAGGTCCCGCGCAGATCGAGTTTGTTTCCGATAATCGATAACTTCCTCCGTTTCCAAGCAATCGATAAAAATCTATATCGATATCCTGTTTTTTGGCAATTTTGGTAATTTATAAGAGCTAGAGTCACCAAACTTGACATATAGCTTCCAAAATAAAATATATATAAATATATATATATATATGATATTGGAAGAACAGGGTTCAGGGTATCCCCTAGTCGGGAGCTCCCGACTAGAACCTCTTACTTGTTTTTATTAATTTATTTGGTGTTGGAATAAGAGGGTTCAGGGTATCCTCTAGTAGGGAGCTCCCGACTAGAACCTCTTACTTGTTTTTAATTTATGTATGATAATATATGTTTTGTTTTTTTTTTTATACCCTGAACCCATTAAAAATGGGTGTAAGGGTATATTATATTTGTGCAAAATCCAAATGTATGTAACAGGCAGAAGGAAGCATCTCCGACCCCATAAAATATATATATTCTTAATCAGCATCAATAGCCGAGTCGATCTAGCCATGTCCGTCTGTCTATCCGTCCGTCCGTCCGTCCGTATGTATGAGCCAAAATATCTCAGAACCTATGAGAGCTAGAGACTTGAAATTGTAGATGTAGATGCTCCTAGTTCCCGCGCAAATCGAGTTTGTTTCCGGTAATCGATAGCTTACTCCGTTTCCAAGCAATCGATATCGACATCCTGTTTTTTTTTAGCAAATTGGGTAAATAATAAGAGCTAGAGCCACCAAACATGATATGTTGCTTCTAGAATATTATAGATATTTCAATGATCTTTCATTTCATACCTATCGCCACCTCCCCGCTACCTCCCCAGAGCTATAGATCAAGTTACAATTTAAATGCAATTGATTTTTTCAGAATACACAAACATTCTATGGTACAATAAGATATACTTTAGAAAATTTCATAAAGATCGGTTAAGAAAAACCAAAGTTATATGCAACTGCGCAATTGAATGGGGCAGCAGCTTTAAGAATTTCTATATACATGTACACACACACATTCATGCGCGTCTGCTTCGCATTCTAATAGCATGGTAATTGCATCTTTTTTTTGTAATGTTATTTTAGTTCCTTTTTTTATCATAAGTACTTAATTGTTGGTGCGGCTGCTAAGTAGAGGCATAGCAAGTGGTGCGGTCTGTCGCGAGTTCGAGCCCTACCGGGGAAAGTATTATTTTTTTTTGTTTGCTGGTGTGGCAGTAAGTAATGCGGTCAGCCCTGCCAAGGGAACTTTTTTTTATTAATTTATTTGGTGTTGGAATAAGAGTGTTCAGGGTATCCCCTTGTCGGCAGCTCCCGACTAGAACCTCTTACTTGTTATATTTAGTAAATGTCTGTTGCCCTTATTTTTTTTAAATTCATTTAGAGTGATAAGAGTGCGTTTTCCGACTTACCTTGTGTAACACGTCGTGATTGTTAGTTCTATTCCCTCTATTTGATCCGAGCCGCCTCTAGAGTTGGTTTTGTTATCATTTTTTTTTTTGTACAGTTGGCCGCCTCTGTTATAGTAACGGCCTATATACTTACAACGACCACGATTTATACCGCGGTGTGAGTAATTTTGGTAAAACATAATAGTATTTGTTTCTTCGGCTATATCAGTGGATGTTTCAATGAATGCAGCTATTGCCTCGTCCGTATGGCAGTCATTATTAACATTGTTGAGCTAACAAGCTTTTTTATTAGCACTAAATAGCGAGAATTTAAGGATGTTATAAAAACTCCACTTTTGCTTATAAGTTCATGTAGCGGGTTTATTTATTAAAATGCTTATAGCGAGCGTATTGACAATATGCGAAAATGTACAATTTTTAGCGAAGCGATCAATAAGAGAACCGATATAGCAAACATACGAGGCAAAAATGCATTGCGGCGTCGCTAGCATTGATGCGCTAGTCGCTTAAGACAAAGTGCAAAAGGTAAAAGAGCGCGATAACAGAAACTACGGTGAGCGCAAAGCGATAAGCGCTAGATAGTTAACAGCAAATAATATTGAGGTATTTTATGACATGCGAGAAGCGCCAAACAAAACAAAATAGTGACATTGCTTGCCCCGCAGGGCAATATGTAACTGAAATGTTTAATTTTAGCTGCTGAGCCGAACATACTCCCCCTGTTGAACGATTGAGCTTCAACAGGATCGTTAAGGCGAAGCAGACACAGCTTATAAGTTGCTCGCTTTATGATTCCATTAGCTGTCTTTAGAACTGAAACGCGTGTGATGTCATCCGTTCTTTGACCAATTCAACCACTCCTGCTAGTGGCCATTTCAAAGGAGGTAAGTTCTCGTCTTTAACAAGAACGATGTCATTGAGAGCCACACCTGGCTTGAGAGTCCGCCATTTGGAACGCTTGTAGAAGATGTAAATATTCTTCTCGCCAGAGAGACCTAAAGACTTGGTGCATGTAGGACACTCGCTGCCAGCTATCCAGACGATTAAAATTGAGCCGTGTCACATCTGGCTTATGGGCCATCAACCAAAAAATGAGCTGGGGTAAGAACATCAAGGTCTTCTGGATCTTCTGAAATGGGAAGCAGTGGTCTAGAATAAAACACAAGGGAACGAAGCTCTTCGAATCCCAGAGCAGTTGACCCCACATCCTGATAGAAGTGATGTTTTGCACTTTTTACCGCCGCCTTCCAAAGGCCAACAAAGTGAGGGGAGCGCGGTGGAATGAAGCGCCAGTCAATTATGTCCGCCAAACAAAACTGGAGCACAGCCTCTTGATGACAGCTACTGAGGAAGAGATTTTTTAGCTCCAACAGCTCGTTTTTGGCGCTCCTAGGTACCGCGCAGATCGAGTTTGTTTCCGATAATCGATAACTTCCTCCGCTTCCAAGCAATCGATAAAAATCTATATCGATATCCTGTTTTTTGGCAATTTTGGTAATTTATAAAAGCTAGAGTCACCAAACTTGACATATAGCTTCGAAAATAGAATATATATACATATATATATTTGATATTGGAAGAACAGGGTTCAGGGTATCCCCTAGTCGGGAGCTCCCGACTAGAACCTCTTACTTGTTTTTATTAATTTATTTGGTGTTGGAATAAGAGGGTTCAGGGTATCCCCTAGTCGGGAGCTCCCGACTAGCACCTCTTACTTGTTTTTAATTTATGTATGATAATATATGTTTTGTTTTTTTTTTATACCCTGAACCCATTAAAAATGGGTGTAAGGGTATATTGTATTTGTGCAAAATCCAAATGTATGTAACAGGCAGAAGGAAGCATCTCCGACCCCATAAAATGTATATATTCTTAATCAGCATCAATAGCCGCGTCGATCTAGCCATGTCCGTCTGTCTATCCGTCCGTCCGTCCGTCCGTATGTATGAGCCAAAATATCTCAGAACCTATGAGAGCTAGAGACTTGAAATTGTAGATGTAGATGCTCCTAGTTCCCGCGCAAATCGAGTTTGTTTCCGGTAATCGATAGCTTACTCCGTTTCCAAGCAATCGATAAAAATCGATATCGACATCCTGTTTTTTTAGCAAATTGGGTAAATAATAAGAGCTAGAGCCACCAAACATGATATGTTGCTTCTAGAATATTATAGATATTTCAATGATCTTTCATTTCATACCTATCGCCACCTCCCCGCTACCACCCCAGAGCTATAGATCAAGTTACAATTTAAATGCAATTGATTTTTTCAGAATACACAAATATTCTATGGTACAATAAGATATACTTTAGAAAATTTCATAAAGATCGGTTAAGAAAAACCAAAGTTATATGCAACTGCGCAATTGAATGGGGCAGCAGCTTTAAGAATTTCTGTATACATGTACACACACACATTCATGCGCGTCTGCTTTGCATTCTAATAGCATGGTAATTGCATCAATTTTTTGTAATGTTATTTTAGTTCCTTTTTTTATCATAAGTACTTAATTGTTGGTGTGGCTGCTAAGTAGAGGCATAGCAAGTGGTGCGGTCTGTCGCGAGCTCGAGCCCTACCGGGGAAAGTACTATTTTTTTTTTTGCTGGTGTGGCAGTAAGTAATGCGGTCAGCGCTGCCAAGGGAACTTTTTTTTATTAATTTATTTGGTGTTGGAATAAGAGTGTTCAGGGTATCCCCTTGTCGGCAGCTCCCGACTAGAACCTCTTACTTAACTCGCACTAAATAGCGAGAATTTAAGGATGTTATAAAAACTCCACTTTTGTTTATAAGTTCATGCAGCGGATTTATTTATTAAAATGCTTATAGCGAGCGTATTGACAATATGCGAAAATGTACAATTTTTAGCGAAGCGATCAATAAGAGAACCAATATAGCAAACATACGAGGCAAAAATGCATTGCGGCGTCGCTAGCATTGATGCGCTAGCCGCTTAAGACAAAGTGCAAAAGGTAAAAGAGCGCGATAACAGAAACTACGGTGAGCGCAAAGCGATAAGCGCTAGATAGTTAACAGCAAATAATATTGAGGTATTTTATGACATGCGAGAAGCGCCAAACAAAACAAAATAGTGACATTGCTTGCCCCGCAGGGCAATATGTAACTGAAATGTTTAATTTTAGCTGCTGAGCCGAACATACTCCCCCTGTTGAACGATTGAGCTTCAACAGGATCGTTAAGGCGAAGCAGACACAGCTTATAAGTTGCTCGCTTTATGATTCCATTAGCTGTCTTTAGAACTGAAACGCGTGTGATGTCATCCGTTCTTTGACCAATTCAACCACTCCTGCTAGTGGCCATTTCAAAGGAGGTAAGTTCTCGTCTTTAACAAGAACGATGTCATTGAGAGCCACACCTGGCTTGAGAGTCCGCCATTTGGAACGCTTGTAGAAGATGTAAATATTCTTCTCGCCAGAGAGACCTAAAGACTTGGTGCATGTAGGACACTCGCTGCCAGCTATCCAGACGATTAAAATTGAGCCGTGTCACATCTGGCTTATGGGCCATCAACCAAAAAATGAGCTGGGGTAAGAACATCAAGGTCTTCTGGATCTTCTGAAATGGGAAGCAGTGGTCTAGAATAAAACACAAGGGAACGAAGCTCTTCGAATCCCAGAGCAGTTGACCCCACATCCTGATAGAAGTGATGTTTTGCACTTTTTACCGCCGCCTTCCAAAGGCCAACAAAGTGAGGGGAGCGCGGTGGAATGAAGCGCCAGTCAATTGTGTCCGCCAAACAAAACTGGAGCACAGCCTCTTGATGACAGCTACTGAGGAAGAGATTTTTTAGCTCCAACAGCTCGTTTTTGGCGCCGACAAAGTTGGTGGCATTGTCAGACCAAATCTGACGTGGCTTGCATATAAAGCGCCTTAGAGCGTTGAGAAATGAACACGTAGATAGATCCTCGACCAACTCCAAATGAATGGCTTTCGTGGCGAAGCAAATAAATACGCTGAGGTAGCATTTTGGAAGATTAGCCATTACGTACTCCACCAAGCGGGCTTGTTTCGGAAACATCTAATGCATTTGTTAACAATGCTGGAAACTATTTTGCGGCTACCAATCGGCCAATATTGCAGACGAAGTGCTCCCAACAAGGCTCGTGGTCCAGCATGGAGATTCCGCTCATGAAAGTGAGTGACAATGGCGTTGGTAACTGGATGTTGTCTAGGCAGTATAATAGGATGACGGGCCTCATAAGGAAGGGTTGACTTTTCGAGGCGCCCACCAACTCGAAGAATACCAAATTCATCCTGAAAGGGCAATACTGATGAGAGTATACTGGAACGAGCGACCACGCCCTTTGAACGTTCTTTATATCATCCCAAAGACAACTCTTTTGAACGTTACGTAAAAGGATGAAGTATCCAAAACGTATGATCCAAACGTGCGGAGATCAAAAGTCCGGGGCGCCGAATACGATGGATAAACTTGTACGCATAGACAAATTCTCGTTGAATAGCAGAAAAGGAATTTACATATTTGCACCCTTATATGGCATCATCTTCAGGATCTGTGATGAGCAACCCTCTTTTGCGTAACTCCAGTATTGGTTTTTCAAGAAGACAAGTCGAAGGCCAGCACATGACCAAAGTTTTGACTGTATAAGCTCGTCGGGAGTGGCCCCTCTGGAGAGAATGTCAGCTGGATTACTGGCTGTTGGAACATAATGCCACTGAAAGCCCGCTGTGAGCTCTTGGATGGTGGCTATCCGATTTGCAACGAATACGTTGATCTTCGACTATTCATCTCGGATCCATGATAGACATATTGATGAATCTGACCAACAATGGAATGTACCGGTAAATAATTTAATTTCACCTACTTCCTGCATCAATTGGGCTAACAAAAGTGCGCCACAAAGCTCGAGTTTTGGTACCGTAAGAGTTTTATTTGGGGCCACTAGTAATTTAGAACTAAATAGGCGTGAGCTCGAATGATGTCCCTTTGAAGCCATATAAATGCAAGCTCCGTACGCGGTAATGCTAGCGTCATAGAAACCGTGAATCTCTACATCGCACATTGTATTGCAAACCAACCGGGGAAACGCGGATTAATGGACATTCCTGAAAGTTTGGCAAAGTTCCTGCAAGGCAGTATTTAGAAAAGTTGGAAGACTCTCATCCCAATCCAAGTTTTTCTTCCAAAGAAGCTGCATAAAGATTTGGGTCTTAACGATGAGTGGTCCAATTAATCCTAGTTGATCGTAAAAACGAGGTATGGTGGACAGAACAGATCTCTTGAAAAATTTAAGTGTCTGAGTGGCAGGCGTGAGAGAAAACATTAATTTATCAGTTGAAGGATCCCACGCAATGCCCAAGGTTTTGGTAATGTCACTTCCATCGCTAAATTTTAAAAATGAGTCCTTATCCTTGTCAGGAATGCCTTTTAGCACTGCAGAGTGACTTGAGCACCATTTTTTTGAGTTCAAAGCAACCTTTAGATAGGATGCCCTTTGTTTGATGTAATACGTCGATCGCCTCTTGGACCGAGCCACAGCCAGATATAAGATCATCTACGTAGAAATAGCGTCGAAGAATTTTCGCACCAATTGGAAATGAATGTTGCTTGTCGACTGTGAATTGCTGCATTGCTCAAACGGCAAGAAAGGAAGCCATACGTAACTGTGTCCCACTTGAAGACACTTATTTCAGAATCAGTAGAATTTCACCACAAGATGCATTGTAGGTAGTTATCTGGGACCGTAACTCTAACACAGCGATACATCTTGCCAATGTCTCCTGTAAGGGCAACAGGGAACGTGCGAAATCGCATCAAAATGTTAAACAGCTTCCGTTGTATGACGGATCCAGCCATCAACACTTCATTCAGCGAACATCCAGTGCTGGTGATAGCTGAACCATCAAACACGACACGAAGTTTGGTGCTCGTGCTTTGTTCCTTCAGCCCGCAATAATGAGAGAGAAAATATTTGCATAGACGTAACGATTCTGGAGGGACAAGAGTCATATTACCGAGCTCCATATACTTTTAAATGAACGTGCAATACTGGGATTTGAGGTTGGGATATAAATCTGCGATATGAATCTGCGAAAATCCTGTTGATAAGATTCACCTAATTGATCCAGTGTGAATTTGAGAGGGAGTCGCACGGAATATGCTCTTGTTGGCAACCTTTGGAAATTCTTAACAAAATGCTCCTCGCAGACAAGCTCTTCCTTTGTTGCTTTAGCAAAAGGGTCTGGAAAACTTTCTACTTCAGAAAATCGTTGATTATGGACTTTTCTTCAACTGAAGCTGTTGGGCGAATCGGGATGTAATTAAATGTAGCTGTGACCCACCATCCAATACAGCACGACACGGAACTAGAGTCCCAGACCGATTTTTAACTAGTACAATAGCATTGGCCAGGAACACAACATCGCTGCTGAGGTTGTGGGCAACAAGAGAGTTAGAGGCGGGGGCTGAAGAAGTTGCATTAGGAGTGACAGAGTGTTGAATCGAATGCAAAATGTCTAAGTACAGAAGTGTGTAGTGTCTGGAGCCACATGTGCTACAAGTTCCGGAATTGCATGTCCGTGAAAGATGTCCCCTTTTAAAGCAGTTGAGGCATAAAGATAATCGTTTTGCTTCTTTGAGACACATCTCTGGAGACAATTTGCCAAATCTTGGGCATTGCCATATATTATGCTCTTCACGATTACAAAATACGCAAACAGCAGCCATTGAGTTAGTAGCAACGAGTGATGTCCTACTGGGGTTAGTCTCTTTATTCTTGCCCACCTTAGAGCTCGGCGTATAGGTTGCCATAGCATAATCCACACTCTCTAGGGCTCTGCAGCGTTGCTCCAAAAATGAGGCAAAATGTGCCCATGATGGAATTAAATTTGCAAAGGCGGGAGCCTCCAGCTTACGGTTCCAGTTCTTGCAGTAGCACCTGAACAAGGATGCAACCAGCAATTTGCTCCTTGCTACCCAAACTGGTGAGAGCACGAATATATATACGGAGCCATTCTCTACCTTCTTGAGCCCTCGCAGTTCAACGATGTGTGCCTGAAATACTAATCGAAGGCTATGGAATAATTTTGATTTTGATTTTGATTGTCGGTAAGGTCGGTATCGCTCTGGACCTAGTCATTGACGCAGCAGCAACAGGCTCATTTACATATGTGGAGCTGGACGGCAATGCTCTACTGCGCTTAGCGATTTCAAACCGCACCAAAGTCTCCAAAGTTACTGAAAGCTCATCAAAAGCCTCGCGTAAACGTCTAGTTCTTCCAATTTGTTTTGAGCGTCTTCGAATTCAGATTCCATTTTTCAATCCGCTTGAGCAGCACCGACAATGCATTTCATCATCATTGGGCGTTTGGTTGAGGCTAGATTGAAGCGCCTGCAACCGCTCATACGAGGGCGCCACCTTGCGCTTTAAAAATGACAACCTGTTTGTAGTCTGGGCCAGCGGTTCAGCTCTAGAACTTGCCTTGCAACCGAAGAAAGCGAAAAAAGGTCAAAGAAAACCGAATTAAAACTGCACACGAAAGTTCGTCGACCGTTGACTTATTGTCAGCACTGTACCCTTAAGCGCGTGCAATAGTTAATCGAATAAAAACACAAGTAAAATGCAGATAGCGGAAGCCAACGCGTCTGTATGTGCTTATGTACACAGACTTCTCTTTACTGCAATTTACCGCATGACACTTGCTCGTACATATGTATGCATATAAGAGCGGTTTTTAATTGCTGCCGAAACTAGTAACAACTAGCTCAATTTTTATTTAAAAAATTTTATTCAACACTATAATGTTAAATAAAATGTCACCAAAATGTTGGGCTAACAAGCTTTTTTATTAGCACTTAATAGCGAGAAGTTAAGGATGTTATAAAAACTCCACTTTTTCTCATAAGTTCTTGCAACTGGTTAATTTATTTATATGCTCATAGCGAGCGTATTGACAATATGCGAACATATACAATTTTAGCGGAGCGATCGATAACCTATCCGATATAGCGAACATGCGAGGCAAGAATGCATTGGGGCGTCGCTAGCATTGAGCGCGATAGCAGAAACTACGATGAGCGCAAAGCGATAAGCGCTAGATAGTTAACAGCAAATAATATTGAGCTATTTTATGACATCTCGCATGTCATGCGCCAAACAAAACAAAATAGTGACATTGCTTGCCCCGCAGGGCAATATGTAACTGAAATGTTTAATTTTAGCTGCTGAGCCGAACATACTCCCCCTGTTGAACGATTGAGCTTCAACAGGATCATTAAGGCGAAGCAGACACAGCTTATAAGTTGCTCGCTTTATGATTCCATGAGCTGTCTTTAGAACTGAAACGCGTGTGATGTCATCAGTTCCTTTGACCAATTCAACCACTCTAGCTAGTGGCCATTTCAAAGGAGGTAAGTTATCGTCTTTAACAAGAACGATGTCATTGAGAGCCACACCTGGCTTGAGAGTCCGCCATTTGGAACGCTTGTAGAAGATTTAAATATTATTCTCGAAAGCGAGACCAAAAGACTTGGTGCATGAAGGACACTCGCTGCCAGCTATCTAGACGATTAAAATTGAGCCGTGTCACATCTGGCTTATGGGTCATCAACCAAAAAATGAGCTGGGGTAAGAACATCAAGGTCTTCTGGATCTTCTGAAATGGGAAGCAGTGGTCTAGAATAAAACACAAGGGAACGAAGCTCTTCGAATCCCAGAGCAGTTGACCCCACAACCTGATAGAAGTGATGTTTTGCACTTTTTACCGCCGCCTCCCAAAGGCCAACAAAGTGAGGGGAGCGCGGTGGAATGAAGCGCCAGTAAATTGTGTCCGCCAAACAAAACTGGAGCACAGCCTCTTGATGACAGCTACTGAGGAAGAGATTTTTTAGCTCCAACAGCTCGTTTTTGTCGCCCACAAAGTTGGTGGCATTGTCAGACCAAATCTGACGTGGCTTGCATATAAAGCCCTTTAGAACATTGAGAACTTAATGAATAATAACGGTGAATAATTTCATTTCAGCTACTTCATACATTAATTGGGCTAACAAAAGTGCGCCACAAAGCTCGAGTTTTGGTACCTTTGGTTTAAGTGGGGCCACTAGTAATTAAGAACTAAATAGGCGTGAGCTCGAATGATGTCCCTTTGAAGCCATATAAATGCAAGCTCCGTACGCGGTAATGCTAGCGTCATAGAAACCGTGAATCTCTACATCGCACATTGTTGGAAGACTCTCATCCCAATCCAAGTTTTTCTTCCAAAGAAGCTGCATAAAGATTTGGGTCTTAACGATGAGTGGTCCAATTAATCCTAGTTGATCGTAAAAACGAGCTATGGTGGACAGAACAGATCTCTTCAAAAATTTAAGTGTCTGATTGGCAGGCGTGAGAGAAAACATTAATTTATCAGTTGAAGGATCCCACGCAATGCCCAAGGTTTTGGTAATTTCGCTTCCATCGCTAAATTTTTAAAACAAGTCCTTATCCTTGTCAGCAATGCCTTTAAGCACTGCAGAGTGACTTGAGCACCATTTTTTTGAGTTCAAAGCAACCTTTAGATAGGATGCCCTTTGTTTGATGTAATACGTCGATCGCCTCTTGGACCGAGCCAGATATAAGGCCAGATATAAGGTCATCTACATAGAAATAGCGTCGAAGAATTTTCGCACCAATTGGAATGAATGTTGCTTGTCGACTGTCAATTGCTGCATTGCTCAAACGGCAAGAAAGGAAGCCATACGTAACTGTGTCCCACTTGAAGACACTTATTTCAGAATCAGTAGAATTTCACCACAAGATGCATTGTAGGTAGTTATCTGGGACCGTAACTCTAACACAGCGATACATCTTGCCAATGTCTCCTGTAAGGGCAACAGGGAACGTGCGAAATCGCATCAAAATGTTAAACAGCTTCCGTTGTATGACGGATCCAGCCATCAACACTTCATTCAGCGAACATCCAGTGCTGGTGATAGCTGAACCATCAAACACGACACGAAGTTTGGTGCTCGTGCTTTGTTCCTTCAGCCCGCAATAATGAGAGAGAAAATATTTGCATAGACGTAACGATTCTGGAGGGACAAGAGTCATATTACCGAGCTCCATATACTTTTAAATGAACGTGCAATACTGGGATTTGAGGTTGGGATATAAATCTGCGATATGAATCTGCGAAAATCCTGTTGATAAGATTCACCTAATTGATCCAGTGTGAATTTGAGAGGGAGTCGCACGGAATATGCTCTTGTTGGCAACCTTTGGAAATTCTTAACAAAATGCTCCTCGCAGACAAGCTCTTCCTTTGTTGCTTTAGCAAAAGGGTCTGGAAAACTTTCTACTTCAGAAAATCGTTGATTATGGACTTTTCTTCAACTGAAGCTGTTGGGCGAATCGGGATGTAATTAAATGTAGCTGTGACCCACCATCCAATACAGCACGACACGGAACTAGAGTCCCAGACCGATTTTTAACTAGTACAATAGCATTGGCCAGGAACACAACATCGCTGCTGAGGTTGTGGGCAACAAGAGAGTTAGAGGCGGGGGCTGAAGAAGTTGCATTAGGAGTGACAGAGTGTTGAATCGAATGCAAAATGTCTAAGTGCAGAAGTGTGTAGTGTCTGGAGCCACATGTGCTACAAGTTCCGGAATTGCATGTCCGTGAAAGATGTCCCCTTTTAAGGCAGTTGAGGCATAAAGATAATCGTTTTGCTTCTTTGAGACTCATCTCTGGAGACAATTTGCCAAATCTTGGGCATTGCCATATATTATGCTCTTCACGATTACAAAATACGCAAACAGCAGCCATTGAGTTAGTAGCAACGAGTGATGTCCTACTAGGGTTAGTCTCTTTGTTCTTGCCCACCTTAGAGCTCGGCGTATAGGTTGCCATAGCATAATCCACACTCTCTAGGGCTCTGCAGCGTTGCTCCAAAAATGAGGCAAAATGTGCCCATGATGGAATTAAATTTGCAAAGGCGGGAGCCTCCAGCTTCTCTTCCACTTCGCCTGCGTAGCAGGTTCCAGTTCTTGCAGTAGCACCTGAACAAGGATGCAACCAGCAATTTGCTCCTTGCTACCCAAACTGGTGAGAGCACGAATATATATACGGAGCCATTCTCTACCTTCTTGAGCCCTAGCAGTTCAACGATGTGTGCCTGAAATACTAATCGACGGCTATGGAATAATTAGCCTCTGATATTTCCAATGACCGAATGGTATCCAGCGCAGAGTCCTTCAAGCAGAGCCGCTAATGCTGCATTTTTTCAATGTTTGTGAGTTCGGGATGATTTTCGATTAAAGTTGTGAACATTGAAAAGAAATCTGATCACTCTGTATAACCTCCAGAAAACGTTGGCAATTTGATTGGCGATAAGGTCGGTATCGCTCTGGACCTAGTCATTGACGCAGCAGCAATAGGCTCATTTACATATGTGGAGCTGGACGGCAATGCTCTACTGCGCTTAGCGATTGCAAACCGCACCAAAGTCTCCAAAGTTACTGAAAGCTCATCAAAAGCCTCGCGTAAACGTCTAGTTCTTCCAATTTGTTTTGAGCGTCTTCGAATTCAGATTCCATTTTTCAATCCGCTTGAGCAGCACCGACAATGCAATTTCATCATCATTGGGCGTTTGGTTGAGGCTAGATTGAAGCGCCTGCAACCGCTCATACGAGGGCGCCACCTTGCCCTTTAAAAATGACAACCTGTTTGTAGTCTGGGCCAGCGGTTCAGCTCTAGAACTTGCCTTGCAACCGAAGAAAGCGAAAAAAGGTCAAAGAAAACCGAATTAAAACTGCACACGAAAGTTCGTCGACCGTTGACTTATTGTCAGCACTGTACTCTTAAGCGCGTGCAATAGTTAATCGAATAAAAACACAAGTAAAATGCAGATAGCGGAAGCCAACGCGTCTGTATGTGCTTATGTACACAGACTTCTCTTTACTGCAATTTACCGCATGACACTTGCTCGTACATATGTATGCATATAAGAGCGGTTTTTAATTGCTGCCGAAACTAGTAACAACTAGCTCAATTTTTATTTAAAAAATTTTATTCAACACTATAATGTTAAATAAAATGTCACCAAAATGTTGGGCTAACAAGCTTTTTTATTAGCACTTAATAGCGAGAAGTTAAGGATGTTATAAAAACTCCACTTTTTCTCATAAGTTCTTGCAACTGGTTAATTTATTTATATGCTCATAGCGAGCGTATTGACAATATGCGAACATATACAATTTTAGCGGAGCGATCGATAACCTATCCGATATAGCGAACATGCGAGGCAAGAATGCATTGGGGCGTCGCTAGCATTGAGCGCGATAGCAGAAACTACGATGAGCGCAAAGCGATAAGCGCTAGATAGTTAACAGCAAATAATATTGAGCTATTTTATGACATCTCGCATGTCATGCGCCAAACAAAACAAAATAGTGACATTGCTTGCCCCGCAGGGCAATATGTAACTGAAATGTTTAATTTTAGCTGCTGAGCCGAACATACTCCCCCTGTTGAACGATTGAGCTTCAACAGGATCATTAAGGCGAAGCAGACACAGCTTATAAGTTGCTCGCTTTATGATTCCATGAGCTGTCTTTAGAACTGAAACGCGTGTGATGTCATCAGTTCCTTTGACCAATTCAACCACTCTAGCTAGTGGCCATTTCAAAGGAGGTAAGTTATCGTCTTTAACAAGAACGATGTCATTGAGAGCCACACCTGGCTTGAGAGTCCGCCATTTGGAACGCTTGTAGAAGATTTAAATATTATTCTCGAAAGCGAGACCAAAAGACTTGGTGCATGAAGGACACTCGCTGCCAGCTATCTAGACGATTAAAATTGAGCCGTGTCACATCTGGCTTATGGGTCATCAACCAAAAAATGAGCTGGGGTAAGAACATCAAGGTCTTCTGGATCTTCTGAAATGGGAAGCAGTGGTCTAGAATAAAACACAAGGGAACGAAGCTCTTCGAATCCCAGAGCAGTTGACCCCACAACCTGATAGAAGTGATGTTTTGCACTTTTTACCGCCGCCTCCCAAAGGCCAACAAAGTGAGGGGAGCGCGGTGGAATGAAGCGCCAGTCAATTGTGTCCGCCAAACAAAACTGGAGCACAGCCTCTTGATGACAGCTACTGAGGAAGAGATTTTTTAGCTCCAACAGCTCGTTTTTGTCGCCCACAAAGTTGGTGGCATTGTCAGACCAAATCTGACGTGGCTTGCATATAAAGCCCTTTAGAACATTGAGAACTTAATGAATAATAACGGTGAATAATTTCATTTCAGCTACTTCATACATTAATTGGGCTAACAAAAGTGCGCCACAAAGCTCGAGTTTTGGTACCTTTGGTTTAAGTGGGGCCACTAGTAATTAAGAACTAAATAGGCGTGAGCTCGAATGATGTCCCTTTGAAGCCATATAAATGCAAGCTCCGTACGCGGTAATGCTAGCGTCATAGAAACCGTGAATCTCTACATCGCACATTGTTGGAAGACTCTCATCCCAATCCAAGTTTTTCTTCCAAAGAAGCTGCATAAAGATTTGGGTCTTAACGATGAGTGGTCCAATTAATCCTAGTTGATCGTAAAAACGAGCTATGGTGGACAGAACAGATCTCTTCAAAAATTTAAGTGTCTGATTGGCAGGCGTGAGAGAAAACATTAATTTATCAGTTGAAGGATCCCACGCAATGCCCAAGGTTTTGGTAATTTCGCTTCCATCGCTAAATTTTTAAAACAAGTCCTTATCCTTGTCAGCAATGCCTTTAAGCACTGCAGAGTGACTTGAGCACCATTTTTTTGAGTTCAAAGCAACCTTTAGATAGGATGCCCTTTGTTTGATGTAATACGTCGATCGCCTCTTGGACCGAGCCAGATATAAGGCCAGATATAAGGTCATCTACATAGAAATAGCGTCGAAGAATTTTCGCACCAATTGGAATGAATGTTGCTTGTCGACTGTCAATTGCTGCATTGCTCAAACGGCAAGAAAGGAAGCCATACGTAACTGTGTCCCACTTGAAGACACTTATTTCAGAATCAGTAGAATTTCACCACAAGATGCATTGTAGGTAGTTATCTGGGACCGTAACTCTAACACAGCGATACATCTTGCCAATGTCTCCTGTAAGGGCAACAGGGAACGTGCGAAATCGCATCAAAATGTTAAACAGCTTCCGTTGTATGACGGATCCAGCCATCAACACTTCATTCAGCGAACATCCAGTGCTGGTGATAGCTGAACCATCAAACACGACACGAAGTTTGGTGCTCGTGCTTTGTTCCTTCAGCCCGCAATAATGAGAGAGAAAATATTTGCATAGACGTAACGATTCTGGAGGGACAAGAGTCATATTACCGAGCTCCATATACTTTTAAATGAACGTGCAATACTGGGATTTGAGGTTGGGATATAAATCTGCGATATGAATCTGCGAAAATCCTGTTGATAAGATTCACCTAATTGATCCAGTGTGAATTTGAGAGGGAGTCGCACGGAATATGCTCTTGTTGGCAACCTTTGGAAATTCTTAACAAAATGCTCCTCGCAGACAAGCTCTTCCTTTGTTGCTTTAGCAAAAGGGTCTGGAAAACTTTCTACTTCAGAAAATCGTTGATTATGGACTTTTCTTCAACTGAAGCTGTTGGGCGAATCGGGATGTAATTAAATGTAGCTGTGACCCACCATCCAATACAGCACGACACGGAACTAGAGTCCCAGACCGATTTTTAACTAGTACAATAGCATTGGCCAGGAACACAACATCGCTGCTGAGGTTGTGGGCAACAAGAGAGTTAGAGGCGGGGGCTGAAGAAGTTGCATTAGGAGTGACAGAGTGTTGAATCGAATGCAAAATGTCTAAGTGCAGAAGTGTGTAGTGTCTGGAGCCACATGTGCTACAAGTTCCGGAATTGCATGTCCGTGAAAGATGTCCCCTTTTAAGGCAGTTGAGGCATAAAGATAATCGTTTTGCTTCTTTGAGACTCATCTCTGGAGACAATTTGCCAAATCTTGGGCATTGCCATATATTATGCTCTTCACGATTACAAAATACGCAAACAGCAGCCATTGAGTTAGTAGCAACGAGTGATGTCCTACTAGGGTTAGTCTCTTTGTTCTTGCCCACCTTAGAGCTCGGCGTATAGGTTGCCATAGCATAATCCACACTCTCTAGGGCTCTGCAGCGTTGCTCCAAAAATGAGGCAAAATGTGCCCATGATGGAATTAAATTTGCAAAGGCGGGAGCCTCCAGCTTCTCTTCCACTTCGCCTGCGTAGCAGGTTCCAGTTCTTGCAGTAGCACCTGAACAAGGATGCAACCAGCAATTTGCTCCTTGCTACCCAAACTGGTGAGAGCACGAATATATATACGGAGCCATTCTCTACCTTCTTGAGCCCTAGCAGTTCAACGATGTGTGCCTGAAATACTAATCGACGGCTATGGAATAATTAGCCTCTGATATTTCCAATGACCGAATGGTATCCAGCGCAGAGTCCTTCAAGCAGAGCCGCTAATGCTGCATTTTTTCAATGTTTGTGAGTTCGGGATGATTTTCGATTAAAGTTGTGAACATTGAAAAGAAATCTGATCACTCTGTATAACCTCCAGAAAACGTTGGCAATTTGATTGGCGATAAGGTCGGTATCGCTCTGGACCTAGTCATTGACGCAGCAGCAATAGGCTCATTTACATATGTGGAGCTGGACGGCAATGCTCTACTGCGCTTAGCGATTGCAAACCGCACCAAAGTCTCCAAAGTTACTGAAAGCTCATCAAAAGCCTCGCGTAAACGTCTAGTTCTTCCAATTTGTTTTGAGCGTCTTCGAATTCAGATTCCATTTTTCAATCCGCTTGAGCAGCACCGACAATGCAATTTCATCATCATTGGGCGTTTGGTTGAGGCTAGATTGAAGCGCCTGCAACCGCTCATACGAGGGCGCCACCTTGCCCTTTAAAAATGACAACCTGTTTGTAGTCTGGGCCAGCGGTTCAGCTCTAGAACTTGCCTTGCAACCGAAGAAAGCGAAAAAAGGTCAAAGAAAACCGAATTAAAACTGCACACGAAAGTTCGTCGACCGTTGACTTATTGTCAGCACTGTACTCTTAAGCGCGTGCAATAGTTAATCGAATAAAAACACAAGTAAAATGCAGATAGCGGAAGCCAACGCGTCTGTATGTGCTTATGTACACAGACTTCTCTTTACTGCAATTTACCGCATGACACTTGCTCGTACATATGTATGCATATAAGAGCGGTTTTTAATTGCTGCCGAAACTAGTAACAACTAGCTCAATTTTTATTTAAAAAATTTTATTCAACACTATAATGTTAAATAAAATGTCACCAAAATGTTGGGCTAACAAGCTTTTTTATTAGCACTTAATAGCGAGAAGTTAAGGATGTTATAAAAACTCCACTTTTTCTCATAAGTTCTTGCAACTGGTTAATTTATTTATATGCTCATAGCGAGCGTATTGACAATATGCGAACATATACAATTTTTAGCGGAGCGATCGATAAGCTATCCGATATAGCGAACTTGCGAGGCAAGAATGCATTGGGGCGTCGCTAGCATTGATGCGTTAGCCGCTTAAGACAAAGTGCAAAAGGTAAAAGAGCGCGATAGCAGAAACTACGATGAGCGCAAAGCGATAAGCGCTAGATAGTTAACAGCAAATAATATTGAGCTATTTTATGACATGCGAGAAGCGCCAAACAAAACAAAATAGTGACATTGCTTACCTCGCAGGGCAAAATGTAACTGAAATGTTATGCTAACATAATATTAGTTTAATTTTTAGCTGCTGATTGAATTCAAACATTGTGGGATTAGTGTTTGTAGCTCCGCGAGACCTTATTAAGTAAAATAAATTTTCGAAAGGGTCTTGGTTTAGTTTAGAAGTAGTAACAAAGAAAAAATTGGGGTTTTCATCCCAAAGACTTTCCGCAAAAGCAATTACGGATGAGACTGTCATTATCATCCCGAGCTCTTTAAAAGAGAATATCATTTCTTTAGGGTATTCATGGACAATACTTTGTTTTCGTAAAGCAGACCCATACGGATTCCTATTTTGATATTATTTGTAAAACGTAACTATTGAGGCAATCGAAAAGTCTGTTAACTTTTTCAATAAATGAGGCCGTGGCTGCAGCACATTCCTTGCCATAGAGAAAAAAGCCACCAGAATCAATTACTGTTCGTATTACAGTCGCGACGCTATGGCTAAAAACCTGTGTGGCATATTCTACTAAGACGCGTTAAATTTGTTCTTTCGATTTCGAACAAGAACGAAACTGCGCCATCTGCTGTAGTAAGATCGCGTGATATAATTATATTTCTAAGCGATTTCATACGATGTGGAGAATCGAATATAGCGAAAATTTCTTTGCCATTGCTAAAGGTAGGTTTCTTGAAATATTTACCCCACCTATCGAAAGCCGCTCAATTATTAGAGCCCTGGTCACAAACAACGGCCTTAACGTGAAGTCCTAGAGTTTGAGAAAGTCCAATATTAAACTCAATTTTTTCCTTAAGATCTCCATGTTTCATCCCATTTGCAGAAACAGTGTAGCTTAAAACATATTTAAAAATTCATATAAGCCCCTAACAAGGAAAACGCCCATCGTGATATACTTTTTTGAAGGAAGTCTTAAATTAAGGACGTCTCGCAAGTAATCGTACGTTCTAGAGGAATAAAAGTTTATATTTTGTGTGACTGTCTCTTCAGCGCTGTTATAAACTCGTGTATTTTTAAGAAGCATTTGCATAGAATCGCTTCGTCAGATACATGGGTAATATTTGTTATTGCTGTACAAATATTTTTAGATATTTTCGGTTTCCGAAATCTTAAAGACATATTCCCGTCTTCTTGATGCCCTTTTTAAAAGAAGAACACTTTTTCTTAACTTTTCAAAACTTTCCTGTGTCTGCTTCAGATCAAGCATTATCTTATAATATTTGTTTCTATAATATGCCTCATCCTGTTCCCTTTTTAAAAAATTAGAACAAAATGGCAAGCTTTCGAAGCATTTAAATCTATTAAGCTAGTGTGGCTGTCTAGGTCTTTCCATAATTGATTATTGCGATCATCTTTGAAACTTAATAAATTGGCTGTGTTTATATCTTATTCACTTTCATAATGCGGAATGTTTTTCGGAACACGGAAAATCTAATTCTATTGGGATAACGGATTCTAATACATTCTCTACAACATGCTGCTCATTAAGGTCAGCGACACCCGAATTCAACAAAGTGTTTTTCGGACAAGTGTAATGTGGGAACTGCATTACCTTTTAACTTAACTTTGCCAAAATATTTGTGTTCAAAATTCCGGTCACATATTCTAGCCTTGTTTCGCGGCAAATTCGAGTCAAAATTACACAATTTAACCCATTTGTTAAAATAAAAATCTTTTGAAGGAAACGAAAACAATCTCACTGGGAAATTTGGTAAACTTTTCCTATAACTACTACGACATGATGGGATGATGCACTTAGATACGTTCTTTTTCCACTCTTTTTTGTTAGTTTTAGTTGTTACACGCACAGATTCAACGGTTTCATTAACACTGCTTGGCTCAGCCATAGTATGAATTTTTGCACGTAATAGTTGAAAAATAAAATCACTGAAAATTACTCGAGAACACCGCTCGATTCCGAAGTTTACTGTCAATTGAAGCTAGTTCGTTTCAGACGGTCGTTGGGAACAGACGTGTTTAAAATATCGCTCGCTTCGCGAACAATCTAAAGATAACGGTGCTTTCAAGCAACAGTATCTTGTTTACATTTTGTGCGCTTATCGGCAATAAAGTTTTATTGCTTTGTTTACGTCGTTGCTGCGTGAGCAACAGGCGTTCGTGTGTGTGTGTGAAACCGCCAGCTTCTACGTGTGTGTGTGTGTGCGTGCTATTTATATAAATAATAAAATAAATAGGAAAGCGCACACCTGCGGGCAATGCCGCCACGCAAAAAGAAGCCGGCTGAGAAGGGGACTTTCGAAAATTGCAGGATGACGTCGGATGATGAGGTGGCCTTGTCGGAGTCGTCATCAAACAGCGAGGTAAGGCGGAGGAGCAAGCAGCGCCTGAGGAAGGCAATTTCCGAAAGCGCTGTCAGCTCAGTTGGTGCGCGTGAGGGGAGCGCTGTCCCCGAGGGAGCCGCAGATGGCTCGCCTGGAGCACCGGGTGCAAGTGTGGAGGAGCGGGTTGTTGCCGTTCCTCATGCCGCGAGCGCTTTGAATGTATCTGAACCTGCCGTGGAGGGGTCGTTGACAAGTGCGGCGGCATTGAGGAAGCGGAAAGGAACAGCTCTCGGGATGAAGGGGATAACGGGAGCTTTATTGCAGCTTGCACTCAAGGAGAGAGCCACGGGGTCACTCATTTGCAAGTTAGTTGATTATACAGGGCAGTGTGAGCAGCTCTTGTTCGCGCTTGTGGCGCAGAATGAGCGGCTGCAGGGGCGCTTGGAGGCCGTTTGTTCCGGCCAAGCGCGGGCTTCGTCGGTGAACGCCGCCAGAGGGGGTCCCAGGTCGGCAGCGCAGTCTACCCCGGAGATGCCTCGGCCAGTCGAGACCTGTTCCTTGGTTGTGCGCAGCAAGGCTGCTGGCAAAACCGCTGAGGACGTGGTTGAGCAGGTGGTGAAGGAGGTAGGTCCCTCTCTTGGCGTGCGAATACATGAGGTGAAACCTCTAAGGGATGGAGGTGCGTTAATTCGGACTCCATCGGTCGCCGAGTGTGAGAAAATTGTGGAGAACACAAAGTTCAACGAGGTGGGATTGGAAGTATGTGTAAATGATAAATTAGGGCCGAAAGTTTTGGTTCAGGGCGTTCACTCGCAGATCACCCCTGATGAGTTCATGGGTGACCTTTACGAGATGAACATAAAGGACAAAATGTCACTTGAAGCCTTTAAGAAATGTGTCCGGATTACAAGTAAGCCATGGGTGGTGGGAGGTAATGAAGCAGTTAATATCGTCCTCGAGGGTGCTGTGGTGGGCATGCAGTCCCTTTTACAAATCGGACGCTGCTACATAAAATGGTTTTCGTTTAGAGTGAGAAGTTTCGACCTGGTACCGGGATGCTACCGCTGCCTTGGCTTCGACCATAAGGTGGCGGAGTGCAGAGCCAAAGAGGACGTTTGCCGTCGCTGCGGCCAGATGGGTCACCGCGTGGCTCAGTGCAGCAATGCACTGAATTGCCGCAATTGCTCCTTTAAGGGGAAGCCGTCGGGACATCTGATAATGTCTCTAGCCTGTCCCATATACGGGGCGATTGTTGCGCGGGCGAATGCTAGACATTAAAATGTCTAGCAGATTTCTTCAGCTGAATTGTCAAAGGTCGTATGCAGCTATGTGTGATTTGGGGGCTATGATGTGTGAAAGGGGCAGCGTAGTTGCCCTGCTGCAGGAACTCTACGCGACCGGTGGGTGCGTAAGGGGATTGCCCGCATGTATGCGAGTATTTCCTGACAGCAGGGCAAACTCCGCTGTCATTGTGAATGATGTCAGTATTGAATGAACTTTGGTGAGTTCAACTGACCGGGGGGTGTGTGTAAGCCTTAGCGGCAGTTTTGGCAGGACTTTTGTAGTGAGCATGTATTGTAAGTTCGGGGATCCCCTCGAACCATACATTGCTTACTTGGGTGAGGTGCTACTACTCGTTAGTAGCCTACCAGTCATCCTTGGTCTTGATGCGAATGCATCATCCCCCATGTGGTTCAGTAAGGTATCCAGACATTCGTCTGGGTCTTCGAACCACACACGGGGTAAGATGCTAGCCGAGTGGGCCGTGTCCCAGGATGTTCGGGTCGTTAACGAACCCAGTGAGTACACGTTTGCGAGTCCGGTGGGTCAGAGTGACATGGATGTTACTCTAGTGAATGCGGTAGCTATGAGTATGTATGCTTTTCATTGGTGTGTACTAGGTGGGCTTGGTGTGAGTGACCACAATCCGATTGAGATTGTTGTCACACACACTATTACGAGGAATGAAAGTGTTGGGGGTAATCGCTGGCGCACTTGTAGTGTGAATTGGTCCCTTCATGGGCTCATTGTGCAGGAGGCGGCAACGCAAGTTCCGCTTAATGCATTTAATGATTTGAATGTGGATGAGCAGGTCGTATGTGTGAATATGTGGATAACTGATGCGAATGATCGCATGTTTGAGAGGCATCGTAAGGTCAACCTCAAGCATGTGAAGTGGTGGACGAATCAGTTGAGCACCAAGCGGCGGATGGTCCGGTCTCTGCGGAAGCGATTCCAAAGGGCCAGAGCTACCAATGCGGATGGTGCTGCCCAACTCAGGATTGAATATAGTCGGTGTATGAATGAGTACAAGCAAATGCTTGTAAAGGTGAAAGAAGATGAGTGGCGCTCTTTCCTGGAGCGCAATAAGGATGACCCCTGGGGTCGTGCTTATAAAATAGTTCGAAGTAGAGGCAGGGAAAAGGATGTAAGTAACGTTCAGTTAACAGTGTTGTAGTAGGGCGTCTGCAGGGCTTCCAGATGATCTTTGCTAAATTCTGTATCGTTGGGGGAGCGTTTCTGCTTTACACAAATTTTTAAGAAGGTTTGCAAGAAAACACGTTTGTTCGCTTGCAGGTTATTTTTTTTCTTCTGGTATTTTCAGAGTACATTACAATGTATTAGTGTAAGTGAGGTGAATTTCGTGTTCCCTGTACTGGTTCCGGAGTTACACTTCTTGTGTGAACATGCCGCCCACCTTGCAGTATTGCAAAAAGAAAAAGGGAGAGGGAAGTGGCTCTGTTCCTACTGGTGAGCGCAGGAGCCGGACAGTATCCACCCGAAGACCGTGTTTTGGGCCAGTGGTGCGCCGCCATGGATCGGCAGGACGCCTTGGAGAATTAAATCTGGATAGATGTCCGAGCCCAAAACCAGATTGGAGATTTCCGGCTGGAATCAGCGATCGTCTGCCAATCGAACGTTGTTGAAAGGCTCGTTCAGTTTCTCGCTGACGAGCCCGGAGGCCTTTGCCAAGGATGCGTCGATAAGACTTACCGGACAGCACGGGTTTAAAAGTGCCCGAGTGTCGCGGGTCGCCTTGCCGTTTCCAAGTCGGATGAGTGCTCTCGGGAGCACGGTTGTCATTTTGTGTTCCATTAAAGTAGACAAGGAGATGGAACCAGCGGATGAAGGTGGCGCGGAGCGTCGCTTTTGGGCCTTGGTGCTGCGCATTTTTTGGGATCGCTCTGGAGATCGCGATGGCATGCGACGCGCTTTTTGGAAATGAAGCAAGGTCTGATGGTCGCCCTGGCACTTGCTGCACTTGTCCTTGCGGCGACAGGACTCCCCGGAATGTTGGTGAGCCAGGCAGTTTGGGCAGTATTTGTTGACCAGAACTGCTCGGAGTCTCTTCTCTGGAGACAGCCGCATGAACCGCTGGCACTTTCGCAGAAAAAATACATAATAGACATTACTGATGCGGCTTTATACGGATGGTCCGCAGACCAATGGAACTAGGATTCTAGGGGTTACTGGAGATTCTACTAGATGGAGAAAGGAGACTAGATTCTATCGGGAGCAGGATCAGCTTAGAGATAGGTCTCTTGGAGACACCTCGGGCTGTTAACACGTCGACCAGTCGGACTCTTTGGTCGTCGCCAGGATAGGTCGTTTGGATTCGACCAAGACGCCAGTCATAAACTGGAAGATTATCTTCTTTAATAATGACTAGATCGTCCCGTTGTAAGTCTCGCGTTGGAGTTTGTCATTTGTTTCTTTTGTGTAACTCTAAAAGATACTCATGTTTCCAACGGAGACAGAACTGTTGTTGCAAAGCCTTCAAGCGCTGCCAGCGGTTGATAATGGACGCGGCGTTTTCCTTGATCTCTGGCTCTGTTGCGGAAAGTAGAGGACCCCCGACTAGAAAATGACCGGGAGTCAGAGCTAGGAGATCAGTAGGATCTTCCGACATTGGAGATATCGGTCTTGAATTCGGGCATGCTTCAACTTTGGATAGGAGCGTGGAAAGCTCTTTGAAGGTGTATTTGGAGGTCGATGTAGACTTATAAAATAGATTTTTGAAACTCTTTACACCTGCCTCCCACAGGCCACCCATATGCGGTGCACTAGGAGGGTTGAAGTGCCAGGACAGTTTCTGGAGACTGTAAGTGGCCTGGAGTTGAGTCTTAAGCGCTTCTACAAAATCGCGCGAGAGGACCTTGGCCGCTCCGACGAAGGTTTTGCCGTCGTCGGAATGCATTTGACTTGGGCACCCTTGTCGTGCCACAAATCTCGCAAATGCCGCTAGGAATTTTTCTGTGGTCAGGTCAAATGTAGCTTCTAGGTGGATGGCTTTGGTGCTGAAGCACACACAGACGCACACGCAGCCTTTTGTAATAAGACAGGCTCGACCTGTGTAATTTTTCACATCGAAGGGGCCTGCAAAATCGACTCCTGTGTGAGTGAACGGCCGAGAGAATGTGACTCTCTCCACAGGCAAGTCGCCCATGAGCTGCGTTTGCAATTTCTTTTTTCGAATGACGCAGATTTTGCAGGAATGGATTGTGGATTTGACCAACACCTTCAGCTTTGGAATCCAGTACTGTGATCGTATTAAACGCATCATGAGCTGGTTGCCTCCATGAAAGGATATAAGATGGGTGAAAGCGGTCAGAAGACGCTAATATGCACATATGTATGGCAGTATGATTGGATGCCGCTCATCGTAGCCGAGTGCTTCGGCTGCTCTTACACGACCACATGCTCGAATAATTCCCTTACCATCTAGAAAGGGGTTCAAATTAAGGAGTTTGCTGGAAGTGAGCTGTTTCTACGTGCTCAAGCAAGTGTACTCTGACGAGTATGCTTGTCTCTGGGTCAGGAGAATGAGTCTTTCTTGTGCATAAGAAATCTCGTTGCTGTCAATTTCAATAGTTGACGGGAGCGACAATCGTTTGCAACGCTTGAAGAAGCGATAGATGTATGCTAACACTCGCAGGGCTCGATCGAACTTGGAGAAGCGCTCGAGGAAAGAAAATGAGGGAGGCGTGTTTGCGAGGTTTACATTAATCGTACGTTGCTCTATTGTCGTATCTGAGAGGGGATCTGAAGGAATGGGCCATTGGTTCTGAGGTAGGCGTAACCATTCTGGCCCGTGCCACCACAGCTCATTGTTGACGAACACTTATGGTGGGGCACCTCTGCTCGCTAGGTCCGCAGGATTGTACTCGGATCGTGCATGGGACCATTTATTGGAGTCGGTGGCCTGAGTAATTTTTGCGACTCTGTTTGCTACAAAGGTAGTCCAGGCGCATGGTGGCTTATGAAGCCAAGCTAGCACAATTGTGGAATCTGTCCAATAGAACCAGTCGCCGCCAGCGGAAGGTAGCTGGGGACTGAGTGCAGCGGATAACTCGGACAGAAGTGCTGCTCCGCACAGCTCTAGTCGTGGCAAGGATACCGTCTTGACCGGAGCGACCCTCGTTTTCGCTGTTAGGAGATGTACTGAGATGCGATCTTGTATCTCAGTACGCACGCAAATGGCGGCCCCATATGCACGCTGCGAAGCGTCACAAAACCCGTAGTATTGAATAGTCCCCTGTGGGCGGAATTCGACCCATCTAGGGATGCGAATCGCACTAAGGCCCGGATACTCTTGCAGAAATAAATTCCATTTACTGAGAAGACTCTCAGGTAGCGGATCGTCCCAGCCCAGTTCTTGGAGATCTCCTGCATGAATATTTTTGCCTGAATAATGACTGGACCCAGCCAACCTGCTGGATCGAACAGTTTGGCAATTTGTGAAAGGACTTCACGTTTGGAGACGGACTGTTTGGTTGTTAGCTCGGATGGAGCGAAAAAGAACTCATCGGTGTCAGCTTTCCATCTGATCCCGAGAGTCTTTGCCGAACAGGCTTCTTCGATCTCTAAGAAGTCGGCGCGAAGCAAGTGGTCCTTGGGAATCGCTCTTAGCAAGTCCTTTTCATTGGATGTCCATTTTCGCAAGGGGAACCCGGCAGATTCAGGGGCTTTGCGGAGTTCTGCAATTGCCTGAGCTGCTGCTGATTTGGAATGGGCTCCCGCTAGTACATCGTCGACATACATATTGTTTGCGATTATTTGACTTGCTAAGGGATAGAGCGAACGAACGTCCTCAGATAACTGATGTAGTACCCGGATTGCCAAAAAGGGGGCACAGTTAACTCCAAGCGTGACTGTGCTGAGTTCGAAGTCACGAAGTTCGTTGTCCTTTGTTCGGAACAGAATTCTCTGATAGGTGTGTTTGGGACGCACAAGTATCTGCCGATACATTTTCGTGATATCGGCGTTGAAGACATATCGGAAGAAGCGCCATCTTAGAATTTGAATGGTTAAGTCGGATTGCAGAACGGGCCCTGCATGTAGCACATCGTTCAGACTTTTACCATTCGATGACGGGTGGGAGGCGTTAAATACAACGCGGAGCTTGGTCGTGGTGCTGTCAGGCTTGTGAACAGCATGGTGTGGTAGATAAAAGTTATCCGAATCATTGCTTGGAGGGACTTGTCGCATGTGACCTAAGTCCAGATATTCCTGGATCACCGCATCGTACTGCTCCTTAAGGGGGGCATTTTTTGCCAGACGATTCTCATTTCGTAGAAATTGAGCTAGTGCGATGGACCTTGAATGGCCTAACTGGATGTGATCGGAATTCTTGAATGGTAGTGTGACCAAGTATCTGCCGTTTTTATCCCTTTTAGTGGTTTTTTGGAAAGTGCGCTCACAAAACAGGTCGGATTCCTTTTCCAGCTTTACTGGAATATCCTCCACCTCCCAAAATGTTGTGAGCAGTTTATCCAAGCTCGCATTTGTATTCAGCGAGACTTGAGTCGAAAAGGATGCGACAGATTTGGCACTGGTCTTAGAAACGGGGCCTGTAAGGATCCAGCCGAAAATCGTTTCTTGACCAAGGAGAGTGCCACTTATGTTGGGATAGGAGCCACCTAACAATACGGATGGGAGGATATCGACGCCGAGAAGCACGTCTATCTGTGAGCTTCTATAGAAAGAGGGATCGGCCAAGTGTAATTTTGGACGTTCTTCCAAAGCGGTTTGGGGGATGGTGTAGGAGGGCAAATTGCCTGCTAGCTTTGGAAGAACATAAGCCGAGGTTTCAATATGAACCCTGGGCTTTATCGGAGAGCCAATATTAAAATGGCAAAGTTTTTGAGGTTGAGCCGAAATAGCTTGATTCAAACCGGAGACCTGTGCTTCGATGGGTTGATAAGGAAGTTTAACCCTTTTTAACAATCGCTCTGAAATAAAGGTCGCTTCAGACCCAGAGTCGATTAATGCCCGTGCTGTATACTTTGTGCCCAAATGACACACTTGGATGACAGCCGTGCCGAGGAGAACACCATGTGAGTTTGCGGAAAAGTAGTTTTGAACGGTAGCTTGGGTTGAAGTCGAAGTGGACTGTATAGACGAAGGAGGGTTCAAAACTATTGGTGTTGTGGAAGCTGAGGGCACCTGGGGTCTGTCACGGTGGAGCAGCGTGTTGTGACGTCCCTTGCACGTGAAACAACTATGTGCGCTGGTGCAGTCTTTCAACTGGTGCCGTCTGGCGAAGCAGTTTAAGCACAACTTTTGTTGCTTAATGACGGAAACTCTCTCGGGTACGGACATTTGTAGAAAACGTGGGCATAGACGCACGGGACGGTTTTCCTTCTGACACAATTTGCAGTGTTGTGACTTTGTAGTCACTGTTGCTTCGAAGGTTCTCAGGTGGTTGGACTCTTTTCCTGTATGTGCGGTAGGTCGTACATCCTCTATCGCCTCCAAGGTGCGATATCGGTCGATCAGAAATGAATTCATCTCGGACCATTGAGGTTTCTCTGCCTTATCGTGGATTGATTGCTTGTCTTTTTAAAGCCGTGGCACTTAGTTGAGCCGCACATCGCTCTTAGACGGAGTACGAGTAATCATATTTGGCTTGCATAGCCACCAGGTCACTGCTGCTGCAAGCGCCTTGGTTGAGAGCTTTGGAACATAACTCGTACTCGCGTTCTACCTTTTCCCATAAAGTCTTAATCTGATCTCGTCGGACTTGGAGAGTGAACAGTGACACGTCGCTGTCCGCTGCGTCACTGATCTTCACTTCAAACTGGCCTAGTCGGTCAGTTATAGAAACAATGTCGTTCAGTGCCATTTCGCTTGACTTCTGCATTTTTTGGTACTCTCGACCTTGAGTTTCCCGAAAACTGCTCTAGGTGAGGTTAAATGTCGCTTTGACTCCTTAACGGACGGTGCTGTGAGTCGTTTGTGGCTGTTTTGATCACCACCGATTGGCATACTAGGCTCTTCACAGAGCCAAAAATTGTAATAACCAGGTGAAATGTGATCAAATACAAATAATTTGAATCAGCCGAGCGAAAACGGACTAAGAAATGGCCCAGGAACAATGGAATCGAGATATCAGAAAAAAATGGAATGACCGAAATGGTGTTCACTATTGAGTCCAACGAAATCGGAAAGTTTTGTTAAATTAATTATTTTACTAATAATTTACTAAATTGATGCTTATTGCTTATTAATTGTTGAGCTCAAGAAAAGGACGTTTATTCTAAACGCAGCTCAATGGAAGGTTTTCTGTCATAGAATTATTTGTATAATTTGTTATTTTATGAAAAATCGCACGGATATTCGATTTATTACGCAATTTGGAAACGTCTTGACTTATAATTATGATTTATAATGTTTTATAAGAATTAGAAAAAGTAATGCATATGTTTGTATTTTATTAAGTTAAGAACTCAATGGCAAAGTGGAAACATACAAAATATAAAAGTTTCTCAGAAACAGTTTATCGAAAAACAATCTTGATACTTGACAACCCTGATGTTTGTTTACCTTTTGCACTTGCCAATTAATTGGTAAAAATAAATATATAAATTGATCTTGAAGCTGCTGTGGAGGAAAAATAGCAAACGATACACATATAATATGATGTGCTTGTGTGTGTATAGTTGCAGGTGAATTTTGCACAGTGTGGTTTTAATTAACTAAAGTCCAATCAGAATTGTGTGTCTTATTTTTTATATTTAGGTATGTGATTATTTGGTGAAGGTGCCCCACTTATGGTGGGGCACCTCTGCTCGCTAGGTCCGCAGGATTGTACTCGGATCGTGCATGGGACCATTTATTGGAGTCGGTGGCCTGAGTAATTTTTGCGACTCTGTTTGCTACAAAGGTAGTCCAGGCGCATGGTGGCTTATGAAGCCAAGCTAGCACAATTGGGGAATCTGTCCAATAGAACCAGTCGCCGCCAGCGGAAGGTAGCTGGGGACTGAGTGCAGCGGATAACTCGGACAGAAGTGCTGCTCCGCACAGCTCTAGTCGTGGCAAGGATACCGTCTTGACCGGAGCGACCCTCGTTTTCGCTGTTAGGAGATGTACTGAGATGCGATCTTGTATCTCAGTACGCACGCAAATGGCGGCCCCATATGCACGCTGCGAAGCGTCACAAAACCCGTAGTATTGAATAGTCCCCTGTGGGCGGAATTCGACCCATCTAGGGATGCGAATCGCACTAAGGCCCGGATACTCTTGCAGAAATAAATTCCATTTACTGAGAAGACTCTCAGGTAGCGGATCGTCCCAGCCCAGTTCTTGGAGATCTCCTGCATGAATATTTTTGCCTGAATAATGACTGGACCCAGCCAACCTGCTGGATCGAACAGTTTGGCAATTTGTGAAAGGACTTCACGTTTGGAGACGGACTGTTTGGTTGTTAGCTCGGATGGAGCGAAAAAGAACTCATCGGTGTCAGCTTTCCATCTGATCCCGAGAGTCTTTGCCGAACAGGCTTCTTCGATCTCTAAGAAGTCGGCGCGAAGCAAGTGGTCCTTGGGAATCGCTCTTAGCAAGTCCTTTTCATTGGATGTCCATTTTCGCAAGGGGAACCCGGCAGATTCAGGGGCTTTGCGGAGTTCTGCAATTGCCTGAGCTGCTGCTGATTTGGAATGGGCTCCCGCTAGTACATCGTCGACATACATATTGTTTGCGATTATTTGACTTGCTAAGGGATAGAGCGAACGAACGTCCTCAGATAACTGATGTAGTACCCGGATTGCCAAAAAGGGGGCACAGTTAACTCCAAGCGTGACTGTGCTGAGTTCGAAGTCACGAAGTTCGTTGTCCTTTGTTCGGAACAGAATTCTCTGATAGGTGTGTTTGGGACGCACAAGTATCTGCCGATACATTTTCGTGATATCGGCGTTGAAGACATATCGGAAGAAGCGCCATCTTAGAATTTGAATGGTTAAGTCGGATTGCAGAACGGGCCCTGCATGTAGCACATCGTTCAGACTTTTACCATTCGATGACGGGTGGGAGGCGTTAAATACAACGCGGAGCTTGGTCGTGGTGCTGTCAGGCTTGTGAACAGCATGGTGTGGTAGATAAAAGTTATCCGAATCATTGCTTGGAGGGACTTGTCGCATGTGACCTAAGTCCAGATATTCCTGGATCACCGCATCGTACTGCTCCTTAAGGGGGGCATTTTTTGCCAGACGATTCTCATTTCGTAGAAATTGAGCTAGTGCGATGGACCTTGAATGGCCTAACTGGATGTGATCGGAATTCTTGAATGGTAGTGTGACCAAGTATCTGCCGTTTTTATCCCTTTTAGTGGTTTTTTGGAAAGTGCGCTCACAAAACAGGTCGGATTCCTTTTCCAGCTTTACTGGAATATCCTCCACCTCCCAAAATGTTGTGAGCAGTTTATCCAAGCTCGCATTTGTATTCAGCGAGACTTGAGTCGAAAAGGATGCGACAGATTTGGCACTGGTCTTAGAAACGGGGCCTGTAAGGATCCAGCCGAAAATCGTTTCTTGACCAAGGAGAGTGCCACTTATGTTGGGATAGGAGCCACCTAACAATACGGATGGGAGGATATCGACGCCGAGAAGCACGTCTATCTGTGAGCTTCTATAGAAAGAGGGATCGGCCAAGTGTAATTTTGGACGTTCTTCCAAAGCGGTTTGGGGGATGGTGTAGGAGGGCAAATTGCCTGCTAGCTTTGGAAGAACATAAGCCGAGGTTTCAATATGAACCCTGGGCTTTATCGGAGAGCCAATATTAAAATGGCAAAGTTTTTGAGGTTGAGCCGAAATAGCTTGATTCAAACCGGAGACCTGTGCTTCGATGGGTTGATAAGGAAGTTTAACCCTTTTTAACAATCGCTCTGAAATAAAGGTCGCTTCAGACCCAGAGTCGATTAATGCCCGTGCTGTATACTTTGTGCCCAAATGACACACTTGGATGACAGCCGTGCCGAGGAGAACACCATGTGAGTTTGCGGAAAAGTAGTTTTGAACGGTAGCTTGGGTTGAAGTCGAAGTGGACTGTATAGACGAAGGAGGGTTCAAAACTATTGGTGTTGTGGAAGCTGAGGGCACCTGGGGTCTGTCACGGTGGAGCAGCGTGTTGTGACGTCCCTTGCACGTGAAACAACTATGTGCGCTGGTGCAGTCTTTCAACTGGTGCCGTCTGGCGAAGCAGTTTAAGCACAACTTTTGTTGCTTAATGACGGAAACTCTCTCGGGTACGGACATTTGTAGAAAACGTGGGCATAGACGCACGGGACGGTTTTCCTTCTGACACAATTTGCAGTGTTGTGACTTTGTAGTCACTGTTGCTTCGAAGGTTCTCAGGTGGTTGGACTCTTTTCCTGTATGTGCGGTAGGTCGTACATCCTCTATCGCCTCCAAGGTGCGATATCGGTCGATCAGAAATGAATTCATCTCGGACCATTGAGGTTTCTCTGCCTTATCGTGGATTGATTGCTTGTCTTTTTAAAGCCGTGGCACTTAGTTGAGCCGCACATCGCTCTTAGACGGAGTACGAGTAATCATATTTGGCTTGCATAGCCACCAGGTCACTGCTGCTGCAAGCGCCTTGGTTGAGAGCTTTGGAACATAACTCGTACTCGCGTTCTACCTTTTCCCATAAAGTCTTAATCTGATCTCGTCGGACTTGGAGAGTGAACAGTGACACGTCGCTGTCCGCTGCGTCACTGATCTTCACTTCAAACTGGCCTAGTCGGTCAGTTATAGAAACAATGTCGTTCAGTGCCATTTCGCTTGACTTCTGCATTTTTTGGTACTCTCGACCTTGAGTTTCCCGAAAACTGCTCTAGGTGAGGTTAAATGTCGCTTTGACTCCTTAACGGACGGTGCTGTGAGTCGTTTGTGGCTGTTTTGATCACCACCGATTGGCATACTAGGCTCTTCACAGAGCCAAAAATTGTAATAACCAGGTGAAATGTGATCAAATACAAATAATTTGAATCAGCCGAGCGAAAACGGACTAAGAAATGGCCCAGGAACAATGGAATCGAGATATCAGAAAAAAATGGAATGACCGAAATGGTGTTCACTATTGAGTCCAACGAAATCGGAAAGTTTTGTTAAATTAATTATTTTACTAATAATTTACTAAATTGATGCTTATTGCTTATTAATTGTTGAGCTCAAGAAAAGGACGTTTATTCTAAACGCAGCTCAATGGAAGGTTTTCTGTCATAGAATTATTTGTATAATTTGTTATTTTATGAAAAATCGCACGGATATTCGATTTATTACGCAATTTGGAAACGTCTTGACTTATAATTATGATTTATAATGTTTTATAAGAATTAGAAAAAGTAATGCATATGTTTGTATTTTATTAAGTTAAGAACTCAATGGCAAAGTGGAAACATACAAAATATAAAAGTTTCTCAGAAACAGTTTATCGAAAAACAATCTTGATACTTGACAACCCTGATGTTTGTTTACCTTTTGCACTTGCCAATTAATTGGTAAAAATAAATATATAAATTGATCTTGAAGCTGCTGTGGAGGAAAAATAGCAAACGATACACATATAATATGATGTGCTTGTGTGTGTATAGTTGCAGGTGAATTTTGCACAGTGTGGTTTTAATTAACTAAAGACCAATCAGAATTGTGTGTCTTATTTTTTATATTTAGGTATGTGATTATTTGGTGAAGGTTAGAATGGAGGAGCGCATACACTTGTTGTTCAACGGAACGAAAGCCTATGTGTGCAGATATGTCTTGATGTACTTGCGTACATCAATATGGCGATCGGTTTAATTTTTGGGTATGCACTTGTCCATATATGTATATACATATGTACATATGTACAGACACCAATATGGCGACCTTATTGGAGTCAATTTCTGTTTTATTTGTTTTAATATTTGTCACTTTGTAGATGCCCTTATGGCCACGAACAATATTTCATTTGCGGTTTTTTTTTTTTTTGAATTTTTTAAATACAATTGCCACTCGCTTTAACCACGGACAATGTGAAACGAAAAAATATGTTCAGACACACAAATATGACTTAATCGGACTGGAGTTGCCGGAAATTTGGCAATGGACGAGTTGAGGTAGGTGCACTGCTACTTATCGGGTTTAAATGTGAAGCTGTTCTTGGGACCTTTTATTGCAGATCCACCAATGCTTGCTGGGGCGAACTGGATATGCCAAATGTAGATGAAGTATCCTGCTCGAAGGACCAAAATGTTGTAGTAGGGCGTCTGCAGGGCTTCCAGATGAACTTTGCTAAATTCTGTATCGTTGAGGGAGCGTTTCTGCTCTGCACACATTTTTAAGAAGGTTTGCAAGAAAACACGTTTGTTCGCTTGCAGGTAATTTTTTTCTTCTGGTATTTTCAGAGTACATTACAATGTATTAGTGTAAGTGAGGTGAATTTCGTGTTCCCTGTACTGGTTCCGGAGTTACATGGCGGTTGGATGGCGACTGCCGGATACACTTCTTGTGTGAACAAACAGCATGGAGGGATTGTATGAATGTCTTGTTGAATGAATTCTTCCCAAGAGCGGATCATCAGGACTCACCACCTAGTGTGATTAGTCCTGTTGATCTGCTTCTGGATAGTGAGTTGGAGGGGGCTTTCTCGAGTTTAAAGTCGAGGAAGTCCCCTGGTATGGATGGATTTACTGGAGAAATGTGTAAAAGTGTCTGGAAGTCAATTCCACAATATATGAAAGCGATGTATGCGAAGTGTCTGAATGAGGGTTATTTCCCCAGTGAATGGAAGTGTGCGAGAGTGATAGTGCTCCTGAAGTCGCCTGACAGGATCAGGAGCAATCCTAGATCTTTTCGGGGCATCAGTCTTCTTCCGGTTCTTGGAAAAGTTCTGGAAGGGATTATGGTAGAAAGGCTTCAGGAGAGAATCAGTGACCAAATGTCTGACAGGCAATTTGGTTTTAGGCAGGGCAGATGTGTTGAGGATGCGTGGAGGTATGTTAGTGACTCTGTTGAGGCTAGCAGCTCCACGTATGCCTTTGTTGATTTTAAAGGTGCTTTCGACTACCTGTGTTGGGCGAGTGATCTGAGAAGGTTGGATGAATGCGGGTGCCGAGAATTAGCTCTCTGGAAGAGCTATTTCTCTGGCAGACGTGCGTGTGCTGTAGGGCGGAGTGAATGTGTGAGCGTAGATGTGGTTCGTGGCTGTCCGCAGGGATCTATCTGGGGCCCATTCATTTAGAACCTCAGGATGGACCCCTTTGTTTTTGCAGCTCGAGCAGATGTGTAAGTGTTGTGCGTATGCGGACGATCTGCTCGTCTTGATTGAGGGTCGGTCGCGTCTTGAGATCGAGATGAATGCGGGTATGTGCTTGCGCACTGTGTATGAGTGGGGTGAAAGTGTTGGGGTCAGTCTTGCAATGGACAAGACAGTGTCAATGCTGCTCAAGGGCAAATTGTCAACTAGTCGGCCACCCATTGTCAGACTGAATGGAGTGAATGTGAGGTATGCATCTGAGGTGAAATACCTCGGCATAACCTTCGGCGAGAGGATGTGTATCACTCCTCATATCGCTGGTCTGAAGGCCCGGCTACTTGGTTTGGTGGGGCAAGGGTGAGGGTCTGTTTGCTGCATGTGCAGCATATGGATCGTCTGTATGGTGCAAGGCGGTCACGACTGTGGTTGGCAGAAAGAAAGTGCTGGCTTGCCAGAGAGTGGTTCTGTTAGGTTGTTTGCCTGTGTGCCGCACTGTCTCTACGGAGGCAATGCAGGTACTGTTAGGAGTAGCCCGTGTCGGGAAAATTTACAGCCTGTCCGGTTAAGAAGAAGCAGCCTGCTGGAGTAGGATGGCAATCGAAGATTAGGGTCCCAATTTAACCCTCGTAAGGCAAAAAGCTTCTGAACAGATTCAATACGATCCTTGCTATTGTTATACTGCGGAGACCAGATGCAAGAGCAGTATTCAAGGATAGGGCGAACAAGAGAGATGTACAGAAGTTTTGTTATTAAAGGATCGTTAAACTATTTAGACCATCGTTTAATAAATCCAAGTACACCTTTTGCCTCATTAACGATGGTATCTATGTGAAGATTGAAACGGAGTTCAGAATCAAAAAGAACGCCTAGATCCTTAACCGTTAGTATACGTTTCAAAGGGATATTGTCGATTGTATAACTGACAAGATGAGGTGTAGTACGATTAAATGTCGTGAACATACACTTTGAACAATTCAGATGCAATTGTTTGGCCGAACACCACAGCGTTCAATCGTGTATGATAGAATAAGTTTCACATCGTCCGCATACATGAGTACACGGGCATGTTTTTTAACAGAGGGGAGATCATTTATAACAAGTAAGAGGTTCTAGTCGGGAGCTCCCGACTTGGAGATACCCTGAACCCTCTTCTTCCAACATCAAATGCATATATATATTCTGTTTTAGAAGCTATATGACAAGTTTGGTGACTCTAGCACTTATTATTTACCAAAATTTCCCAAAAACAGGATATCGATATCGATTCTTATCGATTGCTTGGAAACGGTGTAAGTTATCGATTATCGGAAACAAACTCGATCTGCGCGGGAACTAGGAGCATCTACATCTAAATTCACGTCTCTAGCTCTTATAGGTTCTGAGATCCTTGCGTTGATACATACGGACGGACGGACAGACAGACGGACACGGCTAGATCGACTCGGCTATTGATGCTGATCAAGAATATATATACTGTATGGGGTCGGAGATGCTTCCTTCTGCCTGTTACATACATTTGGATTTTGCACAAATACAATATACCCTTATACCCATTTTTAAATAATTGTCATTATCATCCCATTAATGCAATATACTTTCTGAAGTGAAGGTGTGAGCGTAGATGTGGTTCGTGGCTGTCCGCAGGGATCTATCTGTGGCCCATTCATTTGGAACCTCATGATAGACCCCTTGCTTTTGCAATTCGAGCAGATGTGTAAGTCTTGTGCGTATGCGGACGATCTGCTCGTCTTGATTGAGGGTCGGTCGCGTCTTGAGATCGAGACGAATGCGGGTATGTGCTTGCGCACTGTGTATGAGTGGGGTGAAAGTGTTGGGGTCAGTCTTGCAATGGACAAGACAGTGTCAATGCTGCTCAAGGGCAAATTGTCAACTAGTCGGCCACCCATTGTCAGACTGAATGGAGTGAATGTGAGGAATGCGTCTGAGGTGAAATACCTCGGCATAACCTTCGGCGAGAGGATGTGTTTCACTCCTCATATCGCTGGTCTCAAGGCCCGGCTACTTGGTTTGGTGGGGCAAGTGCGTCGTATTTTGAGGTCTGACTGGGGCCTAAGCAGACGTGCTGTCCGCACCATCTATGAGGGTCTGTTTGCTGCATGTGCAGATATGGATCGTCTGTATGGTGCAAGGCGGTCACGACTGTGGTTGACAGAAAGAAAGTGCTGGCTTGCCAGAGAGGTTGTTAGGTTGTTTGCCTGTGTGCCGCACTGTCTCTACGGAGGCAATGCAGGTACTGTTAGGAGTAGCCCCCCTTGACTTGTAGATCAGGCGTCGAGCCTTGATGTACAGGATCAAGAGGCGGCTGCCATTGCTGCAGAATGATTGGCTAGCAGATAGGGATGTGAAGAGTTTAGGGCTTAGTGAATGCAAGAGATTGGTGAAAGAGTGTGTTCTGTCTGACTGGCAAGTCAGATGGGACACAAGCGTGAATGGGCGTGTCACTCATAGGTTTATACGGGAGGTTACTTTTGCCGGCAGCCGACCAGACTTTGGGTCCGGCCTGAGTCTTGGATTCCTGTTGACTGGTCACGACAGACAGGAAAGCAGCAGGAACACACGCGCATAAATGCTTCTTTTCTATACAAAATATGCAAGTATGCGTGAATAGCGAGTCCAAAATATTTTAAATGCACACATGGCAACGCTTAGGTACCCTTACCAACGATAACGAACTAAAATGCAAGAATTTCGCAAATACGTGGCAAACCCTTTCTCTATTTCATATTACTCGTGCCTTCAAAAGGGTAGAAATGCCTCTGACGCGGTTCAAAAATACATCATATCTTACTCCCTTACTCGCTATTTTGGACCAGATGCCACCGATACTTTTTGTGCCAACTTTCCTCCACTGATGTCCAGTCTATATATTGTTTGTGGCAGTACCTAAGCACGCAAGCAGGAACACCATCAGGGCTCGCTGAGTAAGTCGGCTTAATAGTGTTAAGTTCGCTAAGAAGCGAACTTTCGGTAATAATAAGATTTAAGATGCAGTTTGACCTCTGTAGCTGATAAGGATAAGGCTGATTTTTATTATACCTAGAGTAGATGTAGGTAGTTTGAAAAAAGTTTGCGAACAGATCGGCTATGCCTGGATCAGTGTTCGCGCCCTCATTTTTTATACCCTTGCAGAGGGTATTATAATTTTGTCGTGAAATGTGTTACGCATAGAAGGAGACATCTCCGACCCCATAATGTATATATATTCTTGATCAGCATCAACAGCCGAGTCGATATAGCCATGTCCGTCTGTCTGTTTCTATGCGAACTAGTCTCTCAGTTTTAAAACTATCTTAATGAAATCTTGCAGAAGTCCCTCTTTCTGTTGCACGCAGCTCATATGTGAAAACCAGCTGGATCGGACCACATTAAGTTTTTGTATGAAAAAACATTTTGTTTATCAAGATATCTTGACCAAACTCAGCATTTATTAGTTTTACTATGCTATTCATATATATGGGAAAGCCTATTAAGATCGGACCACTATATCATATAGCTGCCATAGGAACGATCGGTCGAAAATTAAGTTTTTGTATGAAAAAGCATTTTGTTTATCAAGATATCTTGACCAAACTCGGCATTTATTAATTTTACTATGCTTCTCATATATATGCAAAATCCTATTAAGATCGGACCACTATATCATATAGCTGTCATAGGAACGATCGGTCGAAAATTAAGTTGTTGTATGAAAAAACATTTTGCTTATCAAGATATCTTGCCCAATCTCGGCATTAACTATTTTCCCTGTGCTTCTTAGATGCGGGTAAAGCACTATAAGCATTATGAAAGGATTGGGTCTGCAAGGGTATAAGATCTTCGGCGTGATCTTCTTTTATTATTTATGATTAATGGTCGACAAAACGAGTGTCTTCCTCATTATTCAATAGATTATACAATAGATAATGGAATTATATGCTAAAAGCCTAGTTAAAGAACACAAATTTCTAAATAGCATCACCGACCGATGAAGGTGTTTTATTTGCCAGTCCGGCCAGCTGTGCCCCTTTTCACAGCTAATTTTGTCCGTGACGCTATTAGAGTCTACATCTAAGCAAAAGGGTGTAAGTATGAAAGAACTTTTCTTAAGTAAAATTAATAATAATCCTAATTTGCTATATTACTTAAGAAAATACAATAAATAGGAAAAAAGAAAGTAAGCAGATTGTTAATAACGTAAAGAAATGTACGCTAGATATAAAGAGTGTTAAGTAGATAGGACTAAGAGAAAAGTAATGGGAAATCACCGACCCGGTGGGGTGGAGTAGGATGGCAATCGAAGATTAGGCTCCCAATTTAACCCTCGTAAGGCAAAAAGCTTCTGAACAGATTCAATACGATCCTTGCTATTGTTATACTGCGGAGACCAGATGCAAGAGCAGTATTCAAGGATAGGGCGAACAAGAGAGATGTACAGAAGTTTTGTTATTAAAGGATCGTTAAACTATTTAGACCATCGTTTAATAAATCCAAGTACACCTTTTGCCTAAATATGGTATCTATGTGAAGATTGAAACGGAGTTCAGAATCAAAAAAAACGCCTAGATCCTTAACCGTGAGTATACGTTTCAAAGGGATATTGTCGATTGTATAACTGACAAGATAAGGTGTAGTACGATTAAATGTCGTGAACATACACTTTGAACAATTCAGATGCAATTGTTTGGCCGAACACCACAGTTGCATAGCGTTCAATCGTGTATGATAGAATAAATTTCACATCGTCCGCATACATGAGTACACGGGCATGTGATTTAACAGAGGGGAGATCATTTATAACAAGTAAGAGGTTCTAGTCGGGAGCTCCCGACTTGGGGATACCCTGAACCCTCTTCTTCCATCATCAAATGCATATATATATTCTGTTTTAGAATATGTCAAGTTTGGTGACTCTAGCTCTTATTATTTACCAAAATTTCCCAAAAACAGGATATCGATATCGATTCTTATCGATTGCTTGGAAACGGAGTAAGTTATCGATTATCGGAAACAAACTCGATCGCGCGGGAACTAGGAGCATCTACATCTAAAATTTCACGTCTCTAGCTCTTATAGGTTCTGAGATCCTTGCGTTCATACATACGGACGGACGGGCAGACAGACGGACACAGCTAGATCGACTCGGCTATTGATGCTGATCAAGCACAAACACAATATACCCTTATACCCATTTTTAAATAATTGTCATTATCATCCCATTAATGCAATATACTTTCTGTGGGCATTCGCCCTATTTAAAATATAATATCACGTCTTTGAGGTATTCATTGACAATATTATGTTTTCGTATTGCAGCCGCGACGCTATGGCTAAAATCCTGTGTGGCATAATTTACTTTCGTTTTCTCGAAACAATTTAATCTTATATACTTGAAAGTCAATTTTTGGCAAGGACGCGGTAAATTTGTTCTCTCGATTTCGAACAATTATATTATTAGCGACATATATTTCATATATTTCTTAAAGGACAAAATGTCACTTGAAGCCTTTAAGAAATGTGTCCGGATGACAAGTAAGCCATGGGTGGTGGGAGGTAATGTAGCAGTTTATATCGTCCTCGAGGGTGCTGTGGTGGGCATGCAGTCCCTTTTACAAATCGGACGCTGCTACATAAAATGGTTTTCGTTTAGAGTGAGAAGTTTTGACCTGGTACCGGGATGCTACCGCTGCCTTGGCTTCGACCATAAGGTGGCGGAGTGCAGAGCCAAAGAGGACGTTTGCCGTCGCTGCGGCCAGATGGGTCACCGCGTGGCCGCGCAGCAATGCACTGAATTGCCGCAATTGCTCCTTTAAGGGGAAGCCGTCGGGACATCTGATGATGTCTCTAGCCTGTCCCATATACGGGGCGATTGATGCGCGGGCGAATGCTAGACATAAAAATGTCTAGCAGATTTCTTCAGCTGAATTGTCAAAGGTCGTATGCAGCTATGTGTGATGTGGGGGCTATGATGTGTGAAAGGGGCAGCGTCGTTGCCCTGCTGCAGGAACCCTACGCGACCGGTGGTTGCGTAAGGGGATTGCCCGCATGTATGTGAGTATTTCCTGACAGCAGGGCCAACTCCGCTGTCATTGTGAATGATGTCAGTATTGAATGCACTTTGGTGAGTTCAACTGACCGGGGGGTGTGTGTGAGCCTTAGCGGCAGTTTTGGCAGGACTTTTGTAGTGAGTATGTATTGTAAGTTCGGGGATCCCCTCGAACCATACATTGCTTACTTGGATGAGGTGCTACTACTGGTTAGTAGCCTACCAGTCATCCTTGGTCTTGATGCGAATGCATCATCCCCCATGTGGTTCAGTAAGGTATCCAGACATTCGTCTGCGGTGAGATGCTAGCCGAGTGGGCCGTGTCCCAGGATGTTCGGGTCGTTAACGAACCCAGTGAGTGGTACACGTTTGCGAGTCCGGTGGGTCAGAGTGACATTGATGTTACTCTAGTGAATGCGGTAGCAATGAGTATGTATGCTTTTCATTGGTGTGTACTAGGTGGGCTTGTTGTGAGTGACCACAATCCGATTGAGATTGTTGTCACACACACTATTACGAGGAATGAAAGAGTACAAGGTGAAAGAAGATGAGTGGCGCTCTTTCCTGGAGCGCAATAAGGATGACCCCTGGGGTCGTGCTTATAAAATAGTTCGAGGTAGAGGCAGGGAAACGGATGTAAGTAGCCTCCGTGTTGGTAACGTTCAGTTAACAGCATGGAGGGATTGCATGAATGTCTTGTTGAATGAATTCTTCCCCAGAGCGGATCATCAGGACTCACCACCTAGTGTGGTTAGTCCTGTTGATCCGCTTCTGGATAGTGAGTTGGAGGTGGCTTTCTCGAGGTTAAAGTCGAGGAAGTCCCCTGGTATGGATGGATTTACTGGAGAAATGTGTAAAAGTGTCTGGAAGTCAATTCCAGAATATATGAAAGCGATGTATGCGAAGTGTCTGAATGAGGGTTATTTCCCCAGTGAATGGAAGTGTGCTAGAGTGATAGTGCTCCTGAAGTCGCCTGACAGGATCAGGTGCAATCCTAGATCTTTTCGGGGCATCAGTCTTCTTCCGGTTCTTGTAAAAATTCTGGAAAGGACTATGGTAGAAAGGCTTCAGGAGAGAATGAGTGACCAAATGTCTTACAGGCAATTTGGTTTTAGGCAGGGCAGATGTGTTGAGGATGCGTGGAGGTATGTTAGTGACTCTGTTGAGGCTAGCAGCTCCACGTATGTCTTGGGCATCTTTGTTGATTTTAAAGGTGCTTTCGACTACCTGTGTTGGGCGAGTGTTCTGAGAAGGTTGGATGAATGCGGGTGCAGAGCTATTTCTCTGGCAGACGTGCGTGTACTGTAGGGCGGAGTGCATGTGTGAGCGTAGATGTGGTTCGTGGCTGTCCGCAGGGATCTATCTGTGGCCCATTCATTTGGAACCTCATGATGGACCCCTTGCTTTTGCAGCTCGAGCAGATGTGTAAGTGTTGTGCGTATGCGGACCATCTGCTCGTCTTGATTGAGGGTCGGTCGCGTCTTGAGATCGAGACGAATGCGGGTATGTGCTTGCGCACTCTGTATGAGTGGGGTGAAAGTGTTGGGGTCAGTCTTGCAATGGACAAGACAGTGTCAATGCTGCTCAAGGGCAGATTGGCAACTAGTCGGCCACCCATTGTCAGACTGAATGGAGTGAATGTGAGGTATGCGTCTGAGGTGAAATACCTCGGCATAACCTTCGGCGAGAGGATGTGTTTCACTCCTCATATCGCTGGTCTCAAGGCCCGGCTACTTGGTTTGGTTGGGCAAGTTCGTCGTATTTTGAGGTATGACTGGGGCCATCTATGAGGGTCTGTTTGCTGCATGTGCAGATATGGATCGTCTGTATGGTGCAAGGCGATCACGACTGTGGTTGGCAGAAAGAAAGTGCTGGCTTGCCAGAGAGTGGTTCTGTTAGGTTGTTTGCCTGTGTGCCGCACTGTCTCTACGGAGGCTATGCAGGTTAGGAGTAGCCCCCCTTAACTTGGAGATCAGGCGTCGAGCCTTGATGTACAGGATCAAGAGGCGGTTGCCATTGCTGCAGAATGATTGGCTAGCAGATAGGGATGTGGAGAGTTTAGGGCTTAGTGAATGCAAGAGATTGGTGAAAGAGTGTGTTCTGTCTGACTGGCAAGTCAGATGGGACACAAGCGTGAATAGGCGTGTCACTCATCGGTTTATACGGGAGGTTACATTTGCCGGCAGCCGACCAGACTTTGGGTTCGGCCTGAGTCTTGGATTCCTGTTGACTGGTCACGGTTCCCTCAATGCATGTATGCATTCGAGGAGCCTTTATGACAGTCCAGAATGCCGTTGTGGCTCGGCTGCTGACACATGGGAGCATGTTCTCTGTGAGTGCACAATGTATGCAGATCTTCGAGATCTAAGGGGGATGGGTATAAGTGTGGGTAGTGGCGGGTTTGACGTAAGTCAATCACTCTCCACTAGTGATAGGGTTAGAAGAATGAGTGAGTTTGCTAGAGCTGCATCTTCCAGGCGACGTTTGCAATTGCAGGAAGGAATTGTATGAATGAAGATGGATGGTAGATGTACGAATGTGGGGGTGCGTATGGTGGGCTACGAACGTGGGGGTGTGTCTGAATGGGCATTTTGTTGAATATTGTGTTGTCCGGGGCTACCAGTCCCCATCATCATGGAGCTAAAGCTGAAAGTGTCCTTTTAGGATACGAGTTCTGACCAGAGGATTGATCTGGGACCACGGGCGTTAGGGAACACAGAGGCGGTCTCGGCTCTCTGCTCTCTCCGCCATAGTCTTTTGGGACTTGTTGGGGACACTAGCTGGCCGCCTAGCGGTTTGATCTATGATTAACTTGAAAATGCCGTCGCTTGTGGACGAGGGAGGAATAAGCCTCCCTCCCTACAGTGAGAAAGCCATGCCATGAACATGGTGTATACTGTTCCACCTGTCAATTGCTGTTTTACATCAATTGCGTTCTATTCCTTGCAGCAGTGTTTTATCGTTTCTGGGGCCACCAACCCTTAACTGTTTTGGAGTTTAAATTGGAAGTACCATTCTGGTACGAGGCCTGACCAGAGGTCTTTAATCTGGTACCACGGGTAACCAGGACCCCACGGAACTTGTTCCGTCCTGGTTAGTTGGTGCGGCCCTTCGGGGAGTATCGTGGTGGTTGTGGTTTAACACCCAAATGCGGGTAGAGCGACGCTCTACCTGGAGTTGCGTCATACCACCGGGTTCCGTAATCCAGATATCGGAAGAGGCTTAGATAGCCTCATGCCAAACCAAGGTAGAAGTCGCAACCAAACAGTCGTGTCTTTAATTGGTACCTGCGGAATTGTTCCAAGGGGGCGGTGATTGACGCTTGAATTAATCCTATACTAGGAACCGTGAGATTAGGCCATCGTGGCAGGTGCTCACGTTAAGCCCACTGACTTTCATGTCAACTGAAGCTGTGCCTGTTCTGGAAACTGCCAGGACGTCTAGTTTTTAGCAGTTTTTTCAAACAGTTTTTTGGATTTCCTCGATTTTATGGCATTTAACGGGCGAAATTTCCAAACAAATTTATGAAGGTGCAACTGGTCATAAAATTATTTAGGTGATCAGTCACTTGACCTACATATGCAGGTGCTTGCCAAAAGTTGACCCTATCGGCCCAACGGGCTGCTGAAGGTAATAAGGGGTCAACATTCATTCATCAAAACCATAAAAAATATCTGCGCATTTGCAGACATTTGTGTGTGTGTCTGTGTGTAGAGGTCGAAAATTATAAATACTAAAATCTTGTTAAATTTGCATCGGGGACAGGCAGACAGGAAAGCAGCAGGAACACAAGCGCATAAATGCTTCTTTTCTATACAAAATATGCAAGTATGCGTGAATAGCGAGTCCAAAATATTTTAAATGCACACATGGCAACGCTTAGGTACCCTTACCAACGATAACGAACTAAAATGCAAGAATTTCGCAAATACGTGGCAAACCCTTTCTCTATTTCATATTACTCGTGCCTTCAAAAGGGTAGAAATGCCTCTGACGCGGTTCAAAAATACATCATATCTTACTCCCTTACTCGCTATTTTGGACCAGATGCCACCGATACTTTTTGTGCCAACTTTCATCCACTGATGTCCAGTCTATATATTGTTTGTGGCAGTACCCAAGCACGCAAGCAGGAACACCATCAGGGCTCGCTGAGTAAGACGGCTTAATAGTGTTAAGTTCGCTAAGAAGTGAACTTTCGGTAATAATATGATTTATGATGCAGTTTATCCTCTGTAGCTGATTAGGATAGGGCTGATTTTTATTATACCTAGAGGAGATGTAGGTAGTTTGAAAAAAGTTTGCGAGCAGATCGGCTATGCCTGAATCAGTGTTCGCGCCCTCATTTTTTATACTCTTTCAGAGGGTATTATAGTTTTGTCGTGAAATGTGTAACGCATAGAAGGAGACATCTCCGACCCCATAAAGTATATATATTCTTGATCATCATCAACAGCCGAGTCGATATAGCCATGTCCGTCTGTCTGTTTCTATGCGAACTAGTCTCTCAGTTTTAAAACTATCTTAATGAAATCTTGCAGAAGTCCCTCTTTCTGTTGCACGCAGCTCATATGTGAAAACCAGCTGGATCGGACCACATTAAGTTTTTGTATGAAAAAACATTTTGCTTATCAAGATATCTTGACCAAACTCAGCATTTATTAGTTTTACTATGCTATTCATGCAAAATCCTATTAAGATCGGACCACTATATCATATAGCTGTCATAGGAACGATCGGTCGAAAATTAAGTTGTTGTATGAAAAAACATTTTGCTTATCAAGATATCTTGCCCAATCTCGGCATTAACTATTTTCCCTGTGCTTCTTAGATGCGGGTAAAGCACTATAAGCATTATGAAAGGATTGGGTCTGCAAGGGTATTAGATCTTCGGCGTGATCTTCTTTTATTATTTATGATTAATGGTCGACAAAACGAGTGTCTTCCTCATTATTCAATAGATTATACAATAGATAATGGAATTATATGCTAAAAGCCTAGTTAAAGAACACAAATTTCTAAATAGCATCACCGACCGATGAAGGTGTTTTATTTGCCAGTCCGGCCAGCTGTGCCCCTTTTCACAGCTAATTTTGTCCGTGACGCTATTAGAGTCTACATCTAAGCAAAAGGGTGTAAGTATGAAAAAACTTTTCTTAAGTAAAATTAATAATAATCCTAATTTGCTATATTACTTAAGAAAATACAATAAATAGGAAAAAAGAAAGTAAGCAGATTGTTAATAACGTAAAGAAATGTACGCTAGATATAAAGAGTGTTAAGTAGATAGGACTAAGAGAAAAGTAATGGGAAATCACCGACCCGGTGGGGTGGAGTAGGATGGCAATCGAAGATTAGGCTCCCAATTTAACCCTCGTAAGGCAAAAAGCTTCTGAACAGATTCAATACGATCCTTGCTATTGTTATACTGCGGAGACCAGATGCAAGAGCAGTATTCAAGGATAGGGCGAACAAGAGAGATGTACAGAAGTTTTGTTATTAAAGGATCGTTAAACTATTTAGACCATCGTTTAATAAATCCAAGTACACCTTTTGCCTCATTAACGATGGTATCTATGTGAAGATTGAAACGGAGTTCAGAATCAAAAAAAACGCCTAGATCCTTAACCGTTAGTATACGTTTCAAAGGGATATTGTCGATTGTATAACTGACAAGATAAGGTGTAGTACGATTAAATGTCGTGAACATACACTTTGAACAATTCAGATGCAATTGTTTGGCCGAACACCACAGTTGCATAGCGTTCAATCGTGTATGATAGAATAAGTTTCACATCGTCCGCATACATGAGTACACGGGCATGTGATTTAACAGAGGGGAGATCATTTATAACAAGTAAGAGGTTCTAGTCGGGAGCTCCCGACTTGGGGATACCCTGAACCCTCTTCTTCCATCATCAAATGCATATATATATTCTGTTTTAGAATATGTCAAGTTTGGTGACTCTAGCTCTTATTATTTACCAAAATTTCCCAAAAACAGGATATCGATATCGATTCTTATCGATTGCTTGGAAACGGAGTAAGTTATCGATTATCGGAAACAAACTCGATCGCGCGGGAACTAGGAGCATCTACATCAAAAATTTCACGTCTCTAGCTCTTATAGGTTCTGAGATCCTTGCGTTCATACATACGGACGGACGGGCAGACAGACGGACACAGCTAGATCGACTCGGCTATTGATGCTGATCAAGCACAAACACAATATACCCTTATACCCATTTTTAAATAATTGTCATTATCATCCCATTAATGCAATATACTTTCTGTGGGCATTCGCCCTATTTAAAATATAATATCACGTCTTTGAGGTATTCATTGACAATATTATGTTTTCGTATTGCAGCCGCGACGCTATGGGTAAAATCCCGTGTGGCATAATTTACTTTCGATTTCTCGAAACAATTTAATCTTATATACTTGAAAGTCAATTTTTGGCAAGGACGCGGTAAATTTGTTCTCTCGATTTCGAACAATTGTATTATTATACGCCACGAAACTATGCCATAATTATATTTCTAAGCGACATATATTTCATATATTTCTTAAAGGACAAAATGTCACTTGAAGCCTTTAAGAAATGTGTCCGGATGACAAGTAAGCCATGGGTGGTGGGAGGTAATGTAGCAGTTTATATCGTCCTCGAGGGTGCTGTGGTGGGCATGCAGTCCCTTTTACAAATCGGACGCTGCTACATAAAATGGTTTTCGTTTAGAGTGAGAAGTTTTGACCTGGTACTGGGATGCTACCGCTGCCTTGGCTTCGACCATAAGGTGGCGGAGTGCAGAGCCAAAGAGGACGTTTGCCGTCGCTGCGGCCAGATGGGTCACCGCGTGGCCGCGCAGCAATGCACTGAATTGCCGCAATTGCTCCTTTAAGGGGAAGCCGTCGGGACATCTGATAATGTCTCTAGCTTGTCCCATATACGGGGCGATTGATGCGCGGGCGAATGCTAGACATAAAAATGTCTAGCAGATTTCTTCAGCTGAATTGTCAAAGGTCGTATGCAGCTATGTGTGATATGGAGGCTATGATGTGTGAAAGGGGCAGCGTCGTTGCCCTGCTGCCGGAACCCTACGCGACCGGTGGTTGCGTAAGGGGATTGCCCGCATGTATGCGAGTATTTCCTGACAGCAGGGCCAACTCCGCTGTCATTGTGAATGATGTCAGTATTGAATGCACTTTGGTGAGTTCAACTGACCGGGGGGTGTGTGTGAGCCTTAGCGGCAGTTTTGGCAGGACTTTTGTAGTGAGTATGTATTGTAAGTTCGGGGATCCCCTCGAACCATACATTGCTTACTTGGATGAGGTGCTACTACTGGTTAGTAGCCTACCAGTCATCCTTGGTCTTGATGCGAATGCATCATCCCCCATGTGGTTCAGTAAGGTATCCAGACATTCGTCTGCGGTGAGATGCTAGCCGAGTGGGCCGTGTCCCAGGATGTTCGGGTCGTTAACGAACCCAGTGAGTGGTACACGTTTGCGAGTCCGGTGGGTCAGAGTGACATTGATGTTACTCTAGTGAATGCGGTAGCAATGAGTATGTATGCTTTTCGTGGCTGTCCGCTGGGATCTATCTGTGGCCCATTCATTTGGAACCTCATGATGGACCCCTTGCTTTTGCAGCTCGAGCAGATGTGTAAGTGTTGTGCGTATGCGGACGATCTGCTCGTCTTGATTGAGGGTCGGTCGCGTCTTGAGATCAAGACGAATGCGGGTATGTGCTTGCGCACTGTGTATGAGTGGGGTGAAAGTGTTGGGGTCAGTCTTGCAATGGACAAGACAGTGTCAATGCTGCTCAAGGGCAGATTGTCAACTAGTCGGCCACCCATTGTCAGACTGAATGGAGTGAATGTGAGGTATGCGTCTGAGGTGAAATATCTCGGCATAACCTTCGGCGAGAGGATGTGTTTCACTTCTCATATCGCTGGTCCCAAGGCCCGGCTACTTGGTTTGGTGGGGCAAGTGCGTCGTATTTTGAGGTCTGACTGGGGCCTAAGCAGACGTGCTGTCTGCACCATCTTTGAGGGTCTGTTTGCTGCATGTGCAGATATGGATCGTCTGTATGGTGCAAGGCGGTCACGACTGTCTTTGGCAGAAAGAAAGTGCTGGCTTGCCAGAGAGTGCTTCTGTTAGGTTGTTTGCCTGTGTGCCGCACTGTCTCTACGGAGGCAATGCAGGTACTGTTAGGAGTAGCCCCCCTTGACTTGGAGATCAGGCGTCGAGCCTTGATGTACAGGATCAAGAGGTGGCTGCCATTGCTGCAGAATGATTGGCTAGCAGATAGGGATGTGGAGAGTTTAGGGCTTAGTGAATGCAAGAGATTGGTGAAAGAGTGTGTTCTGTCTGACTGGCAAGTCAGATGGGACACAAGCGTGAATGGGCGTGTCACTCATCGGTTTATACGGGAGGTTACATTTGCCGGCAGCCGACCAGACTTTGGGTTCGGCCTGAGTCTTGGATTCCTGTTGACTGGTCACGGTTCCCTCAATGCATTTTTGCATTCGAGGAGCCTTTATGATAGTCCAGAATGCCGTTGTGGCTCGGCTGCTGAGACATGGGAGCATGTTCTCTGTGAGTGCACAATGTATGCAGATCTTCGAGATCTGAGGGGGATGGGTATAAGTGTGGGTAGTGGCGGGTTTGACGTAAGTCAATCACTCTCCACTAGTGATAGGGTTAGAAGAATGAGTGAGTCTGCTAGAGCTGCATATTCCAGGCGACGTTTGCAATTGCAGGAAGGAATTGTATGAATGAAGATGGATGGTAGATGTACGAATGTGGGGGTGCGAATGGTGGGCTACGAACGTGGGGGTGTGTCTGAATGGGCATTTTGTTGAACATTGTGTTGTCCGGGGCTACCAGTCCCCATCATCATGGAGCTAAAACTGGAAGTGTCCCTTTAGGATACGAGTTCTGACCAGAGGATTGATCTGGCACAGAGGCGGTCTCGGATCTCTGCTCTCTCCGCCATAGTCTTTTGGGACTTGTTGGGGACACTAGCTGGCCGCCTAGCGGTTTGATCTATGATTAACTTGAAAATGCCGTCGCTTGTGGACGAGGGAGGAATAAGCCTCCCTCCCTACAGTGAGAAAGCCATGCCATGAACATGGTGTATACTGTTCCACCTGTCAATTGCTGTTTTACATCAATTGCGTTCTATTCCTTGCAGCAGTGTTTTATCGTTTCTGGGGCCACCAACCCTTAACTGTTTTGGAGTTTAAATTGGAAGTACCATTCTGGTACGAGGCCTGACCAGAGGTCTTTAATCTGGTACCACGGGTAACCAGGACCCCACGGAACTTGTTCCGTCCTGGTTAGTTGGTGCGGCCCTTCGGGGAGTATCGTGGTGGTTGTGGTTTAACACCCAAATGCGGGTAGAGCGACGCTCTACCTGGAGTTGCGTCATACCACCGGGTTCCGTAATCCAGATTTCGGAAGAGGCTTAGATAGCCTCATGCCAAACCAAGGTAGAAGTCGCAACCAAACAGTCGTGTATTTAATTGGTACCTGCGGAATTGTTCCAAGGGGGCGGTGATTGACGCTTGAATTAATCCTATACTAGGAACCGTGAGATTAAGCCATCGTGGCAGGTGCTCACGTTAAGCCCACTGACTTTCATGTCAACTGAAGCTGTGCCTGTTCTGGAAACTGCCAGGACGTCTAATTTTTAGCAGTTTTTTCAAACAGTTTTTTGGATTTCCTCGATTTTATGGCATTTATCGGGCGAAATTTCCAATCAAATTTATGAAGGTGCAACTGGTCATAAAATTATTGAGGTGATCAGTCACTTGACCTACATATGCAGGTGATTGCCAAAAGTTGGCCCTATCGTCCCAACGGGCTGCTGCAGGTAATAAGGGGTCAACATTCATTCATCAAAATCATAAAAAATATCTGCCCATTCACAGACATTTGTGTGTGTGTCTGTGTGTAGAGGTCGAAAATTATAAATCCCAAATTCTTGTTAAATTTGCATCGGGGACAGGCAGACAGAAAAGCCGCAGGAACACACGCGCATAAATGCTTCTTTTCTATACAAAATATGCAAGTATGCGTGAATAGCGAGTCCAAAATATTTTAAATGCACACATGGCAACGCTTAGGTACCCTTACCAACGATAACGAGCTAAAATGCAAGAATTTCGCAAAGACGTGGCAAACCCTTTATCTATTTCATATTACTCGTGCCTTCAAAAGGGTAGAAATCCTCAGACGCGGTTCAAAAATACATCATATGTATATCTTACTCCCTTACTCACTATTTTGGACCAGATGCCACCGATACTTTTTGTGCCAACTTTCCTCCACTGATGTCCAGTCTATATATTGTTTGTGGCAGTACCTATGCACGCAAGCAGGAACACCATCAGGGCTCGCTGAGTAAGACGGCTTAATAGTGTTAAGTTCGCTAAGAAGTGAACTTTCGGTAATAATATGATTTATGATGCAGTTTATCCTCTGTAGCTGATAAGGATAGGGCTGATTTTTATTATACCTAGAGGAGATGTAGGTAGTTTGAAAAAAGTTTGCGAACAGATCGGCTATGCCTGAATCAGTGTTCGCGCCCTCATTTTTTATACCCTTGCAGAGGGTATTATAGTTTTGTCGTGAAATGTGTAACGCATAGAAGGAGACATCTCCGACCCCATAAAGTATATATATTATTGATCATCATCAACAGCCGAGTCGATATAGCCATGTCCGTCTGTCTGCTTCTATGCGAACTAGTCTCTCAGTTTTAAAACTATCTTAATGAAATTTTGCAGAAGTCCCTCTTTCTGTTGCATGCAGCTCATATGTGAAAACCAGCTGGATCGGACCACATTAAGTTTTTGTATGAAAAAACATTTTGTTTATCAAGATATCTTGACCAAACTCAGCATTTATTAGTTTTACTATGCTATTCATATATATGGGAAAGCCTATTAAGATCGGAAAACTATATCATATAGCTGCCATAGGAACGATCGGTCGAAAATTAAGTTTTTGCATGAAAAAACATTTTGTTTATCAAGATATCTTGACCAAACTCGGCATTTATTAGTTTTACTATGCTCTTCATATAAATGGCAAATCATATTAAGATCGGACCACTATATCATATAGCTGCCATAGGAACGATCGATTAGATCTTCGGCGTGCCGAAGATAGCCTTTCTTTCTCGTTTAATTTATTTTTTATTTATTTATTAATGGCAATCTCTAAAGTAGGATGATATACATCCTCAGGAAGAGATAAAGGATGGGACCTAGACACATTAGAAATAAGGTAGTCGTTAACAAATACAAGGTCAAGTGTTCTATTCAAATGATAAGAAATTGAATTGATTTGAAACAACGAAAGATCAAGCATGCAGTCTATAAGATCGTGGTGTGCTTAGGGTACTAGATAATTTTCGGCAGTGAATAATGACCAAGAGATGTTCGGCAAATTACAATCACCGAACTTACCCATGTCCGTCTGCCCGTCTGACCGTCTGTCTGTTTCTATGCGAACTAGTTTTAAAACTATCTTAATGAAATTTTTCAGAAGTCCCTCTTTCTGTCGCACGCAGCTCATATATGAAAACCAGCTGGATCGGACCACTATATCATATAGCTGCCATAGGAACGATCGGTCGAAAATTAAGTTTTTGTATGAAAAAACATTTTGTTTATCAAGATATCTTGACCAAACTCGGCATTTATTAATTTTACTATGCTTCTCATATATATGCAAAATCCTATTAAGATCGGACCACTATATCATATAGCTGTCATAGGAACGATCGGTCGAAAATTAAGTTGTTGTATGAAAAAACATTTTGCTTATCAAGATATCTTGCCCAATCTCGGCATTAACTATTTTCCCTGTGCTTCTTAGATGCGGGTAAAGCACTATAAGCATTATGAAAGGATTGGGTCTGCAAGGGTATTAGATCTTCGGCGTGATCTTCTTTTATTATTTATGATTAATGGTCGACAAAACGAGTGGTTTCCTCATTATTCAATAGATTATACAATAGATAATGGAATTATATGCTAAAAGCCTAGTTAAAGAACACAAATTTCTAAATAGCATCACCGACCGATGAAGGTGTTTTATTTGCCAGTCCGGCCAGCTGTGCCCCTTTTCACAGCTAATTTTGTCCGTGACGCTATTAGAGTCTACATCTAAGCAAAAGGGTGTAAGTATGAAAGAACTTTTCTTAAGTAAAATTAATAATAATCCTAATTTGCTATATTACTTAAGAAGATACAATAAATAGGAAAAAAGAAAGTAAGCAGATTGTTAATAACGTAAAGAAATGTACGCTAGATATAAAGAGTGTTAAGTAGATAGGACTAAGAGAAAAATAATGGGAAATCACCGACCCGGTGGGGTGGAGTAGGATGGCAATCGAAGATTAGGCTCCCAATTTAACCCTCGTAAGGCAAAAAGCTTCTGAACAGATTCAATACGATCCTTGCTATTGTTATACTGCGGAGACCAGATGCAAGAGCAGTATTCAAGGATAGGGCGAACAAGAGAGATGTACAGAAGTTTTGTTATTAAAGGATCGTTAAACTATTTAGACCATCGTTTAATAAATCCAAGTACACCTTTTGCCTCATTAACGATGGTATCTATGTGAAGATTGAAACGGAGTGCAGAATCAAAAAGAACGCCTAGATCCTTAACCGTTAGTATACGTTTCAAAGGGATATTGTCGATTGTATAACTGACAAGATGAGGTGTAGTACGATTAAATGTCGTGAACATACACTTTGAACAATTCAGATGTAATTGATTGGCCGAACACCACAGTTGCATAGCGTTCAAATCGTGTATGATAGAATAAGTTTCACATCGTCCGCATACATGAGTACACGGGCATGTGATTTAACATAGGGGAGATCATTTATAACAAGTAAGAGGTTCTAGTCGGGAGCTCCCGACTTGGGGATACCCTGAACCCTCTTCTTCCAACATCAAATGCATATATATATTCTGTTTTAGAAGCTATATGTCAAGTTTGGTGACTCTATCTCTTATTATTTACCAAAATTGCCCAAAAACAGGATATCGATATCGATTCTTATCGATTTCTTGGAAACGAAGTAAGTTATCGATTATCGGAAACAAACTCGATCTGCGCGGGAACTAGGAGCATAAAATTTCACGTCTCTAGATCCTTGCGTTCATACATACGGACGGACGGACGGACGGACAGAAAAGTCAGTGGGCTTAACGTGAGCACCTGCCATGTTGGCTTAATCTCACGGTATTCGAAAATACAACGAGCCGAAACAATGCGTCGGACTATCGCCCCTCCAGGACACTGTCCCTGCTCGAACAGTATCCCTTCGGTACCAATTGAATGAATGCCGGGCGGAGGCAATACATTCCCTCATTGGTGGGAGGTGAGGCCGGTCTAAAACCTCATAAAAAAAAGCTATGTATTGGTTGAAACGCAACTCCACGTCGAGCAAGCTCTACCCGCTTTGGGTATAAACCACAGCCACCACGATACTCCCCGAAGGGCCGCAACCAAAAAGTCAGGACGGAACAAGTTCCGTGGGCTCCTGGCTACCCGTGGTACCAAATTTACTTACAGTTTTGGTCGACTGCCGTAGATGTATACTACCCAGGTTGGCCTCCACCGGCCTAAGAATGGGTCGTCTTATTGTTTTCGCCGCTCGAATTAGCTGGTTGTCCGAATATACCTCGGACAATCACCCAGGGTCACCGCGAGGAGGCCACTAATAATTATATGTGGGGCACAATGTGCCTTCGAGTCGACTTGACTGGACGGACGGACAGACAGACGGACACGGCTAGATCAACTCGGCTATTGATGCTGATCAAGAATATATATACTTTATGGGGTCGGAGATGCTTCCTTCTGCCTGTTACATACATTTGGATTTTGCACAAATACAATATACCCTTATACCCATTTTTAAATAATTGTCATTATCATCCCATTAATGCAATATACGTTCTGTGGGTATTCGCCCTATTTAAAATAGAATATCATTTCTTTGAGGCATTCATTGACAATATTATGTTTTGGTAAAGCAGACCTATACGGATTCCTATCAAAAAGCCACCAGAATCCATTACTGTTCGTATTGCAGCCGCGTCGCTATGGCTAAAAACCTGTGTGGCATAATTTACTTCGTTTTCTCGAAACAATTTAGGCTTATATACTTGAATGTCAATTTTTTGCAAAGACGCGGTAAATTTGTTCTCTCGATTTCGAGCAATTGTATTATTATACGCCACGAAACTACGCCATAATTATATTTCTAAGCGACATATATTTCTTAAAGGACAAAATGTCACTTGAAGCCTTTAAGAAATGTGTCCGGATGACAAGTAAGCCATGGGTGGTGGGAGGTAATGTAGCAGTTAATATCGTCCTCGAGGGTGCTGTGGTGGGCATGCAGTCCCTTTTACAAATCGGACGCTGCTACATAAAATGGTTTTCGTTTAGAGTGAGAAGTTTTGACCTGGTACCGGGATGCTACCGCTGCCTTGGCTTCGACCATAAGGTGGCGGAGTGCAGAGCCAAAGAGGACGTTTGCCGTCGCTGCGGCCAGATGGGTCACCGCGTGGCCGCGCAGCAATGCACTGAATTGCCGCAATTGCTCCTTTAAGGGGAAGCCGTCGGGACATCTGATGATGTCTCTAGCCTGTCCCATATACGGGGCGATTGATGCGCGGGCGAATGCTAGACATTAAAATGTCTAGCAGATTTCTTCAGCTGAATTGTCAAAGTTCGTATGCAGCTATGTGTGATGTGGGGGCTATGATGTGTGAAAGGGGCAGCGTCGTTGCCCTGCTGCCGGAACCCTACGCGACCGGTGGTTGCGTAAGGGGATTGCCCGCATGTATGCGAGTATTTCCTGACAGCAGGGCCAACTCCGCTGTCATTGTGAATGATGTCAGTATTGAATGCACTTTGGTGAGTTCAACTGACCGGGGGGTGTGTGTGAGCCTTAGCGGCAGTTTTGGCAGGACTTTTGTAGTGAGTATGTATTGTAAGTTCGGGGATCCCCTCGAACCATACATTGCTTACTTGGATGAGGTGCTACTACTGGTTAGTAGCCTACCAGTCATCCTTGGTCTTGATGCGAATGCATCATCCCCCATGTGGTTCAGTAAGGTATCCAGACATTCGTCTGCGGTGAGATGCTAGCCGAGTGGGCCGTGTCCCAGGATGTTCGGGTCGTTAACGAACCCAGTGAGTGGTACACGTTTGCGAGTCCGGTGGGTCAGAGTGACATTGATGTTACTCTAGTGAATGCGGTAGCAATGAGTATGTATGCTTTTCGTGGCTGTCCGCTGGGATCTATCTGTGGCCCATTCATTTGGAACCTCATGATGGACCCCTTGCTTTTGCAGCTCGAGCAGATGTGTAAGTGTTGTGCGTATGCGGACGATCTGCTCGTCTTGATTGAGGGTCGGTCGCGTCTTGAGATCAAGACGAATGCGGGTATGTGCTTGCGCACTGTGTATGAGTGGGGTGAAAGTGTTGAGGTCAGTCTTGCAATGGACAAGACAGTGTCAATGCTGCTCAAGGGCAGATTGTCAACTAGTCGGCCACCCATTGTCAGACTGAATGGAGTGAATGTGAGGTATGCGTCTGAGGTGAAATATCTCGGCATAACCTTCGGCGAGAGGATGTGTTTCACTTCTCATATCGCTGGTCCCAAGGCCCGGCTACTTGGTTTGGTGGGGCAAGTGCGTCGTATTTTGAGGTCTGACTGGGGCCTAAGCAGACGTGCTGTCTGCACCATCTATGAGGGTCTGTTTGCTGCATGTGCAGATATGGATCGTCTGTATGGTGCAAGGCGGTCACGACTGTCTTTGGCAGAAAGAAAGTGCTGGCTTGCCAGAGAGTGCTTCTGTTAGGTTGTTTGCCTGTGTGCCGCACTGTCTCTACGGAGGCAATGCAGGTACTGTTAGGAGTAGCCCCCCTTGACTTGGAGATCAGGCGTCGAGCCTTGATGTACAGGATCAAGAGGCAGCTGCCATTGCTGCAGAATGATCGGCTAGCAGATAGGGATGTGGAGAGTTTAGGGCTTAGTGAATGCAAGAGATTGGTGAAAGAGTGTGTTCTGTCTGACTGGCAAGTCAGATGGGACACAAGCGTGAATGGGCGTGTCACTCATCGGTTTATACGGGAGGTTACATTTGCCGGCAGCCGACCAGACTTTGGGTTCGGCCTGAGTCTTGGATTCCTGTTGACTGGTCACGGTTCCCTCAATGCATTTTTGCATTCGAGGAGCCTTTATAACAGTCCAGAATGCCGTTGCTGAGACATGGGAGCATGTTCTCTGTGAGTGCACAATGTATGCAGATCTTCGAGATCTGAGGGGGATGGGTATAAGTGTGGGTAGTGGCGGGTTTGACGTAAATCAATCACTCTCCACTAGTGATAGGGTTAGAAGAATGAGTGAGTTTGCTAGAGCTGCATTTTCCAGGCGACGTTTGCAATTGCAGGAAGGAATTGTATGAATGAAGATGGATGGTAGATGTACGAATGTGGGGGTGCGAATGGTGGGCTACGAACGTGGGGGTGTGTCTGAATGGGCATTTTGTTGAACATTGTGTTGTCAGGGGCTACCAGTCCCCAGCATCATGGAGCTAAAACTGGAAGTGTCCTTTTAGGATACGAGTTCTGACCAGAGGATTGATCTGGTACCACGGAACTTGTTCCGTCCTGGTTAGTTGGTGCGGCCCTTCGGGGAGTATCGTGGTGGTTGTGGTTTAACACCCAAATGCGGGTAGAGCGACGCTCGACGTGGAGTTGCGTCATACAACCGGGTTCCGTAATGCAGATTTCGGAAGAGGCTTAGATAGCCTCATGCCAAACCAAGGTAGAAGTCATAACCAAACAGTCGTGTCTTTAATTGGTACCTGCGGAATTGTTTCAAGGGGGCGGTGATTGACGCTTGAATTATTCCTATACTAGGAACCGTGAGATTAAGCCATCGTGGCAGGTGCTCACGTTAAGCCCAATGACTTTCATGTCAACTGAAGCTGTGCCCGTTCTGGAAACTGCCAGGACGTCTAATATTAAGCAGTTATTTCAAACAGTTTTTTGGAATTCCTCGATTTTATGGCATATAACGGGCGAAATTTCCAAACAAATTTATGAAGGTGCAACTGGTCATAAAATTATTTAGGTGATCAGTCACTTGACCTACATATGCATGTGATTGTCAAAAGTTGGCCCTATCGTCCCAACGGGCTGCTGCAGGTAATAAGGGGTCAACATTCATTCATCAAAATCATAAAAAATATCTGCCCATTCACAGACATTTGTGTGTGTGTCTGTGTGTAGAGGTCGAAAATTATAAATACCAAAATCTTGTTAAATTTGCATCGGGGACAGGCAGACAGAAAAGCCGCAGGAACACACGCGCATAAATGCTTCTTTTCTATACAAAATATGCAAGTATGCGTGAATAGCGAGTCCAAAATATTTTAAATGCACACATGGCAACGCTGAGGTACCCTTACCAACGATAACGAGCTAAAATGCAAGAATTTCGCAAAGACGTGGCAAACCCTTTCTCTATTTCATATTACTCGTGCCTTCAAAAGGGTAGAAATGCCTCAGACGCGGTTCAAAAATACATCATATGTATATCTTACTCCCTTACTCGCTATTTTGGACCAGATGCCACCGATACTTTTTGTGCCAACTTTCCTCCACTGATGTCCAGTCTATATATTGTTTGTGGCAGTACCTAAGCACGCAAGCAGGAACACCATCAGGGCTCGCTGAGTAAGACGGCTTAATAGTGTTAAGTTCGCTAAGAAGCGAACTTTCGGTAATAATAAGATTTAAGATGCAGTTTGACCTCTGTAACTGTTAAGGATAGGGCTGATTTGTATTATACCTAGAGGAGATGTAGGTAGTTTGAAAAAAGTTTGCGAGCAGATCGGCTATGCCTGAATCAGTGTTCGCGCCCTCATTTTTTATACCCTTGCAGAGGGTATTATAATTTTGTCGTGAAATGTGTAACGCATAGAAGGAGACATCTCCGACCCCATAAAGTATATGTATTCTTGATCAGCATCAACAGCCGAGTCGATATAGCCATGTCCGTCTGTCTGTTTCTATGCGAACTAGTCTCTCAGTTTTAAAACTATCTTAATGAAATTTTGCAGAAGTCCCTCTTTCTATTGCACGCAGCTCATATGTGAATAATTTACATAATTTACTTTCGTTTTCTCGAAACAATTTAGGCTTATATACTTGAAAGTCAATTTTTGGCAAGGACTCGTTATATTTGTTCTCTCGATTTCGAACAATTCTATAATTATACGCCACGAAACTACGCCATAATTATATTTCTAAGCGATTTCATAAGATGTGGAGAATCGAATATAGCGAAAATTTCTTTGCCATTGACTCTAAAGCTAGGCATTGCATTGTATTGCAGACCTCGTTTAATTTTTACCTCATCTAAAACAAGAATAGCATATTTTCCCTTTTCACTCATTTTGCCAACAATGTCCTGTAAGTTTTCTAGCAAGTCGTGATTAAGTCCCAGTGTCAAATTTTTAAACAGGGCCCATCGAGATATACTTTATTTTTTTAAGGAAGTCCTTAATTTAGGACGTCCCGCAAGTAATCGTACGTTCTAGAGGAATAAAAGTTTATATTTTGTGTGACTGTCTTTTCAGCGCTGTTATAAACTCGTGTATTTTTAAGAAGCATTTTGCATAGAATTTTCGCTTCGTCAGATACATGGGTAATATTTGTTATTGCCGTACAAATATTTTTAGATATTTTCGGTTTCCGAAATCTTAAAGACATATTCCCGTCTTCTTGATGCCCTTTTTAAAAGAAGAACCCTTCTTTTTAACTTTTCAAAACTTTCCTGTGTCTGCTTTAGATCAAGCATTATCTTATAATATTTGTTTCTATAATATGCCTCATTCTGTTCCCTTTTTAAAAAATTAGAACAAAATGGCAAGCTTTCCGAGGCATTTAAATCTATTAAGCTAGTTTGGCTGTCTAGGTCTTTCCATAATTGATTATTGCGATCATCTTTGAAATTTAATACATTGGCTGTGTTTATGTCTTCTTCACTCTTATAATGAGAAACGACGGCGGAATTTTTTTCAGAAAACGGAAAATCTAACTCTATTGGGATATCGGATTCTAATACATTCCCTACAACATGCTGCTCATTAAGGTTAGCGACACCCGAATTCAACAAAGTGTTTTTCGGACAAGTGTAATGTGGGAACTGCATTCCCTTTTAACTTAACTTTGCCAAAATATTTGTGTTCAAAATGCCGGTCACATATTCTAGCCTTATTTCGCGGCAAATTCGAGTAAAAATCTTTTGAAGGAAACGAAAACAGTCTCACTGGGAAATTTGGTAAACTTTTCCTATAACTACTACGACATGATGGTATGATGCACTTAGATACGTTCTTTTTCCACTCTTTTTTGTTAGTTTTAGTTGTTACACGCACAGATTCAACGGTTTCATTAACACTGCTTGGCTCACCCATAGTATGAATTTTTGCACGTAATAGTTGAAAAATAAAATCACTGAAAATTACTCGAGAACACCGCTCGATTCCGACGTTTACTGTCAACTGAAGCTAGTTCGTTTTAGACGGTCGTTGGGAACAGACGTGTTTAATTCATCGCTCGCTTCGCGAACAATCTAAAGATAACGGTGCTTTCAAGCAACAGTATCTTGTTTACATTTTGTGCGCTTATCGACAATAAAGTTTTATTGCTTTGTTTACGTCGTTGCTGCGTGAGCAACAGGCGTTCGTGTGTGTGTGTGAAACCGCCAGCTTCTACGTGTGTGTGTGTGTGTGCGTGCTATTTATATATTAAATAGATAAGCGCACACCTGCGTGCCCTGCCGCCACGCAAAAAGAAGCCCGCTGAGAAGGGGACTTTCGAAAATTGTAGGATGACGTCGGATGATGAGGTGGCCTTGTCGGAGTCGTCATCGAACAGCGAGGTAAGGCGGAGGAGCAAGCAGCGCCTGAGGAAGGGAACTTCCGAAAGCGCTGTCAGCTCAGTTGGTGCGCGTGAGGGGAGCGCTGTCCCCGAGGGAGCCGCAGATGGCTCGCCTGGAGCACCGGGTGCAAGTGTGGAGGAGCGGGTTGTTGCCGTTCCTCATGCTGCGAGCGCTTTGAATGTATCTGAACCTGCCGTGGAGAGGTCGTTGACAAGTGCGGCGGCATTGAGGAAGCGGAAAGGAACAGCTGTCGGGATGAAGGGGATAACGGGAGCTTTATTGCAGCTTGCACTCAAGGAGAGAGCCACGGGGTCGCTCATTTGCAAGTTAGTTGATTATACAGGGCAGTGTGAGCAGCTCTTGTTCGCGCTTGTGGCGCAGACTGAGCGGCTGCAGGGGCGCTTGGAGGCCGTTTACGGGGGTGCAGGCGTTTCGCATGCTTTGCATGTTCCAGCCGGCCAAGCGCGGGCTTCGTCGGTGAACGCCGCCAGAGGGGGTCCCAGGTCGGCAGCGCAGTATACCCCGGAGATGCCTCGGCCAGTCGAGACCTGGTCCTTGGTTGTGCGTAGCAAGGCTGCTGGCAAAACCGCTAAGGACGTGGTTGGGCAGGTGGTGAAGGAGGTAGGTCCCTCTCTTGGCGTGCGGATACATGAGGTGAAACCTCTAAGGGATGGAGGTGCGTTAATTCGGACTCCATCGGTCGCCGAGCGTGAGAAAATTGTGGAGAACACAAAGTTCAACGAGGTGTGATTGGAAGTGTGTGTGAATGATAAATTAGGGCCGAAAGTTGTGGTTCAGGGCGTTCACTCGCAGATCACCCCTGATGAGTTCATGGGTGACCTTTACGGGGTGAACTTAAAGGACAAAATGTCACTTGAAGCCTTTAAGAAATGTGTCCGGATGACAAGTAAGCCATGGGTGGTGGGAGGTAATGTAGCAGTTAATATCGTCCTCGAGGGTGCTGTGGTGGGCATGCAGTCCCTTTTACAAATCGGACGCTGCTACATAAAATGGTTTTCGTTTAGAGTGAGAAGTTTTGACCTGGTACCGGGATGCTACCGCTGCCTTGGCTTCGACCATAAGGTGGCGGAGTGCAGAGCCAAAGAGGACGTTTGCCGTCGCTGCGGCCAAATGGGTCACCGCGTGGCCGCGCAGCAATGCACTGAATTGCCGCAATTGCTCCTTTAAGGGGAAGCCGTCGGGACATCTGATGATGTCTCTAGCCTGTCCCATATACGGGGCGATTGATGCGCGGGCGAATGCTAGACATAAAAATGTCTAGCAGATTTCTTCAGCTGAATTGTCAAAGGTCGTATGCAGCTATGTGTGATGTGGGGGCTATGATGTGTGAAAGGGGCAGCGTCGTTGCCCTGCTGCCGGAACCCTACGCGACCGGTGGTTGCGTAAGGGGATTGCCCGCATGTATGCGAGTATTTCCTGACAGCAGGGCCAACTCCGCTGTATTTGTGAATGATGTCAGTATTGAATGCACTTTAGTGAGTTCAACTGACCGGGGGGTGTGTGTGAGCCTTAGCGGCAGTTTTGGCAGGATTTTTGTAGTGAGCATGTATTGTAAGTTCGGGGATCCCCTCGAACCATACATTGCTTACTTGGGTGAGGTGCTACTACTCGTTAGTAGCCTACCAGTCATCCTTGGTCTTGATGCGAATGCATCATCCCCCATGTGGTTCAGTAAGGTATCCAGACATTCGTCTGCGGTGAGATGCTAGCCGAGTGGGCCGTGTCCCAGGATGTTCGGGTCGTTAACGAACCCAGTGAGTGGTACACGTTTGCGAGTCCGGTGGGTCAGAGTGACATTGATGTTACTCTAGTGAATGCGGTAGCAATGAGTATGTATGCTTTTCATTGGTGTGTACTAGGTGGGCTTGTTGTGAGTGACCACAATCCGATTGAGATTGTTGTCACACACACTATTACGAGGAATGAAAGAGTACAAGGTGAAAGAAGATGAGTGGCGCTCTTTCCTGGAGCGCAATAAGGATGACCCCTGGGGTCGTGCTTATAAAATAGTTCGAGGTAGAGGCAGGGAAACGGATGTAAGTAGCCTCCGTGTTGGTAACGTTCAGTTAACAGCATGGAGGGATTGCATGAATGTCTTGTTGAATGAATTCTTCCCCAGAGCGGATCATCAGGACTCACCACCTAGTGTGGTTAGTCCTGTTGATCCGCTTCTGGATAGTGAGTTGGAGGTGGCTTTCTCGAGGTTAAAGTCGAGGAAGTCCCCTGGTATGGATGGATTTACTGGAGAAATGTGTAAAAGTGTCTGGAAGTCAATTCCAGAATATATGAAAGCGATGTATGCGAAGTGTCTGAATGAGGGTTATTTCCCCAGTGAATGGAAGTGTGCGAGAGTGATAGTGCTCCTGAAGTCGCCTGACAGGATCAGGAGCAATCCTAGATCTTTTCGGGGCATCAGTCTTCTTCCGGTTCTTGGAAAAGTTCTGGAAGGGATTATGGTAGAAAGGCTTCAGGAGAGAATCAGTGACCAAATGTCTGACAGGCAATTTGGTTTTAGGCAGGGCAGATGTGTTGAGGATGCGTGGAGGTATGTTAGTGACTCTGTTGAGGCTAGCAGCTCCACGTATGCCTTTGTTGATTTTAAAGGTGCTTTCGACTACCTGTGTTGGGCGAGTGATCTGAGAAGGTTGGATGAATGCGGGTGCCGAGAATTAGCTCTCTGGAAGAGCTATTTCTCTGGCAGACGTGCGTGTGCTGTAGGGCGGAGTGAATGTGTGAGCGTAGATGTGGTTCGTGGCTGTCCGCAGGGATCTATCTGGGGCCCATTCATTTAGAACCTCAGGATGGACCCCTTTGTTTTTGCAGCTCGAGCAGATGTGTAAGTGTTGTGCGTATGCGGACGATCTGCTCGTCTTGATTGAGGGTCGGTAAGGTCTTGAGATCGAGATGAATGCGGGTATGTGCTTGCGCACTGTGTATGAGTGGGGTGAAAGTGTTGGGGTCAGTCTTGCAATGGACAAGACAGTGTCAATGCTGCTCAAGGGCAAATTGTCAACTAGTCGGCCACCCATTGTCAGACTGAATGGAGTGAATGTGAGGTATGCATCTGAGGTGAAATACCTCGGCATAACCTTCGGCGAGAGGATGTGTATCACTCCTCATATCGCTGGTCTGAAGGCCCGGCTACTTGGTTTGGTGGGGCAAGGGTGAGGGTCTGTTTGCTGCATGTGCAGCATATGGATCGTCTGTATGGTGCAAGGCGGTCACGACTGTGGTTGGCAGAAAGAAAGTGCTGGCTTGCCAGAGAGTGGTTCTGTTAGGTTGTTTGCCTGTGTGCCGCACTGTCTCTACGGAGGCAATGCAGGTACTGTTAGGAGTAGCCCGTGTCGGGAAAATTTACAGCCTGTCCGGTTAAGAAGAAGCAGCCTGCTGGAGTAGGATGGCAATCGAAGATTAGGGTCCCAATTTAACCCTCGTAAGGCAAAAAGCTTCTGAACAGATTCAATACGATCCTTGCTATTGTTATACTGCGGAGACCAGATGCAAGAGCAGTATTCAAGGATAGGGCGAACAAGAGAGATGTACAGAAGTTTTGTTATTAAAGGATCGTTAAACTATTTAGACCATCGTTTAATAAATCCAAGTACACCTTTTGCCTCATTAACGATGGTATCTATGTGAAGATTGAAACGGAGTTCAGAATCAAAAAGAACGCCTAGATCCTTAACCGTTAGTATACGTTTCAAAGGGATATTGTCGATTGTATAACTGACAAGATGAGGTGTAGTACGATTAAATGTCGTGAACATACACTTTGAACAATTCAGATGCAATTGTTTGGCCGAACACCACAGCGTTCAATCGTGTATGATAGAATAAGTTTCACATCGTCCGCATACATGAGTACACGGGCATGTTTTTTAACAGAGGGGAGATCATTTATAACAAGTAAGAGGTTCTAGTCGGGAGCTCCCGACTTGGAGATACCCTGAACCCTCTTCTTCCAACATCAAATGCATATATATATTCTGTTTTAGAAGCTATATGACAAGTTTGGTGACTCTAGCACTTATTATTTACCAAAATTTCCCAAAAACAGGATATCGATATCGATTCTTATCGATTGCTTGGAAACGGTGTAAGTTATCGATTATCGGAAACAAACTCGATCTGCGCGGGAACTAGGAGCATCTACATCTAAATTCACGTCTCTAGCTCTTATAGGTTCTGAGATCCTTGCGTTGATACATACGGACGGACGGACAGACAGACGGACACGGCTAGATCGACTCGGCTATTGATGCTGATCAAGAATATATATACTGTATGGGGTCGGAGATGCTTCCTTCTGCCTGTTACATACATTTGGATTTTGCACAAATACAATATACCCTTATACCCATTTTTAAATAATTGTCATTATCATCCCATTAATGCAATATACTTTCTGAAGTGAAGGTGTGAGCGTAGATGTGGTTCGTGGCTGTCCGCAGGGATCTATCTGTGGCCCATTCATTTGGAACCTCATGATAGACCCCTTGCTTTTGCAATTCGAGCAGATGTGTAAGTCTTGTGCGTATGCGGACGATCTGCTCGTCTTGATTGAGGGTCGGTCGCGTCTTGAGATCGAGACGAATGCGGGTATGTGCTTGCGCACTGTGTATGAGTGGGGTGAAAGTGTTGGGGTCAGTCTTGCAATGGACAAGACAGTGTCAATGCTGCTCAAGGGCAAATTGTCAACTAGTCGGCCACCCATTGTCAGACTGAATGGAGTGAATGTGAGGTATGCGTCTGAGGTGAAATACCTCGGCATAACCTTCGGCGAGAGGATGTGTTTCACTCCTCATATCGCTGGTCTCAAGGCCCGGCTACTTGGTTTGGTGGGGCAAGTGCGTCGTATTTTGAGGTCTGACTGGGGCCTAAGCAGACGTGCTGTCTGCACCATCTGTGAGGGTCTGTTTGCTGCATGTGCAGATATGGATCGTCTGTATGGTGCAAGGCGGTCACGACTGTGGTTGGCAGAAAGAAAGTGCTGGCTTGCCAGAGAGTGCTTCTGTTAGGTTGTTTGCCTGTGTGCCGCACTGTCTCTACGGAGGCAATGCAGGTACTGTTAGGAGTAGCCCCCCTTGACTTGGAGATCAGGCGTCGAGCCTTGATGTACAGGATCAAGAGGCGGCTGCCATTGCTGCAGAATGATCGGCTAGCAGATAGGGATGTGGAGAGTTTAGGGCTTAGTGAATGCAAGAGATTGGTGAAAGAGTGTGTTCTGTCTGATTGGCAAGTCAGATGGGACACAAGCGTGAATGGGCGTGTCACTCATCGGTTTATACGGGAGGTTACATTTGCCGGCAGCCGACCAGACTTTGGGTTCGGCCTGAGTCTTGGATTCCTGTTGACTGGTCACGGTTCCCTCAATGCATTTTTGCATTCGAGGAGCCTTTATGACAGTCCAGAATGCCGTTGTGGCTCGGCTGCTGAGACATGGGAGCATGTTCTCTGTGAGTGCACTATAATAGTTCCCTTATTAGAAGACGTCAGACTTTCTTGATGGTTCTTTATGTAATAATTCTTGGAGTTAGAGCTGTCCACCGTGAAGCAGTGAGCAGCCGTTTTACATACATGGTTTTTAGGCTTATATACAACAAGAGAGTCAGAGAGAGTCATGCGCGCACATATGTATACACAGCGACGGTCAAGCGTGAGAACGCTGACTTAGCCATTTGGGCGGTCGTTGCTATCAAGTGCGGATCATATTTCGTATGCACTTGAATATGCGCAGAGGGCACTTAGCGTTAGGCGCGCTGCGACAAAGTCGCTGCTTATGCTTGCATTATGTTGGCATAACAACAAAGTGTTGCAGCCTTATTCATATGTATATACATATGTACGCATGCTACATCTCCTCCTTTTAAAAAAAATAACGTAATTTATGTAGTTATTTTAAGTATTAATGTTAATTATTTTTGTTTTTGTGTTTTTTTTTTTTTGTTTTTGTTTATATAATTTTAATATAAAAATGTTTGTTAATATTTATGTGTAAGTGTATATGTTTAAAACTATGTGTATTTAAAAAATATATGTATGTTTTAGTATTTTATTTTAAATGTTGTCTCTTTTCTTTTTTTTTTGTTTCCTTTCCTTAAATTCCATTTTTCTTTTTATTGTTTTGTATTATTTTGTTCGAACAATTTTCTTTGTTTATATTAAAGTTTTCAATTCAATTATTATAAAATTTTAATCTATCCTTATGTACTTTTTGTTTTTTCTTTTTAGTATCCCTAATTATTATATTATCGTTATCTTCTAACTTTTCTACTGTATAGGGTCCTAAATAAGTTGGATCTAACTTATGTCCTGTTTCATTCTTAAGTAGGACTTTATCTCCTACCGATATATCTATGTTTATTACTTTTTTATCATATAATTCCTTATTATTTCTCTTATTTTCTTCTAACATAATTCTAGCTCTTTTATATGCTATTTCTAATCTATATTTACTTTCCTTAGCATAATCATCTATACTATATAAAGGTTCTATGGTGTCTGTGCTATTAAAATGTTTTAATAAATTGTTTGTTTTACCGAAAACAAGTTCATATGGACAATAGTCATGTGCCATAGATGGGGTTGTGTTGAAACAGTAAACGAAATATTGGATCCATACGTCCCAATCAGTTTTATCAACCGATATGTATGAACGTATGTATTCATTAAAAGTTCTGTGACTTCTTTCGACTGTTCCAACTGTCTGGTGGTGGTGTGCCGTTGATGTTATGTTATTTATTTGTAAATACTTGCACAAATCATTTATTATAGAATTTTTGTATTCTGTTCCCATGTCCGTAATGAACGTCTTCATTGGACCGTACTTTAGAATAAAATTCTCAAAAATCGCTTTTGCTACTGTGTTAGCACTTTTGTTTGGAATTGGAATCGCGACTAGATATTTAGTCAGATCACAAATTAAAGTGACTGCGTATTCATTTCCATTTTCAGACTTGGGTAGTGGACCAATGGTGTCTACTATAACCCTGTCGAAAGCGTGTATTGGTGTATCAGTTATTGTTAAAGGAGTTTTTATTTTTCTTGTCACTTTTGATTTTTGGCATTTTGGACATTTTCGTATGTACTCAGTAATATCTCGAGTCATACCTTTCCAATAATAATGTCTTTTGACCTTGGCCAAGGTTTTTGAGATGCCTGTGTGACCTCCTTGTATTGGATCATCATGGAATGTAGACAATAGAGCTTCTTTTTCTTTTATTGTTTCTATTTGGGTCACCGGGTTGAGTAGCGCTACTCTCAATGAAATTAATATTTTATTGCCCATATTTTTTAAATTATCGATTGAAACGTGTTCAAAGATATTTTCCCACGGTGCCACTTTGAGTTGGCTGATTTTATTTATACCGGCTTGCGTTTCAAGCCTTTGGAAAAATTGACCTAAGTCAAGAGTTCCATTGGTATATAAATCGCTAACATCATATCTTGCAGTAATTTTCTTACCATGTTTAAAAAAACATAGCATATTTTTTACATGCAAGGTCACTACTTTACGTACTTCGTCATTGTTAATGACTTTATATACGTTGGGCTTTGAAGCTTTTTCTATAGATTGCCATGGCAATTCTATTTTTTCTTTTCCTGCGCAGGAATTTTGTCTACTTTGATATCTTGTAGTGACTTTCTTTATTGATCCATTTATTTGTTGTAGCTGTTGAATGGTTATTCTTGATAACGCATCCGCTACAAAATTGTCTTTACCCTTCAGATATTCGACTGTAAAATTATACTCCTCTAGTTCAAGTCTCATACGAGTTAGCTTAGAGCTTGGATTTACCATTGAGAACAAGTATGTTAATGGTCTGTGATCTGTTTTGACATTGAAGTGTCTACCATAAATATATGGTCTGAAATAAGTTATTGCCCAATGAATTGCTGCCAATTCCTGTTCTGTTGTACTTTTATTACTTTCACCCTTAGTAAACGATCTTGATGCATAAGCAACTGGAAGTTGGAGTCCATTTTTGTTTTGAGTTAAAACTGCTCCACATGCTTGTTTACTTGCATCTGTTATTATGCAAAATTCTTTGCTGAAATCTGGGTATTGTAATAAATTCGGATTTATTAGTGCCGATTTGAGATGTTCGAAAGCATGCTGACAATCAGCTGTCCATTCGAATTCTACATCTTTTTTACATAATCTTGTTATGTGACGAGCATAGTCGGCAAAATTTTTGATAAAACGTCTATAGTAGTTGCAGAATGCAACGAATCGTCTGGCGCTGTCCGCATCATGTGGAACTGGGTAATTTTTAATAACGTCGTATTTTTTGTCGTCAGGCAAGATTCCTTTATCCGTGCATTTGTGTCCCAAAAATGTGACTTCATGCATGAAAAATGAACATTTTTCAGGATGTAATTTAAGATTGTATTTCCTACATTTCTCGAAAACATCAGTTAAGTTTTTGAGCATATGTGTTTCGGAACAACCAATGACTATTAAATCATCCATATAAAGGAAAGCTTGAGAAGGTTCTAATCCGGAAAATGCTATAGTCATCATTCTCTGGAAAGAATTTGGCGCTACTTTTAAACCGAATGGCAATCGCGTGAAGCGATACGAGCCATTGCTTGTTGAGAAAGACGTTATATCTCTTGAACTTTTTTCGAGTTCAATTTGATGAAATCCTGACATTAAATCAAGGCATGAAAAGTATTTTGCTCTTCCTAGTTGATCCAAAATGTCATCAATTCTAGGCAGCGGGAATTTATCCGACAACAGTTTTTTATTAATTTGACGATAGTCAATTACTAATCGCCATTTTTTCTTGTCAGAACCTGGAAGAGATTTCTTCGGAACTAACAAAAGTGGGCTGTTATAAGGGGATACAGACGGTTCGACTATTTTATTGTCGATTAATTTTTGTACTTGTACCTGTATCTCATTTATTTGACTTTGAGGGTTTCTATAATTTTTTATGTAGACTGGTTCATCATCCTTCAATCTTAGCTTTTGTTTGTAGAAGTTATTGGTAGTGATCGATTCGGTTTCGAGTCCGAATACGTCACTAAACTGGGTGCATAAGTTAGTCAATTCGTTTTTGAATTGTGGTGGAAAATTTTTAGCTAATTGAGATAAGACAGTTTTTTCTCTATTTTCGGGATTGTTTTGAACTATATCGTAGTTCGAAAGTGGTTCATATGACAAATTTTTAATATCTACTACTTGATCGGTACTGGTCGTATTCAGTAATCGGACAAATGCATTTTTGGTTGTTGCAACTGTGTTTGCAACATAAATGCCTTCTTTAATTTCCTGGTTTGGAATTAGTACACTATCTTCATCTGATGATAGGTGAATTTTTCTGACTACTTGGGATCTTGCTGGTAGAACAATGGAATTATTACCAGAACTGTATGTTATTGGAACATAAATTGGGAAATTTAGATTATTTGGTCTCATTATGAGCCAATCTTCATTTGGTTTGAAATCTAACTGGCAATTGAATTTCTTAATGAAGTCAATGCCTATTATTCCATCACAAGGTATTGCGAAATGCAAATCTACTAAGTGAAAATCGTGTGGAATTATGTATTTACTTGTCTGTATCTCTATTGAAATCAGTCCTTTGGACTGTATTATGTCTTGGCCTATGCCTTGAATATTGATCTTTTTATTTTTTTGGATATCATGAAAGATATCAGAATTTTCCTTTAACAGAGATATGTCTGCACCAGTATCTATTAAAAATACAAGTTTTTTATTTGTCTTCACATTGAAAAAGTTTACAAATATATTCAAACTAAGATTGATGGTATGAACCGCATAATTTTCTACTGCTGAATATCTGAGGGTTGTTGAGAGTTTCCCTGATTGTTCTGGGTTACTCTAACATTGTTTGTATTATTATTATTTTGATTGTTTCGGCCTCGGTTTGAATTGTTGTTTCCATTTCCTCGGCCTCTATGGTAATTGTTGTTTTGATTACCGTAGTTATTATTTCCTCTGTTTTGGTAGTTACCATTGCCTCTACCACGATAGTTACCACGATTGTTACTACCGCGGTAGTTGTTATTCCCTCTTTTAGAGTACATCACTGTATTCACACTACCAGTAAGTCTTGTGCTAGTACGGATGTATGCACTAACGGCAGCATCCATGGTAGTGAAAATACCTGACTCCATAACGGTTTTAACACTTTCGTGACTAGTTTTACTAATCATTGTGTTAATGGCTTCTGTAGTGCTGAGCGTGTCAGCATTTTCAGATGGTATGCCTTGGTCAATATAAGCAGCTTCAAGAAGCTGTCGCAGATTTTCTAGTTCAGTTGTGAACTGAGTGGCTGTTTTGCCTTTCTGCGTTAAAGTGTCCATTTTTGCCTTTATGTTGGCGGGTGTTTCACCGACAACTACGGCTTTTAATCTTGCAATAATTCCATCTATTGTGGTTTCATTTTTTATTTTGTTGAGGGTTGTGCCCGTTATTTTTGATTTAATCAACTCTATGGCAATTTCCTCATAAGTTCCCTTTGTTAGGTTGACAAGTCTTAATGCCGTTAAGAATTTTTCAAGACGGGTTTTCTTTCCGTCAAATTCTGGGACTGCTTGTGCAATTTCCCTAATATATGCCCTCTGGGCAGCGGCTGTGTCAACCATTATACGGCTATTATCATCACTTTCTTCACTTTCGGATAAAATATCTTTGGAATCCAGTGTGATAACAGCAGGGATTGTTAGATTTGTTAAATCTTCTTCTTCTAATTGAATATCCTCAGTCCGAACCTCAAGGTTTTCACCGAGTTCCAACTTTGCAGGTGTATTCAAAATAGAAGGTAGTATTAAATTTAAATTATGCTTGTCTTTAACTGTTTGTATATTATTTCTCAGTCTTATTAGCAACCTTGACGTTTCTGACCAATGTTCATTGGTTAATACATCTTTATGTTGATATATCAATAATCGAGCTTCGTTAAAGCTGTCGATCAATGTTATGGAGTGCCTATTAACTGTATCTATATGCGTTTGTCTATTTTGTGTTAGACATTTATACGCTTTTTCAAATGTCGTTTTAATATTTTGGATCCGCTCAAGAAGTTCTGGCCATTCCATAATATCGACAAGCTACTTTGTTTTTTTTTTTTTAAGATTATTCTGGGATATTCTTACTATTCATTATTATTTATTTTTTTCCTTTTTTTTTTTTTGCTTAACTGGTATCTTATAGTTATTATATTGTCAATTATGATTAATCATTGTTGTTTGTGCTGTGCAAATTTAAATTTTGTCCAAGTCATTTGCTCGGCTCATGAATCTTTTCTTTAGGCATTTGTTATGCAGTTTATATATTTTATAAAAACAATTTGCACACATTATAACAACTATGATTATCAGTAATATATTTGTTAATTTTAAATCGGTGTTGTTTGATTCAACTTTATTTATAACGTTAGCAGTGGAATCCACTGACTTAACGTCTAATAGTCCCATTTTGGAGTTCTGTTCAAAATTATGATTCGATTGAATTAGAAAATCTTTGGAAAACTTGCTTATTGCATTACTATTCATAAATGGAACATTTTTCCTGCCTATGGCTTCAATTTGATTCGATTTGTTTTTTTTTTCTTCTTATTTCTGATTAAACTGACTGAACTGAAAACTTAATATTTTTTTTTTTATTTTTAAAATTTCAAATTTATTTGGAATTTAAGATTTGGATTAATTTGTTTGCTACTGGGTAATTTACCCAGTGCCTGAGACGTGTAAAAAAAAATTTTCCTTTTTTTTTGACATAGCAACCTGCCTAATTTTTTAGTTTGGCTTTATGGGCCTCACTTCTGATTGGGCAAAAGATTTTCTGCTCAATTTTACATAAATTGTTTCGATAATAATATATATATTTTAAAATTATAGCTGGTGTCCGCTGTTCCTGTTCTTCCGCGTCAGCTGGTCATCACCATTATGGTTGCGCTGACGCTCCCTTCGAAGGCGCAAGGGGCGGGGGTGCCTCTCGCGCTTGTTGATTTCTCAGCTGCTGTTGTCCTGGGCCTATGGGCTCAGGCGGAACCGGTGCCGGTCTTCGCACAGGTTATTGCCTTACCAGGCAAGTCGATCTGCAGTGTGGGCTGTCCAGAGGTCCAGGGCAATCTGCTGGGCATTGCTTGACGTACTTAGGCACTTTGCTTTTGGGAGGTGGTGTGGTTATAGCTTTGTTATTAACAATTTGAATATTTTTGATATTCACTGAGTGAGTCTGTGGTGTAGGGTTTTCTTTAATTTGTTTCAGCTGTTGCTGATAAAAGTCAAGCATGGCCTGCAGCCTTGCTGTTGCTTTCCACGGTGTGTTGGCCTTGGGTGAATATAATTGCCACTTAATGTGAGCAACTTCTCTATTCAATTTTTTAACCCGGCCACCGCGACCCATAACACTCACTACACTCTACTCACTCAGCCTTTTTTTGTGTTAATTTTTATTCCGCCTTTGCTTGTTGTTGATGCCTTCCTCTGCTGGAATCCAGTCCCGTCATGGTCACCATATAATAGTTCCCTTATTAGAAGACGTCAGACTTTCTTGATGGTTCTTTATTCAATAATTCTTGGAGTTAGAGCTGTCCACCGTGAAGCAGTGAGCAGCCGTTTTACATACATGGTTTTTAGGCTTATATACAACAAGAGAGTCAGAGAGAGTCATGCGCGCACATATGTATACACAGCGACGGTCAAGCGTGAGAACGCTGACTTAGCCATTTGGGCGGTCGTTGCTATCAAGTGCGGATCATATTTCGTATGCACTTGAATATGCGCAGAGGGCACTTAGCGTTAGGCGCGCTGCGACAAAGTCGCTGCTTATGTTTGCATTATGTTGGCATAACAACAAAGTGTTGCAGCCTTATTCATATGTATGTATATACATATGTACGCATGCTACAGCACAAAGTATGCAGATCTTCGAGATCTGACGTAAGTCAATCACTCTCCACTAGTGATAGGGTTAGAAGAATGAGTGAGTTTGCTAGAGCTGCATTTTCCAGGCGACGTTTGCAATTGCAGGAAGGAATTGTATGAATGAAGATGGATGGTAGATGTACGAATGTGGGGGTGCGAATGGTGGGCTACGAACGTGGGGGTGTGTCTGAATGGGCATTTTGTTGAACATTGTGTTGTCAGGGGCTACCAGTCCCCAGCATCATGGAGCTAAAACTGGAAGTGTCCTTTTAGGATACGAGTTCTGACCAGAGGATTGATCTGGGACCACGGGCGTTAGGGAACAAAGAGGCGGTCTCGGCTCTCTGCTCTCTCCGCCATAGTCTTTTGGGACTTGTTGGGGACACTAGCTGGCCGCCTAGCGGTTTGATCTATGATCAACTTGAAAATGCCGTCGCTTGCGGAAGAGGCAATAAGCCTCCCTCCCCACAGTGAGAAAGCCATGCCATGAACATGGTGAATACTGTTCCACCTGTCAATTGCTGTTTTACATCAATTGCGTTCTATTCCTTGCAGCAGTGTTTTATCGTTTCTGGGGCCACCAACCCTTAACTGTTTTGGAGTTTAAATTGGAAGTACCCTTCTGGTACGAGGGCTGACCAGAGGTCTTTAATCTGGTACCACGGAACTTGTTCCGTCCTAGTTAGTTGGTGCGGCCCTTCGGGGAGTATCGTGGTGGTTGTGGTTTAACACCCAAATGCGGGTAGAGCGACGCTCGACGTGGAGTTGCGTCATACAACCGGGTTCCGTAATGCAGATTTTGGAAGAGGCTTAGATAGTCCTCATGCCAAACCAAGGTAGAAGTCATAACCAAACAGTCGTGTCTTTAATTGGTACCTGCGGAATTGTTCCAAGGGGGCGGTGATTGACGCTTGAATTATTCCTATACTAGGAACCGTGAGATTAAGCCATCGTGGCAGGTGCTCACGTTAAGCCCAATGACTTTCATGTCAACTGAAGCTGTGCCCGTTCTGGAAACTGCCAGGACGTCTAATTTTAAGCAGTTTTTTCAAACAGTTTTTTGGATTTCCTCGATTTTATGGCATTTAACGGGCGAAATTTCCAAACAAATTTATGAAGGTGCAACTGGTCATAAAATTATTTAGGTGATCAGTCACTTGACCTACATATGCAGGTGATTGCCAAAAGTTGGCCCTATCGTCCCAACGGGCTGCTGCAGGTAATAAGGGGTCAACATTCATTCATCAAAATCATAAAAAATATCTGCCCATTCACAGACATTTGTGTGTGTGTCTGTGTGTAGAGGTCGAAAATTATAAATTCCAAATTCTTGTTAAATTTGCATCGGGGACAGGCAGACAGGAAAGCAACAGGAACACAAGCGCATAAATGCTTCTTTTCTATACAAAATATGCAAGTATGCGTGAATAGCGAGTCCAAAATATTTTAAATGCACACATGGCAACGCTGAGGTACCCTTACCAACGATAACGAGCTAAAATGCAAGAATTTCGCAAAGACGTGGCAAACCCTTTCTCTATTTCATATTACTCGTGCCTTCAAAAGGGTAGAAATGCCTCAGACGCGGTTCAAAAATACATCATATGTATATCTTACTCCCTTACTCGCTATTTTGGACCAGATGCCACCGATACTTTTTGTGCCAACTTTCCTCCACTGATGTCCAGTCTATATATTGTTTATGGCAGTACCTAAGCACGCAAGCAGGAACACCATCAGGGCTCGCTGAGTAAGACGGCTTAATAGTGTTAAGTTCGCTAAGAAGCGAACTTTCGGTAATAATAAGATTTAAGATGCAGTTTGACCTCTGTAACTGTTAAGGATAGGGCTGATTTGTATTATACCTAGAGGAGATGTAGGTAGTTTGAAAAAAGTTTGCGAGCAGATCGGCTATGCCTGAATCAGTGTTCGCGCCCTCATTTTTTATACCCTTGCAGAGGGTATTATAATTTTGTCGTGAAATGTGTAACGCATAGAAGGAGACATCTCCGACCCCATAAAGTATATATATTCTTGATCAGCATCAACAGCCGAGTCGATATAGCCATGTCCGTCTGTCTGTTTCTATGCGAACTAGTCTCTCAGTTATAAAACTATCTTAATGAAATTTCTGTTGCACGCAGCTCATATGTGAAAACCAGCTGGATCGGACCACTATATCATATAGCTGCCATAGGAACGATCGGTCGAAAATTAAGTTGTTGTATGAAAAAACATTTTGTTTATCAAGATATCTTGCCCAAACTCGACATTAACTATTTTCTCTGTGCTTCTTAGAAACGGGCAAAGCACTATAAGCATTATGAAAAGGTTGGGTCTGCAAGGGTATCAGATCTTCGGCGTGCCGAAGATAGCCTTTCTTTCTCGTTTAATTTATTTTTTATTTATTTATTTATTAATGGCAATCTCTAAAGTAGGATGATATACATCCTCAGGAAGAGATAAAGGATGGGACCTAGACACATTAGAAATAAGGTAGTCGTTAACAAATACATGGTCAAGTGTTGTATTCAAATGATTAGAAATTGAGTTGATATGAAACAACGAAAGATCAAGCATGCAGTCTATAAAATCGTGGTGTGCTGAGGGCACTAGATAATTTTCGGCAGTGAATAATGACCAAGAGATGTTCGGCAAATTACAATCACCGAACTTACCCATGTCCGTCTGTCTGTTTCTATGCAAACTAGTCCCTCAGTCTTAAAGCTATCTTAATAAAATTTTGCAGAAGTCCCTCTTTCTGTTGCACGCAGCTCATATGTGAAAACCAGCTGGATCGGACCACTATATCATATAGCTGCCATAGGAACGATCGGTCGAAAATTAAGTTTTTGTATGAAAAAACATTTTGTTTATCAAGATATATTGACCAAACTTGGCATTTATTAGTTTTTCTATGCTCCTCATATATACGCAAAATCCTGTTAAGATCTAACCATTATATCATATAGCTGCCATAGGAACGATCGGTCGAAAACCAGGTTTTTGATTAAAAACCTTTTTGTTCATCAAGATATCTTGATCAAACTCGGCATTAACTATTTTCTCTGTGCTTCTTAGATACGGGCAATGCACTATAAGCATTATGATAAGGTTGGGTCTGCAAGGGTATTAGATCTTCGGCATGCCGAAGATAGTCTTTCCTTCTCTTAAGAGTCTGGTTAACAAAGCCAAAATTCTTATGGAGTATCAAATACTCCGAGGAACATTGCATTTCTATGCTTTCTTTCAAAAGATTAACACATATTTCGCAGTCATACTTTTGCAATAGTCTGTACAAAAGATACCCAGCAAAATATCACAATGCGTTCTCATTAAAAGCATTTTGCAGGCTTGCAATTGTTGCCTCCAAGACAATTCTATTTCGGACTCATGATCTGAAGAGATTTTACTAACTAACTTCACTAACTGAATTTGATTTGATTAAGATACTTCCAATCCACAGTCCTTTATGCCATTGGACAACATAACATCATCATCCGGTACAGAATTCCCAGATATTGAAGTTGATGTCAAAATTTTCATTGATAGCATTTTTGACATTATCGCATTAAATTCAAACATTGTGTGACTAGTGTTTGTAGCTCCTCGAGACCTTATTAAGTAAAATAAATTTTCGAATGGGTCTTGGTTTAGTTAAGAAGTAGTAACAAAGGAAAAATTGGGGTTTTCATCCCAAAGACTTTCCGCAAAAGCAATTACGGATGAGATTGTCATTATCATCCCTTTAATGCAATATACTTTCTGTGGGTATTCCAGCTCTTTAAAATAGAATATCGTTTCTTTGAGGTATTCATGGACAATACTATGTTTTCGTAAAGCAGACCCATACGGATTCCTATTTTGATATTATTTGTAAAACGTAACTATTGAGGCAATCGAAAAGTCTGTTAACTTTTTCAATAAATGAGGCCGTGGCTGCAGCACATTCCTTGCCATCGGAAAAGCCACCAGAATCAATTACTGCTCGTATTGCAGTCGCGACGCTATGGCTAAAAACCTGTGTGGCATATTCTACTTTCCTTTTCTCGAAACAATTTAGGCTTATATACTTGAAAGTCAATTTTTGGCAAGGACGCGTTAAATTTGTTCTCTCGATTTCGATCAATTGTATTATTATACGCCTCGAAACTACGCCATCTGGTGTAGTAAGATCGCGTGATATAATTATATTTCTAAGCGATTTCATAAGATGTGGAGAATCGAATATAGCGAAAATTTCTTTTCCATTGACTCTAACGCTAGGCATTGCATTGTATTGCAGACCACGTTTAATTTTTTCCTCATCTAAAACAAGAATAGCATATTTTCCCTCTTCACTCATTTTGCTAACAATGTCCTGTAAGTTTTCTAGCAAGTCGTGATTAAGTCCCGGTGTCAAATTTTTAAACAGGGCCCATCGAGATATACTTTTTTTTAAGGAAGTCCTTAATTTAGGACGTCCCGCAAGTAATCGTACGTTCTAGAGGAATAAAAGTTTATATTTTGTGTGACTGTCTTTTCAGCGCTGTTATAAACTCGTGTATTTTTAAGAAGCATTTTGCATAGAATTTTCGCTTCGTCAGATACATGGGTAATATTTGTTATTGCTGTACAAATATTTTTAGATATTTTCGGTTTCCGAAATCTTAAAGACATATTCCCGTCTTTTTGATGCCCTTTTTAAAAGAAGAACCCTTTTAACTTTTCAAAACTTTCCTGTGGCTGCTTTAGATCAAGCATAATCTTATAATATTTGTTTCTATAATATGCCTTATTTTGTTCCCTTTTTAAACAATTTGAACAAAATGGCAATCTTTCCGAAGCATTTAAGTCTATTAAGCAAGTGTGGCTGTCTAGGTCTTTCCATAATTGATATTGCGATCATCTTTGAAACTTAATACATTGGCTGTGTTTATATCTTCTTCACTTTCATAATGAGAAACGACAGCGGAATGTTTTTCGGAACACGGAAAATCTAATTCTATTGGGATATCGGATTCTAATACATTCTCTACAACATGCTGCTCATTAAGGTCAGCGACACCCGAATTCAACAAAGAGTTTTTCGGACAAGTGTAATGTGGGAACTGCATTCCCTTTTAACTTAATTTTGCCAAAATATTTGTGTTCAAAATGCCGGTCACATATTCTAGCCTTGTTTCGCGGTAAATTCGAGTCCAAATTACACAATTTAACCCATTTGTTAAAATAAAAATCTTTTGAAGGAAACGAAAACAATCTCACTGGTAAATTTGCTAAACTTTTCCTATAACTCCTACGACATGATGGGTTGATGCACTTAGATCCGTTCTTTTTCCACTCTTCTCTGTTAGTTTTGGTTGTTACACGCACAGATTCAACGGTTTTATTAACACTGCTTGGCTCAGCCATAGTATGAATTTTTGCACGTAATAGTTGAAAAATAAAATCACTGATAATTACTCGATCACACCGCTCGATTCCGAAGTTTACTGTCAACTAAAGCTGTGCCTGTCCTGGAATCTGCCAGGACGTCTTATTTTTAGCAGTTTTTTCAAACAGTTTTTTGTACTTCCTCGATTTTATGGCATTTATCGGGCGAAATTTTCAAACAAATTTATGAAGGTGCAACTGGTCATAAAATTATTTAGGTGATCAGTCACTTGACCTTCATATGCAGGTGCTTGCCAAAAGTTTAGCCTATCGTCCCAACGGGCTGCTGCAGGTAATAAGGGGTCAACATTCATTCATCAAAATCATAAAAAATATCTGCCCATTCACAGACATTTGTGTGTGTGTAAAGGTCGAAAATTATAAATCCCAAAATCTTGTTAAATTTGCATCGGGGACAGGCAGACAGGAAAGCAGCAGGAACACAAGCGCATAAATGCTTATTTTCTATACAAAATATGCAAGTATGCGTGAATAGCGAGTCCAAAATATTTTAAATGCACACATGGCAACGCTTAGGTACCCTTACCAACGATAACGAACTAAAATGCAAGAATTTCGCAAATACGTGGCAAACCCTTTCTCTATTTCATATTACTCGTGCCTTCAAAAGGGTAGAAATGCCTCTGACGCGGTTCAAAAATACATCATATCTTACTCCCTTACTCGCTATTTTGGACCAGATGCCACCGATACTTTTTGTGCCAACTTTCATCCACTGATGTCCAGTCTATATATTGTTTGTGGCAGTACCCAAGCACGCAAGCAGGAACACCATCAGGGCTCGCTGAGTAAGACGGCTTAATAGTGTTAAGTTCGCTAAGAAGCGAACTTTCGGTAATAATAAGATTTAAGATGCAGTTTGACCTCTGTAACTGATAAGGATAAGGCTGATTTTTATTATACCTAGAGGAGATGTAGGTAGTTTGAAAAAAGTTTGCGAACAGATCGGCTATGCCTGGATCAGTGTTCGCGCCCTCATTTTTTATACCCGTGCCGAGGGTATTATAATTTTGTCGTGAAATGTGTAACGCATAGAAGGAGACATCTCCGACCCCATAAAGTATATATATTCTTGATCAGCATCAACAGCCGAGTCGATATAGCCATGCCCGTCTGTCTGTTTCTATGCGAACTAGTCTCTCAGTTGTAAAACTATCTTAATGAAATTTTGCAGAAGTCCCTCTTTCTGTTGCACGCAGCTCATATGTGAAAACCAGCAGGATCAGACCACTATATCATATAGCTGCCATACGAACGATCGGTCGAAAATTAAGTTTTTGTATGAAAAAACATTTTGTTTATCAAAATATCTTTACCAAACTTGGCATTTATTAGTTTTACTATGCTCCTCATATGTATGCAAGATCCTGTTAAGATCGGACCACTATGTCATTCAGCGGCCAACGGAACGAGCGGTCAAAAATTAAGTTGTATGAAAAAACATTTTGTTTATCAAGATATCTTGCCCAAACTCGACATTAACTTTTTTCTCTGTGCTTCTTAAAAACGGGCAAAGGCACTATAAGCATTATGAAAAGGTTGGGTCTGCAAGGGTATTAGATCTTCGGCGTGCCGAAGATAACCTTCCTTTCTCGTTTAATTTATTTTTTAATTATTTATTTATTAATGGCAATCTCTAAAGTAGGATGATATACATCCTCAGGAAGAGATAAAGGATGGGACCTAGACACATTAGAAATAAGGTAGTCGTTAACAAATACATGGTCAAGTGTTCTATTCAAATGATTAGAAATTGAATTGATATGAAACAACGAAAGATCAAGCATGCAGTCTATAAAATCGTGGTGTGCTGAGGGCACTAGATAATTTTCGGCAGTGAATAATGACCAAGAGATGTTCGGCAAATTACAATCACCGAACTTACCCATGTCCGTCTGTCTGTTTCTATGCAAACTAGTCCCTTAGTTGTAAAACTAGCTATATGCAAGTTTGCAGAAGTATCTATTTCTGTGGCACATATGTCAAAACCAGCTCGATCGGACCACTATATCATATAGCTGCCATAGGAACGATCGGTTGAAAATTAAGCTGTTCTATGAAAAAACAATTATTTTTTTCAAGATATCATGACCAAACTCGGCATCTATTAGTTTTTCTATACTCCTCATATATATGCAAAGTTCTATTAATATCGGATCACTATATCATATAGCTGCCATAGGAACGATCGGTCGAAAATTAAGTTGTTGTATGAAAAAACATTTTGTTTTTCAAGATATCTTAACCAAACTCGGCATTAATTAGTATTATTATACTCCTAATATATAGGCAAAATCATATTAAGATCGGACCACTATATCATATAGCTGCTATAGGAACGATCGGTCGAAACTTAAGTTGTTGTATGGAAAACTTTTATGTCATTCAAGATATTTTGATTCAACACGGTATTTAAAGATTTCACTATGCACTCTTGATTTTTTAAAATCTTATTTACATCGGACTACTATATCATATATCTACCATAGGAACGATCGGTCGAAAACCAGGTTTTTGATTAAAAACCTTTTTGTTCATCAAGATATCTTGATCAAACTCGGCATTAACTATTTTCTCTGTGCTTCTTAGATACGGGCAAAGCACTATAAGCATTATGATAAGGTTGGGTCTGCAAGGGTATTAGATCTTCGGCATGCCGAAGATAGTCTTTCCTTCTCCTAAGAGTCTGGTTAACAAAGCCAAAATTTTTATGGAGTATCAAATACTCCGAGGAACATTGCATTTCTTTGCTTTCTTTTAAAACATTAGCACATATGTATTTCGCAGTCATACTTTTGCAATAGTCTGTACAAAAGATACCCAGCAAAATATCACAATGCGTTCTCATTAAAAGCATTTTGCAGGCTTGCAATTGTTGCCTCCAAGACAATTCTATTTCGGACTCATGATCTGAAGAGATTTTACTAACTAACTTCACTAATTTGAGTTGATTAAGATAGTTCTAATCCACAGTCCTTTATGCCATTGGACAACATAACATCATCATCCGGTACACAATTCCCAGATATTGAAGTTGATGTCAAAATTTTCATTGATAGCATTTTTGACATTATCGCATTAAATTCAAACATTGTGGGACTAGTGTTTGTAGCTCCGCGAGACCTTATTAAGTAAAATAAATTTTCGAATGGGTCTTGGGTTAGTTAAGAAGTAGTAACAAAGGAAAAATTGGGGTTTTCATCCCAAAGACTTTCCGCAAAAGCAATTACGGATGAGATTGTCATTATCATCCCTTTAATGCAATATACTTTCTGTGGGTATTCGATCTCATTAAAATAGAATATCGTTTCTTTGAGGTATTCATGGACAATACTATGTTTTCGTAAAGCAGACTCATACGGATTCCTATCAAATAAAACGTAACTATTGAGGCAATCGAAAAGCCTGTTAACTTTTTCAATAAATAAGGCCGTCGCTGCAGCACATTCCTTGCCATCGGAAAAGCCACCAGAATCAATTACTGTTCGTATTGCAG